>NW_005871052.1:19654780-19669127 GCF_000147115.1 Myotis lucifugus | reverse complement strand
GAAAAAAATTAAAAGACATGAGGAGAGCCTAAGGGAGCTTTGGGACAACATGAAACGAAACAACATACGAATAATAGGGGTGCCAGAACAACAGAAAGAGGAACAAGGATTAGAAAACCTATTCGAAGAAATAATATCAGAAAACTTCCCTGAGGTGGGGAAGAAAAAAGTCACACAAGTACAGAGAGTCCCAAACAAGGTGAACCCGAAAAGACCCACACCAAGACACATCATAATTACCATGGCAAATGTTCAGGACAAAGAGAGAATCTTACAGGCTGCAAGAGAGAGATGGAAAGTTACATACAAGGGATCTCCCATTAGATTATCAAATGATTTCTCAACAGAAACACATCAGGCCAGAAAAGAATGGGCGGAAATTTACAAAGTGATGCAAAGCAAGGGACTGAATCCAAGAATACTCTATCCAGCAAGGCTATCATTCAAAATTGAAGGGGAAATAAGAAGCTTCACAGACAAAACAAGGCTAAGGGAGTTTATCACCACCAAGCCAGCCATGCAAGAAATGCTAAAGGGGCTGGTGTAAAAAGAAGAAATAAAAAGCTCAGAAAGAAAACAGCCACACAAAAAAAGAAATGGCTACAAACAAGTACCTTTCAATAATAACTTTAAATGTAAATGGACTAAATGCTCCAACCAAAAGACATCAAGTGGCTGAATGGATAAAAAAAAACATGACCCATACATCTGCTGTCTACAAGAGACCCACCTCATTAAAAGGGCCTCACACGGACTGAAAGTGAAGGGATGGAAAAATATCTTTCAGGCAAATGGAAAGGAAAAGAAAGCTGGGGTAGCAATACTTATATCGGACAAAATAGACCTCAAAGTGAAGGCCATAACCAGAGATAAGGAAGGGCACTTCATAATACTAAAGGGATCAATACAACAAGAGGATATAACCCTGGTAAACATATATGCACCCAATGCAGGAGCACCCAAATACATAAAAAAAAATTCCTGGAAGATATCAAAGGAGAGATCGACAACAATACAATCATAGTAGGGGACTTTAATACACCACTGACATCACTGGATAAGTCCTCTAGACAAACAATGAGCAAAGAAATAGCAATCCTAAATGACTCACTAGATCAGATGGACTTAATAGACATCTTCAGAACACTTCACCCCAAAGCCGCGGAATATACATTCTACTCAAGTGCTCATGGGACAGATTCAAAAATAGACCACATATTGGGTCACAAACAAAGTCTCCCAAAATTCAAGAAGATTGAAATCATACCAAGCATCTTCTCAGATCATGATGGCATAATATTAGAAATAAACTACAATAAAAACAACCCAAAATACTCAAACACTTGGAAGCTGAATAGCATGTTATTAAATATTGATTGGGTTACCAATGAGATCAAAGAAGAAATTAAAAACATCCTGGAAACTAATGACAATGAAAACACAACAATCCAAAACCTATGGGACACAATGAAAGCAGTCCTGAGAGGGAAGTTTATAGCTCTACAGGCCTATCTCAAAAAACAAGACAAAATGTTAATAAATCATCTAACTCGACAACTCAAAGAATTAGAAAGAGAGCAACAAGAAAACCCCAGAATGAGCAGAAGGAAGGAGATAATAAAGATTAGAGCAGAAATAAATGACATAGAGACCAAAAAAACAATACAGAAAATCAATGAAACCAAGAGCTGGTTCTTTGAAAGGATAAACAAGATTGACAAACCTCTAGCCAGGCTCACCAAGAAGCAAAGAGAGAGGACACAAATAAACAAAATCAGAAACGATAGAGGCGAAATAACAACAGACCCCACAGAAATACAAATGATTGTTAAAAAAATACTATGGACAGCTCTACTCCAACAAACTAGACAACCTGGAGGAAATGGACAAATTCCTAGAAAAATACAACATTCCAAAACTCAATCAGGAAGAATCTAAAATTCTCAATAGGCTAATAACTATGGAAGAAATTGAAGCAGTCATCAAAAAGATTCCAGCAAACAAAAGCCCAGGACCAGACGGCTTCACAGGGGAGTTTTACCAAACATTCAAGGAAGAACTAAAACCTATCCTCCTCAGAATACTACAAAAAATTCAAGAGGAAGGAACACTTCCAAGCTCATTCTATGAAGCCAGAATCACCCTAATACCAAAACCAGGTAAAGACAACACATAGAAAGAGAATTACAGGCCAATATCCCACATGAACATAGATGCCAAAATCCTCAACAAAATCTTAGCAAATCGGATCCAGCAGTACATCAGAAAGATCATACACCATGACCAAGTAGGATTTATTCCAGGGATGCAAGGATGGTACAATATTCGCAAATCAATAAATGTGATACATCACATAAACAAATTGAAAGAAAAAAAACCACATGGTCTAATCAATTGATGCAGAAAAAGCATTTGACAAAATCCAACACCCATTTTTTATAAAAACTCTCAGCAAGGTGGGAGTAGAAGGATCATACCTCAACATAATAAAAGCCAAATATGACAGGCCCACAGCCAACATCATACTCAATGGACAAAAACTAACACCATTTCCCCTAAGAACAGGAACAAGACAGGGATGCCCACTCTCACCACTCCTGTTCAACATAGTCCTGGAAGTATTAGCCATTGCAATTAGACAAGAAGAAAAAATAAAAGGCATCCAAATTGGAAAAGAGGAAGTAAAACTGTCCTTATTTGTAGACGACATGATATTATACATACAAAACCCTAGATACTCCATCAAAAAGCTAATAGACTTAATACATGAATTTGGCAATGTAGCAGGATACAAAATTAAACCCAAGAAATCTGAGGCATTTCTATACACCAATAGTGAACTTTCAGAAAGAGAGATTAGAAAAACAATCCCATTTACCATCGCACCAAAAAAATTAAGCTACCTAGGAATAAACTTAACTAAAGAGGTAAAAGACCTCTACTCAGAAAACTACAGGACGTTGAAAAAAGAGATAGAGGAAGACATAAACAGATGGAAGAACATACCATGTTCATGGATTGGTAGAATCAACATCATTAAAATGTCCATACTACCCAAAGCAATCCATAAATTCAACGCACTTCCCATCAAAATACCAATGGCATACTTCACAGATCTAGAACGAACTCTCCAAAAATTCATTTGGAATAAAAAAAGACCCCGAATAGCTGCAGCAATCCTAAGAAAGAAGAAAGTAGGTGGGATCTCAATACCAGATATCAAGCTGTATTACAAAGCCACTGTTCAAAAAACTGCCTGGTACTGGCACAATTACAGGCATATAGATCAATGGAATAGAATAGAGAACCCAGAAATCGGCCCGAACCAATATGCTCAATTAATATTTGACAAAGGAGGAAAGAACATTCAATGGAGCCAAGATAGTCTATTCAATAAGTGGTGTTGGGAAAATTGGACAGATATATGCAAGAAAATGAAACCAGACCACCAACTTACACCATATACAAAAATAAACTCAAAATGGATAAAGGACTTAAATGTACGACAGGAAACCATAAAAATTCTAGAGGAATCCAAAGGCAACAAAATCTCAGACATATGCCGAAGAAATTTCTTCACTGATGCAGCTCCTAGGGCACTTGAAACTAAAGAGAAAATGAACAAATGGGACTACATCAAAATAAAAAGCTTCTGCAAAGCAAAAGAAACCATCAACAAAACAACAAGAAAACCCACTGTGTGGGAAAACATATTTGCCAGTGTCATATCTGATAAGGGCCTAATCTCCAAAATTTATGGGGAACTCATACAACTTAACAAAAGGAAGATAAACAATCCAATCAAAAAATGGCAAAGGACCTAAATAGACACCTTTCAAAAGAGGACATTCAGAAAGCCAAGAGACATATGAAAACATGCTCAAAGTCACTAATCATCCGAGAGATGCAAATCAAAACAACAATGAGGTACCATCTCACACCTGTCAGACTGGCTATCATCAACAAATCAACAAACGACAAGTGCTGGAGAGGATGTGGAGAAAAAGGAACACTTGTGCACTGCTGGTGGGAATGCAGACTGGTGCAGCCACTATGGAAGACAGTATGGAGTTTCCTCAAAAAACAAAAAATGGAACTCCATTTGACCCTGTGATCCCACTTCTAGGAATATATCCCAAGAAACCAGAAACACCAATTAGAAAGGATATATGCATCCCCTATGTTCATAGCAGCACAATTCACCATAGCTAAGGTCTGGAAACAGCCTAAGTGCCCATCAGTAGATGAATGGATTAGAAAACAGTGGTACATCTACACGATGGAATACTATGCTGCTGTAAAAAAGAAGGAACTCTTACCATTTGCAACGGCATGGATGGAACTGGAGAGCATTATGCTAAGTGAAATAAGCCAGTCAATGAAGGAAAAATACCACATGATCTCACACATTCATGGATAATAGAGACCATTATAAACTTTTGAACAATAATAGATACAGAGGCAGAGCTGCCTCAAACAGATTGTCAAACTGCAGCGGGAAGGCCGGGGAGGGTTGGGGGCCAGGCGGGAGGGGGGTAAGAGATCAACCGAAGGACTTGTATGCATGCATATAAGCATAACCAATGGACATAGACACTGGGGGGTAGGGGAGGCCAGGGGATTGTCAAGGGCGGGGGGAAAAAGGACACATATGTGATACCCTTTGTAATACTTTAAGCAATAAAAAAATTTAAAAAAAGTTGAAATAAATGCTCTCATTCTATAAAACATAAAATAAATGAACTATTTATTATCAATTCACAAAAAAAATGATTTTTTAAAAATATATTTTATTGATTTTTTACAGAGAGGAAGGGAGAGGAATAGAAAGTTAGAAACATTGGTGAAAGAGAAACATCGACCAGCTGCCTCCTGCACACCCCCCACTGGGGATGTGCCTGCTGCAACCAAGGTACATGCCCTTGACTAGAATCGAACCCGGGACTCTTCAGTCCTCAAGCTGACGCTCTATCCACTGAGCCAAACCAGTCAGGGCCAGAAAATGATTTTAACACCATTCTCTCATGGGCCATGAGAGAATGAAAGCAACGATTACTTGAAAAAGTAAAGAGATTTTGACTTTCAGGAATAAAGATAATGAGAGGCAGAGCATTTAGAACCCACAGGATTGGATCCCTCTAATGTTCTGAAGCTTTATTTCTCCCAATTTTCATGAGTTCCCTGTGTGATAGAAATTAAAAATGTATATTCTTCACTCTATGCAGGATTCAGAGGTGTATTCTGGTGAAGATGGCCTTAAAGATTCTTGAACTAACAATGGCAGAGTTGGAGTGGATGAGTGGTCTCATTTTTTCCCAGTGGTTTCACATCTTTTTCCCCCTCTTGGCCAAAGTTGACAGCACCAGAGCATAGGGGGAAGATGGCAGGTCATTTGTCAAAATGCATTTTTTATCTGTCTTGGAGTTGAACTTTCGATGGAGTTAATTTGGGGGAAGACCTCTACGGCCATACCACCCTGAACGCGCCCGATCTCGTCTAATTTGGGGGAAGAGGGATTATGACACTGTTTTAATACAGTATTTTATCTAAAGTAATTGGAGTTTTGGTTATTAAACTTTTCAGGCCACAAGCCAGTTTAAGAATCTAATAAAATGAATGGGCCCTAACTGGTTTGGCTCAGTGGGTAGAGCGTCGGCTTGCAGACTGAAGGATCCCAGGTTTGATTCCTGTCAAGGGCATGTACCTTGGTTGCGGGAACATCCCCAGCAGGGAGTGTGCAGGAGGCAGCTGAATCAATGTTTCTAACTTTCTATTCCTCTCCCTTCCTCTCTCTAAAAAAACAATAAAATGTATTTTTAAAAATGAATGGGCCATCACCACAGAAAAATGAACATATTCAGAAATATTCATAGAATTTTAGAGGATTCACAGATTAGAAAATTCTGTATTAGGGGTGTGAATTCCCCAGAACATCCTCCCCACATATAATTGAGTTTCTTAATCTATCTACTCCTCTTACTAACCCAAGGTAATAACTCTGATTTATTTATTATCTATGTGGTAGTCATGTTAAATGAGCTATCACTTCTCACAATAACCCTGCAAGGGAGGCATTGTCCTTATTTTACATTTAAGAAAATTAGGACATACTGAGGTAAAGTATACTGCCTCTCAATCACACAACTAATGGTCTTCAAGTAGCTGACAAAACCTTCTGTTCATGGCTCTTACTCAAGACACTTATTTACAGTATAAACCATATTGTCTCTACTACTTCAAAAATATGATGATAAATATCAATACTGTGTCAGGTCTTGTGCTAGATGCTAAGAAAACTATATATATATATATAGCATGCCTTGTTCTCTAAGAGCCTACAAATGAAACAGAGAGGTACATTGTAATAATTTAAACAGGAAGACACTCACTGCTCAGTTTAAGTTGAATAACCACATGTAAAGTAACTAATCATTTGCTGTCCTTAAGCACCTGACAAGAAAAAACCTTAACCATTTGTTTAATATGGTTTTATTGAATTTTAGAGAGAGGAAGTGAAAGGGATAAAGAGATAGAAACCTCAATGAAAGAGGTTGCCTCCTGCATGCCCCAAACTGGGGATCCAGTCTGCAACATGGGCATATTCCCTGACCAGGAATCAAACCAATGACCTCTTGGTTCGATGACCATTGAGCCACACCTGCCAGGTCAATCCATTTTTATGGAGGAACTAATGTCATAAAATGTCACACCCAATAACTAATATCTCACCTTCAACCCTTTCTCCTATTTTGGTATCAGAGTGGACAGTGAGCCTAGATCCACCACTTACTAGCTGTGTTATTTGGGGCAAATTATTATTGCTGTATCCTAGAGTCTCTGTAAAAAAAAAAAAATCACAACCACCACCACCACAGTTTAACAAGTCTATCACTTCCATTGGCTTATCATGAATTAAAAATTACAGTTGTGAAGTCTTGGCACCAAGTGGGCAGTCAAGTAATACTTACCACTTGCTATTGTTTAACAGATGTGTGCAAGTGTTGTCCTAATAGTTCTTATTTGAATTCCTTATAAATCGCTCCAGCTACTGATCCTCAAGTATTTGTCTTTTTATTAAGCTATGAACTAAGAAAATAAGTAAACCCCTGGCTCAAAAAGCTCTTGATCTTTGTTTGGAGAAAGATGTCATTTTAAAGATGAAATTTAAAGAGTCAATTGTGTACAATAATATGCATAGTGGTTCTATTAATAAAGTTAATGTATTCTCAGTGGCAGAGTGAGATAGTTAAAAGTTACAAATCATTAATATATCTGGCTTCTATGTTCTATCTCTGGCTTTGCCATTAAATTAGTGTAAGAACTTGGACAAGTCACTTTTCTTCTGGACCTCAATTTTCCCATCTGGAAAACCTAGCTTAGCATTTAAGAGCATGGAGTGTGAAGGAGACTGCCTGGAATTGAATCCAAGCTTCTCTTGCTAACAATAAGATCTACTTCAATTTCTCCATTAGTAAAAGGGGAATAATTATGGTACCTATTTGACAGGATTTGGAGAAGAATTAAATGAGACAATGCATACAAAGCATTTGAAATAGTGGCTGGTTCATATATGTTTGATAAATGTTAGGTATTATTATATTAGAAGGCCCTTCCTTTTAATTTAAAAGTTATGATTCAATGTATTATCTGGGCTGTTATGGCAAAATTAGAAAATACTGAAGCAGCTATGGACATTTGCTCAATTAATTAATCAATTAATTAAGTCAACAAGTTATTGTTGAGCCTCTACTATATGCCAGGAACTGTGCTAGGTACTGACTATGCCACTGAACAAAATGGGATTTTGACTGTCTTCTCATAAAACTTATATGAGCCAAAAATTATTTTGATTATGAACATATCACTTAAAATTAAACTAATAGCCTTGAAGGAAAGGTACATACTTTTATGAGAAGCACTGACAAAATACTTGACATGATACTGGAGTTAGAACCCTAAGAATGAGTATGATTTACCTAGGTCAGTGGTCGGCAAACTGCGGCTCGCGAGCCACATGTGGCTCTTTGGCCCCTTGAGTGTGGCTTTTCCACAAAATACCGACTTCTGCACATGGGCCACAAAGGTTCAATCGCACTGTACGTGCGTGCCCGCACGAGGTATTTTGTGGGAGAGCCACACTCAAGGGGCCAAAGAGCCTCATGTGGCTCGCGAGCCACAGTTTGCCGACCACTGACCTAGGTGAAGAGAAAAATTGAGATGAGATTGGGGGACATCCCAGGAACACTGCATGCAAAGGTTCTTTGTCAGGAGGAAGCACACAGTACTTAAGTAACCTAAAGACATCCAGTGTGGTTGGAAATGAGTAGAAAAATAAGGACAGAGAGCAATGCTTCATGTGTTCTAATTTAGCCACATTTTATAGGAATTTTAATTATGCAAATTTGAGATGGTACAATACAAATATTGAGTTTTGACAATGTGCAACTTTTTAAATAGTTCAAATAAAAAATTCATCAGGAAAGCATAAGTAATTTTAAATTGGGCAGTTATGAGAAGGATAAATTGTGTTATGCTATTTTGGCCATTAGATAGAAATATTGTCTGTCTTTTGTCACAATTATACCAACTTTATTATGTAAGCTCATCATGGACACACATAAAATGCAGACAGACACATTTATCTTTGGTTTTGAATTAATCTCACTGGACCTAATTTTCTTCCTCTCAAAGTTGGCCTTCTAAGTGTCCTCCCAGCTCAGGCTTAGTTTCTAACCTTAAAATGCATAAACATTCATGTACAATAACTATATCAGTCTAACTTAATATACCAAACTATCCTGAACTGTAAGATATTTAAAATATGCATTTGCTTTTGTATATATTTTCAAAGAGTGCTAGTAAGTGAGAAAACGTCCCTTTGCATTTTATAAGAGTTATTTAACTCAGTCACTGGATGCCTCAGGAAATTGAGTATTGGGAATTGAATATGCCTCAGGTTCTAAAGAAACAAACACATTATCCCTTCTTCCTATGTTAAAATTAAAAAGAGAAAGCCTATATTCTCATTACATAAGCATAAGTTCATGTTAAGTAGGTACAAGTTGAAGATATACAAAGTTCTTTCAACAAGTCAAATGTAAACTGCTTACAAATATTTTTAAGCATTAAAATTATCAAAATGAAAAGGAACATTTACAATGAATCAAATAAATAATGGGGCAGCATATACTCTTGTACAAATCAGTAACTTTGCCTCTACTTACCAAGTTTTCCCAGATATGTCTTGCTGACCAGGATAAGACCATTTTAGTCTTTCCTATTTTATGGTGTAAAAAAATAACTTTCAAATAGTTTACCCTTCTTAAAATGAAATATTTTCCATTGATTATTTCTAAAGAATTATATGTCTCGCAAAAAAAATAAATGAACAAAATAATTTATCAAAAAAAAGAATTATATGAGAGGTAAATTATTTTCTCTTCATTCTATAATCTATAATAATAAAAGCATAATATGCTAATTAGACCAGACATCCTTTCAGACGACCTTCAGGACAAAGCCGGGGCTGCGAGGGAAGCCTGGATTCGGGGTGCCTGCTGGTGGCTGGAGGAAAGCCCGTGTCCCAGGTGCCAGAGGGAAGCTGGTGCCGGCAGCCTTGGGAAGGAAGGCCTACTCTTTTTTTTTAATTCTTTTTTTTTATTATTGCTTAAAATATTGCAAAGAGTAGTACATTTGTCTCCTTTTTTTCCCCTTTGACCTTCCCCCAGCCTCCCCTACCCCCCCTCAGTGTCTTGTGTCCATTGGTTATGCTTATATGCATGCATACACGTCCTTTGGTTGATCACTTACCCCCCCCCCAACCCTCCCCAGCCTTCCTGCTGTAGTTTGACAGTCTGTTTAATGCTGCTCTGCCTCTGTATCTATTTTTGTTCATCAGTTTATAATGGTCTTTATTATCCATAAATGAGTGAGATCATGTGGTATTTTTCTTTCACTGACGGGCTTATTTCACTTAGCATAATGCTCTCCAATTCCATCCATGCTGTTGCAAATGGTAAGAATTCCTTCTTTTTTACAGCAGCATAGTATTCCATTGTGTATATGTACCACAGTTTTCTGATCCATTCATCCGTTGATGGGCACTTAGGCAATTTCCAAATCTTAGCTATGGTAAATTGTGCAGCTATGAACATGGGGATGCATATATCCTTTCTGATTGGTGTTTCTGGTTTCTTAGGATATATTCCTAGAAGTGGGATCAATGGGTCAAATGGGAGTTCCATTTTTAACTTTTTGAGGAAACTCCATACTGTCTTCCACATTGGCTGCACCAGTCTGCATTACCACCAGCAGTGCACAAGTGTTCCTTTTTCTCGCATCCTCTCCAGCACTTGTTGTTTGTTGATTTGTTGATGATAGCCATTCTGACAGGTGTGAGATGGTACCTCATTGTTGTTTTGATTTGCATCTCTCGGATGACTAGTGACTTTGAACATGTTTTCATATGTCTCTTGGCTTTCTGAATGTCCTCTTTTGAAAGGTGTCTATTTAGGTCCTTTGCCCATTTTTGATTGGATTGTTTATCTTCCTTTTGTTAAGTTGTATGAGTTCCCTATAAATGTTGGAGATTAAACCCTTGTCGGTGATAACATTGGCAAATATGTTCTCCCATGCAGTGGGCTTTCTTGTTGTTTTGTTGATGGTTTCTTTTGCTGTGCAGAAACTTTTTATTTTGACGTAGTCCCATTTGTTTATTTTCTCTTTAGTTTCCAATGCCCTAGGACCATGGTCGGCAAACTGCGGCTCGCGAGCCGCATGTGGCTCTTTGGCCCCTTGAGTGTGACTCTTCCTAAGCCTTAGGAGTACCCTAATTAAGTTAATAACAATGTACCTACCTATATAGTTTTAAGTTTAAAAAATTTGGCTCTCAAAAGAAATTTCAATCATACTGTTGATATTTGGCTCTGTTGACTAATGAGTTTGCCGACCACTGCCCTAGGAGATGTATCAGTGAAGAAATTTCTTCGGCATATGTCTGAGATTTTGTTGCCTTTGGATTCCTCTAGAATTTTTATGGTTTCCTGTCTTACATTTAAGTCCTTTATCCATTTTGAGTTTATTTTTGTGTATGGTGTAAGTTGGTGGTCTAGTTTCATTTTTTTGCATGTATCTGTCCAATTTTCCCAGCACCATTTATTGAAGAGACTGTCTTGACTCCATTGTATGTTCTTACCTCCTTTGTCAAATATTAATTGAGCATATTGGTTCGGGTCGATTTATGGGCTCTCTATTCTATTCCATTGATCTATATGTCTGTTCTTGTGCCAGTACCAGGCAGTTTTGAGAACAGTGGCTTTGTAATACAGCTTGATATCTGGTATTGAGATCCCACCTACTTTGTTCTTTCTCAGGATCGCTGCAGCTATTCGGGGTCTTTTTTTATTCCAGATGAATTTTTGGAGAGTTCGTTCTAGGTCTGTGAAATATGCTGTTGGTATTTTAATGGGGAGTGCGTTGAATTTATAGATTGCTTTGGGTAGTATGGACATTTTCATGATGTTGATTTTACCAATCCATGAACACGGTATGTTCTTCCATCTGTTTATGTCTTCCTCTATCTTTTTTTCAACGTCCTGTAGTTTTCTGAGTAGAGGTCTTTTACCTCTTTAGTTAAGTTTATTCCTAGGTATCTTAATTTTTTTGGTGTGATGGTAAATGGGATTGCTTTTTTAGTCTCTCTTTCTGTAAGTTCATTATTGGTGTATAGAAATGCCATAGATTTCTTGGCATTAATTTTGTATCCTGCTACATTGCCGAATTCACTTATTAAGTCTAATAGTTTTTTTATGGAGTCTTTAGGGTTTTTTATGTACAATATCATGTCTTCTGCAAATAAGGACAGTTTTACTTCTTCATTTCCAATTTGGATGCCTTTCATTTCTTCTTCTTGTCTAATCGCAATGGCTAATACTTCTAGTACTATGTCGAACAGGAGTGCTGAGAGTGGGCATCCCTGTCTTTTTCCTGTTCTTAGGGGAAATGGTTTTAGTTTTTGCTCATTGAGTATGATGTTGGCTGTGGGTTTGTCATATATGGCTTTTATTATGTTGAGATATGATCCTTCTATTCTCACTTTGCTGAGAGTTTTTATCAAAAATGGGTGTTGGATTTTGTCAAAAGGAAGGCCTACTCTTGCATGAATTTTGTGCATCAGGCCTCTAGTGGATAAAATTAAAACTTCTGGGAGTTAGTTGTTCTTAACCTCATAGACATGGCTTATTCCATTTGTCTTGTTGACTAGCTGGTTGAAAAATGGAGGTCTGAAGAAAACATTCTTTTTTTGAAATTTTTAAAATTAGTTTACATTCAATAATATTTTGCATTAGTTTCGGGTGCACAGCATAATGGTGAGACAATAATATAATTTACAAACAGTTTTCCTCAATATTTTAAGTACTCAGCTGGCACCATACATTGTTAATACAATATTATTGACTATATTCCCTATGCTGTACTTTACATTCCCATGACTATTTTGTAACTACCACTCTGTACTTCTTAATCCCTTCATCTTTTTCACCCATCTTCCCAACTCACCTCCCATCTGATAACTGTCAGTCCAATCTCTCTGTCTATGAGTCTGTTTCAATATTATTTTTTTTTCATTTTCTTCTTTAGATTGCACATATAAGTGAAATAATTTGGTATTTGTCTTTTTCTGCCTGACTTATGTCACTTAGTATAATATCCTCTAGCTCTATCCATTTTGTCACAAATGGTTAAGTTTTCCTTCTTTTTTAACTCCATTCTGTAAATGTGAATGTACAATACCATTTTATCTACTTACCTATTGATGGACACTTGGGCTGCTTCCATATCTTGGCTATTATAATTAACACTGCAAGTAACATTGTGCTGCATATATAGTTAGGTTGCCGAAGGAGGAACGCATGAGGCCAAAACCATGAGGGATTATGAATTTATTCAATTATCCACACATCAGGTGGCTGAGCCTGGATGGCTCCAGCAACCCAGTGACGGGAGTCAGTGGTTTTTAAAGGACTTTTGGCCAGCTTTTTCTGGGCGGAGAATTCTCTGTGCAGGTCCAGATTCTGAGAAGTCTGGAGGGAGAGATAATGAACTTAGCAAGTGGAATGTGGTCTAAGCAAGTGGAATGTCCATTGTGAAGTGGCCTAAAGGTCAGTTCCCAGGGGAGGGGGTATTGATTCAATTATTTGATCAGACCTAACATTCCAGCCTTTTTGTTTTATGGAATAGGGATGAAAGTCATATCTTCAGTAATTACTTCCTGCTGAGGTGGGACATTGATATCACAGGGTAATGGACTTTGATAGTAGTAGGCTGGATGAGGGGTCGCAGCAGCATGATTTCCCCAAGAGACTGGTTGGTGAAGACTCGAAAACGGTCCTGTTGAATGACTTGGGAGGTAAAAGCTGGTCCTGAGGCTGCCACAGCATCACTTGTCTTATTTTGCTGCTTTCCTGGACCTGGAGCTGAAATACAACTGAGGCCTAGATGTTATCTTTAGGGAGGAAAAGATCAGTGATCTAAGTTGCCTAACTAGTGATATGAAACGGGAGAATAGATTACTCTGGGGGCAAGATTCTTGTTTTCCCAGTTTTGCCCCTTGCTGGGCATCCAGATCCTTCTTGTAGCTCCTGAGACAGGATTTCAAAACACTATAGAGCAGTGGTTAAGCCCTCCTCCCCCGCCCCCCCATGCCAGTCCCAGCACCTGCTGAGATACTGAGAGTTATGAAGAGAGGGATTATCTGGACTGCCTTTTTGTGTCAGATATAATGGGTTACAGGAACAGCTAAAGACTGATTACTGGGGGCTACATCTACCTTGGGTGAGAGAGGAGAGTACAGATTCCTGTCCAATTGTTCAGGAGGCAGATGCATGTGTTTCCCCACAGAGGAAGAAGGATCCCTAATCATACAGACAAGCTGAAATATGTAGGGAGAAGAGGTGGACTAAAGGGTATGAGATTCCTTTTCCCGGTTCTGTGCTCCAAGCCCAAAGGAGCACCATAGGGTAGTCACCATAGCATTACCAATAAGGGTGACAGATGAGTGGTTGAGATTCCATTGCAGTGAAAGTGAGCAGAAATGCTAGAATGAGCTGTTATCCAAGAGAAAAGTGAAAAGGAAGGAAAAGAGAAGTTGAAACCTGGGGCCTGGATGGTTGGATAAGAATTAAAACAGACTAACTGAAGGAAATAACCATTGGCTTCCAGGGAGACCTGGTAGTCAACCCATTGGGACCAATGGCCATTTGGTAGTTCTAGGTTAACTGTAGTGTTGCAAGCTGATGATGGGAGATGGCCTTTTGTTATATTGCCCTGTGACCTTGTAGCATAAAGG
>NW_005871052.1:19653310-19654680 GCF_000147115.1 Myotis lucifugus | reverse complement strand
CTTAGACGGGTGTCTGCCTTTTTGAGAAATATAGTTCCCCTTTCCTTTTATAAGCTAACATGATTTTGGCCTGATTCCATCTCTTCATTGGTTTAGGTATGGTGGTATATTCTGAAGAAGTGAAGGAAAGGCAGAGCCAGCAATCCTTGGTTAAGGCTGGATTGGTCTAATTTAAGAGGGAATGTGTGAGGTGAAGTGTTCGTTCTAGATGAGCGGAAGTGAGAAAGTTCCTTATGGGTATAGGAGAGGAGGGTTGGAATAGGGTGAGAAGGAGAGCTAATTCACACTTCCAGGGTCAGGATTATCTCAAGGGTCTGTAAAGAAGTAAATCTTGTCCCATGGGTAATTGAAGTCCTTTTGTAGAAGGGAGTCCCATGGAAAGGTGAGAATCCTGATGCAAAGGGAGAGGTGGCAGTAACTAGGATCTGGAGGATTTGTATTGGGAGAGGAGGTGGGATTTCAGGGAAGTCAGGGTTATTAGGGTACAGAGAGAGCACCTGCAGGGGTGCTCACTCATTTGTCCTCTTCTTCTGGGATTTGAGTAAGGCAAAGTCTGGTTGGCCCGATCAGGTGACTATCATACTTAGGGGACTCCTGCTCATCTGATGGTGTTCTGAGGATGGGTTTTAATCTGGAAAGGTGGAACCCTGGGGTATTCTCTGATAGTTTAGCTGCAATTGGGGCAGTTAAGAGTACCTGATAAGGGCCTTGCCTTCAGGGCTGTAAATTATTGATGGATTTCATTTAAGAGGAGTAGGAGGGATGTCTCCTGTAAAAGGTTGAGGGAAGATCTGATCAGCATGTTCTTCAGTAACTGTCAGATGAGATTTAAAATGGGGACCTAGTCTCTGAGAGGGGTCTCTGTGGAAGGGAAGTTTCCTAATAAGAAGGGTCTTCCATACATAAGTTCAAAGGGACTAAGGAAAGAGGGTACATTGGGGGATTGCTCTGATGTGCATAAAGGCTAGAGGTAGGAGAGTGGTTTAAGGTTCTTTAGTTTGGAGAGGTAATTTAGTTAGGTGAAACTTAATTAAGAATTTGCCTTTTCTACTTTGCCTGAAGACTGGGGCTGGTAAGGGGATGTAAGTTCCACTGATGTTCAGAGTGGAGGAGACCTGTTGAGTTATTTGAGATCTGAAAGCAGGTGCATTTTCTGACTGTAATGAGGTGGGTCAGCCATAGTGGGGAATAGCTTCTACCCACCCTGAGACAGAATCTATGAGGGTTAAAAGATATTTGTTTTTTTAATAGGGAGCACGTTAGTGAAATCAATCTGCCAGTCTTGTCCAGGGATTTGGACCCTTGACTGATGAGTGGGGTGGCGGGGGGGAGGTTTAACTTGTCCTTGGGGAGATACGGAGTAATAAATA
>NW_005871052.1:19648062-19651631 GCF_000147115.1 Myotis lucifugus | reverse complement strand
TGACTTCCCCTCTGTTGGAGGACCCGCACTTCATTTAGTGGTCATGAGAAGGGTGGCTAGGAACTGGAAGGCTCCTTCTGGGCCTCAGCCTTGGCTGATCTCGCCTTTGTTTTTGGGTTAAGGTCTCCTGGTCTCTATTATTAAAGACCTTAAAAGCCAGGTTAACAAGGTCTTTTTGAGGAGTTTGTAGACCTCTATTTTTCAAATTTTATGATGTGTATCGGGGGCTGATTGGGATATAAAATGGGTGTTCAGAAGAAGTGTTTCCACTGGGGAGGTGGCGTCTAAGGTGGTCAATTTCTGTAAAGCCTCTGTGAGGTGGGAGAGGAGGAGAGCTGGGTTTTCGTAGGGGCCTTGAGTGATTTCATTAAGTTTGTCATAACTGACCACAATACCCTCAGTTCCTGCTGTCACCCTCAGGGGTAGAATGGGAGAGGGAATAGAAGAGGCTGTTGAGGAGGGTGGTCTTTGAGTGGCCCAAGAGCACGTGTTCAGTGGGAAAAGGATGTTTTGGAACTTGTATTCTTGGGATTTGGGCTCTCAGGGACCAGAGAGAAGGTGGTTGCTGGTTAGAAACATCTGGGTTTTGAAATCTACTGCAGGTGAGGGAGGGGATGTGTAAAGGAGTAAAGGTTGGTGGTCTGCTGGGTCAAAAGTAGATTCAGAATTAGAAGTGTTAGGGGTATGATGTTTTGTGTGGAGAGGAAAGATCTGATTGGTGAGAGGAACCAAGATGGTGGCATAGGTACACACTTGTTCTTGCTGCCTTGCACAACCACATCAAAACTACAACTAAAAGACAAAACAGATATCATCCAAACCACAGGAAGGCTGGCTGAGTGGAAATTCTACAACTAGAAGGAAAGAGAAAAGTGCGTTGAAACTGGTAGGAGGTGCAGAGGTGCGGAAGTTTGAAGGTATGGAGGCGCTCACGGAAACAGGCTAACAACTGGGTACACTGATGTCTTTTTCAATCAGGAGGGAGATACAAGCTCCCAATTGCTCTGAACTCCAGTTCTGGGCAAGACTCTGGGGACCCAGACTCATACGCAGAGAAACTAGACTGCCTGGTATCGGGCCAGAACACAAGGGTGGCTTTCTCGCAGACGTGCTTGAAGCCATCATTGTTCCTGCACAGGCTAAGGGACACAGAGACCCCGGGACTTCTCTAAGGCAGAGCAGACTGGCAGCCATTGCGGTTTGCTTTGTCCTGATGATTCCCTGAGACGCCGCCCCACCCAATTTACAACCTCACCCAAGCTGTGAGCAGAGGCTTTTGCATATGAGTGGCCTGTTCTTTTGCAATCTAAAGCCTGATAAACTGCAGTTGGGTCAAAGAGAGCCGAAGCTTCCAAAAGAAGGCATAGATACCAGCCTGCATTGCTTCACAGCTGGACCTCATCTGGGCACTTCCAAACCCCAAACAAAAAGGAGGAATCTTCAGATCTCTCTGTAGCTCCTGCTGGGTGGCCTCAGGAAGTGGCTGACTTTGCATCTCCTTGGAGATCCAAGAGCCAGTGTACCCAGTGGTTAGAGTGAGACCATACCAGAGTACAACTCTTCACATCCATAAGCAACAGACTCAAGGGGAAGACTCAGTGAGCACCAAAGCCCCACTTAAGCAAGTCCTGCTCCATAAGGGTGTCACCAGCACAGCAGTTCTCCCATTGTAGACAAAGCTGGTCCTCACAGCCAATTGGCCTGGTGGTCAATTCTTCCCAGTGATACCAACAGCAATCAAGACTTATCTACAACAAGACTGTGCACACAGCCCACAAAGTGGTGCACCAAGAGTGTCCACCTCAGGTAATTAGGGAGGTTGAGCTACTGGGCCCTATAGGACACCAAGCACACAAAGCAACTCTATCAACACAAGGAAGCAGCCAAAATGCGGAGACAAAGAAACATGTCACAAATGAAAGAAATGGAGGAAAGCAAACTACTGGATATAGAGTTCAAAACCACAGTTATAAGGTTACTCAAGAATCTTCTAGAAACCTCTAAGAAATTTAGTGAGACCTTCAAGGATATGAAAAAGGACCAATTAGAAATTAAGCATACACTGACTGAAATAAAGAATAATATACAGAGATCCAACAGCAGATTAGAGGAACCCAAGAATTAAGTCAAAGATTTGAAATACGAAGAAGCAAAAAACACCCAACCGGAAAAGAAAAAAGAATCCAAAAATATGAAGATAGTGTAATGAGCCTCTGGGACAACTTCAATCAAGCATACCAACATCTGAATTATGGGGGAGCCAGAAGAAGAGGGAGAGCACGATACTGAAAACCTATTTGAAGAAATAATGACAGAAAACTTCCCCTACCTGGTGAAAGAAATAGACATACAAGTCCAAGAAGCACAAAGAACCCCAAACAACAGGAATCCAAAGAGGACCACACCAAGACACATCATAATTAAAATGCCAAGGGCAAGGAGAGAAGAAAATGGCGGAGGTATAGACGGATGAGTCCCGTGTCTTGTCCAGGAGCAGATAAGGGTGAGCAGCTGAAACGGGTAACATACAGCCCTAATAAGCAGAAGATATTCAGCTGGGAGAAAGTTTGCAGCCGGGAGAGACAGAGAACTCCCGGAGAAGGGAACGGTTGGAGATTGCGGCTGAAATCACTCCCGGAGCACCGGCTCAGCAGCGGAGAATGCACCATCTTGAGTGGCTGTTATTGGGGGAGTTTAAAGCCAAAGACCCGGCATCCACGGCATCCAGAGATCGGCTACTAACCCGAAAAAAACGGACCCCAAGCAGCGCGACTATGTGAACTTAGAGGAACGCTGCTTCTCCCCACGGAAAGCAGATCCAAGCAACAGCAGCCACCTGATCACCACACCTTCTGTCTGAGGAACAGCAGCTGTGTGTGAAGCCTCCCCCCACCAGCCAGAAGAGCCACCACAGCTGTGAACAGCACCCACCAGAGGAGCTGCTGCCAACTGAGGTGCAGCTGCTACCACAACCACCCGAGGAGCAACTGCAGCCCGAGGAGCCACTGATACCCAGGGAGCAGCCACTGAACGACTCAACATCTAGATATGTCGGTGAGATCAAACATGGATAGACAAAGAAACCTCCAAAGGAAAGAAAAGGAGTACTCACCAGAAAAGCAGCTAAGTGATACAGAGGCATGCAACATGACAGAAAAAGAATTCAGATTAAGGGTCCTAGAATGCATAAACCAGATGGAGGAAAAAATCAACAACTTATGTAAGAATCAAAATGAAATGGATGAAAAAATCAATAACTTAGGCAAGAACCAAGAAGAAATGAAGAGTGATATAGCTGCAATAAAAAACACCATTGAAAGTTTCAACAGTAGACTAGGAGAAGCGGAGGACCAAATTAGTGAATTAGAAGACAAGGAAGCAAAACACACCCAAACTGAACTGAAATTGGAGAAAAAAATTAAAAGACAGGAGGAGAGCATAAGGGAGCTATGGGACAACATAAAACGAAACAACATATGAATAACAGGGGTTCCAGAACAATAGAAAGAGGAACAAGGATTAGAAAACCTATTTGAAGAAATAGTAACAGAAAACATCGCTGAGGTGGG
>NW_005871052.1:19479862-19647852 GCF_000147115.1 Myotis lucifugus | reverse complement strand
CGGAAAGTTACATACAAGGGATCTCCCATTAGATTATCAGTGATTTCTCAACAGAAAATCATCAGGCCAGAAAGATGGACGGAAATTTACAAAGTGATGCAAAGCAAAGGACTGAATCCAAGAATCTCTATCCAGCAAGGCTATCATTCAAAATTGAAGGGGAAATAAGAAGCTTCACAGACAAAAAAAGGCTAAGGGACTTTATCACCACCAAGCCAGCAATGCAAGAAATGTTAAAGGGACTGGTGTAAAAAGAAGAAGAAAAAAAAAGCTAAGAAAGAAAACAGGCACAAAAAAAAGAAATGGCTACTAACAAGTACCTTTCAATAATAACTTTAAACGTAAATGAACTAAATGCTCTAACCAAAAGACATTGAGTTGCTGAATGGATAAAAAAACATGACCCATATATTTGCTGTCTACAAGAGACCCACGTCAGAAGAAGGGACTCACACAGACTGAAAATGAAGGGATGGAAAAATATCTTTCAGGCAAATGGAAATAAAAAAAAAGCTGGGGTAGCAATACTTATATTGGACAAAATAGACCTCAAAATGAAGGACATAACAAGAGATAAGGAAGGCCACTTCATAATACTAAAGGGATCAATACAACAAGAAGATATAACCCTGATAAACATATATGCACCCAATGCAGGAGCACCCATATACATAAAAAAACTTCTGGAAGATATCAAAGAAGAGATCGACAACAATACAATCATAGTAGGGTACTTTAATACACCACTGACATCACTGGATAAATTCTCTAGACAAAAAATCAGCAAAGAAACAGCAATCCTAAATGACTCACTAGATCAGATGGACTTAATTGACATATACAGAACATTTCACCCCAAAGCCATGGAATATACATTCCTCTCAAGTGCTCATGGGACAGATTCAAAAATAGACCACATACTGGGTCACAAACAAAATCTCCCGAAATTCAAGAACATTGAAATCATACCAAGCATCTTCTCAGACCACAATGGCATATTATTAGACTAGTGGCCCGGTGCACGAAATTCGTGCACGGGAGGAGGGTGTCCCTCAGCCCAGCCTGCACCCTCTCCAATCTCGGACCCTTTGGGGGATGTTGACTGCTGGTTTAGGCCAGATCCCAGGATGTCCGACTGCCGGGATCGGGTCTAAACTGGCAGTTGGACATCCCTTTCACAATCCTGGACCGCTGTCTTCTAACCACTCACCTGCATGCCTGCCTGATTGCCCCTAATTCGTGCACGGGAGCGGGGAGTTCCTCAGCCTGGCCTGCACCCTCTCCAATTCGGGACCCCTCAGGGCTGCTGGCACCTAACTGCTTACCTGCCTGCTGGCCTGATCCCCTAACTGCTCTCCCCTGCTGGCCTGATCCCTCTAACTGCTCTCCCCTGCCTGCCTGATCACCTCTAACCACCTCTGCCTCAGCTCTGCCACCATGGCTTTGTCTGGAATGACGTCCAGAACCTCGTCTGGAAGATGTTCAGTCTAATTAGCATACTACCTTTTTATTAGTATAGATGCCACCTTGCCTAAAAATTCAGGTTGTTAGCAGGTTTTCCCATCATGGAAGGAGAGCCCGCAGTAGCATCCTGGGTTCTGACCAGGGCTTAAGCACTCGTGCTTTATCTCAGCAGATGAGATTCCTAGAAGACTCTTGGATGTACCTTGAACATTTCTATCGATTTTGCCAAATCATCCTCCAAAAATGTTGAACCACTTTAAACTCCCACCAGCAACCATGCATGTGCCCTCTGTCCTACTTTGATGCCAGTATCATTGATTTCCCCCTAGAAGCTTCCCTCCCCTCAGCCGGGACTGCTTGGTACTTGAGCCAAACTCACTGTTCAGCCCAGGACTTGATTTCCCGAGATAGAATTATGGAGGAGGAAAATAGTTTTCCTCTACCCTTCTGAGTTCTTAGCGGAGGCCCTTGTAATGAAAGACAGATTACCAAGAGAAAAACTAAAGTTCATTAACATGTGTACCTCGTGTATATGTGGGAGATCCCAGGGAAAAATGAATAACTTCTCAAAGTGGCTTAGAATCCAGATTTAAATACCTTCTTTCTAGGGAAAGGGGACGGGATATGTAGGCCTCTTAGAGGAGAGTACATGATTTTTAGGAAAGATGAATGGGGGTGGGGGAGATAGTTTGTAACAAAGTTTGGATGTGATGTCAACTTCTAGTCTCCTGTCCTGTCACTGGCAGTCTTCACTGGCTGATGGCACTTTTCCCATCAAGGGAACCTTTTGGGGGGTCCGATTTTAGGCAGAGTGAAAACCTCTCCTTGCATTTGCTGTTTTTTAAGCATCTGCAGGTCAAGATCGTCAATATAACAACATGGCATATGTTGGGGTGGTCTGTTCTCTGACCTTCAGAATAAACCCAACAAAAGCTTGTTTCCTCTCTTAGATAATTTGCCACAGTAGCGTTATTCCCTGGAAACAGTATTCTGACCAGTATTCTGATCACTTCCTGGGAGTGATCATAACATACCCTGTGCTTGTAGAAAGGTGTGGGCCATATCACTAAATAATCAGGGTCAGTTTCCTCATCTTGTTGAAAGGGAGATAAAGTTATGATAGTTTATCTCCCTTTCCACAGGTTTCCTGCCGGTTTGTGTCTCTGCTGCAGCCCCAGTGGCCCCAGCGCCTCTGCGGCCTTGGGGTTAGGGGCTGCTGGGTGCCGGCCCCCTGCAGGCTGTGTCTGTGCTCCTCTGACCCAGCACCGAGGTGGGGCTTGAGGCTGCTGGGTGCAGGTCACCCTGAGGGCTGTGTCTCTGCTCCTCCAACCCCAGCGCCAAGGCGGGGCTTGGGGCTGCTGGGTGCTGGGCCCCACTGCAGGCTTGTGTCTCTGCTCCTCTGGCCCCAGCGTCCCCAGCAGCCCCAGCGCCCCAGTGGCCCCAGCAGCCCCAGAGCCTCCTCGGCCACGGGGCTTGGGGTTGCTGGGTGCTGCCCCCCCTGCAGGATGTGTCTCTGCTCCTCTGACCCCAGCGGCGAGGTGGGGCTTGAGGCTGCTGGGTGCCCGCCCCCTGCAGGCTGTGTCTCTGCTCCTCTGACCCCAGCGGCTCCAGCCCCACTGCGGCTGTGGGGCTTGGGGCAGCTGGGTGCTGGCCCCCCTGCAGGCTGTGTCTCTGCTCCTCTGACCCCAGCGGCTCCAGCCCCCACTGCGGCTGTGGGGCTTGGGGCTACTGGCTGCAGGGACCCCTGAGGGCTGTGTTTCTGTTCCTCCAACCCCAGCGCTGAGACGGGGCTTGGGGCTGCTGGGTGCCAGTCCCCCTGTGGGCTGTGTCTCTGCTCCCCCAACCCCAGTGCCAAGGCGGGGCTTGGGGCAGCTGGGTGCAGGCCCCCCTGCAGCCTGTGTCTCTGCTCCCCCAACCCCAGCACTGAGGCAGGGCTTGGGGCGGCTGGGTGCAGGCCCCCTTGCGGGCTGTGTCTCTGCTCCCCCAACCCCAGCGCAGAGGCGGGGCTTGGGGCTGCTGGGTGCTGGCCCCCCTGCGGGCTGTGCCTCTGCTCCTCTGACCCCAGCCCAAGGCGGGGCTTGGGGCCACTGGCTGCCGGGACCCCTGCGGGCTGTGTCTCTGCTCCTCCATCCCTCCAGCAGCACTGACCAAGCAGGCCCAGAGGCCCTCCACCAGTGTGTTGAGGCAGAACGCCTGCGTCATCACCAGGCTTCACTGCCACTTGGAGCCTACGTATGCAAATTAGCCGCCATCTTTGTTGGCAGTTAATTTGCATATCGCGCTAATTAGCCAATGGGAAGGGTAGCGGTCGTACGCTAATTACCATGTTTCTCTTTTATTAGATAGGAAATAAACTACAATAAAAACAACCCAAAATACTCAAACACTTGGAAGCTGAATAGCATGTTATTAAATACTAATTGGGTCACCAATGCGATCAAAGAAGAAATTAAAAACATCCTGATAATTAATGACAATGAAAACACAACAATCCAAAACCTATGGGACACAATGAAAGCAGTCCTGAGAGGGAAGTTTATAGCTCTACAGGCCTATCTCAAAAAACAAGAAAAAAATGGTAGTAAATCATCTAACTCTACATCTCAAAGAACTAGAGAGAGAGCAACAAGAAAAGCCCAGACTGAGCAGAAGGAAGGAGATAATAAAGATTAGAGCAGAAATAAATGACATAGAGACCAAAAAAACAATACAGAAAATCAATGAAACCAAGAGCTGGTTCTTTGAAAGGATAAACAAGATTGACAAACCTCTAGCCAGGCTCACCAAGGAGCAAAGAGAGAGGCCCCAAATAAACAAAATCAGAAACGATAGAGGCGAAATAACAGCAGACCCCACAGAAATACAAATGATTGTTAAAAAATACTATGGACAAATCTACTCCAACAAACTAGACAACCTGGAGGACATGGACAAATTCCTAGAAAAATACAACATTCCAAAACTCAATCAGGAAGAATCTAAAAATCTCAATAGGCCAATAACTATGGAAGTAATTGAAGCAGTCATCAAAATATTCCAGCAAACAAAAGCCCAGGACCAGACGACTTCACAGGGGAGTTTTACCAAACATTCAAGGAAGAACTAAAACCTATCCTCCTCAGACTACTACAAAAAATTCAAGAGGAAGGAACACTTCCAAGCTCATTCTATGAAGCCAGAATCACCCTAATACCAAAACCAGGTAAAGACAACACATAGAAAGAGAATTACAGGCCAATATCCCACATGAACATAGATGCCAAAATCCTCAACAAAATCTTAGCAAATCGGATCCAGCAGTACATCAGAAGGATCATACACCATGACCAAGTAGGATTTATCCCAGGGATGCAAGGATGGTACAATATCCGCAAATCAATAAACGTGATACATCACATAAACAAATTGAAAGAAAAAACCACATAGTCATATCAGTTGATGCAGAAAAAGCATTTGACAAAATTCAACACCCATTTTTGATAAAAACTCTCAGCAAGGTGAGAATAGAAGGATCATACCTCAACTTAATAAAAGCCATATATGACAGGCCCGCAGCCAACATCATACTCAATGGAGAAAAACTAACACCATTTCCCTAAGAACAGAAACAAGATAGGGATGCCCACTCTCACCACTCCTGTTCAACATAGTCCTGGAAGTATTAGCCATTGCAATTAGACAAGAAGAAGAAATAAAAGGCATCCAAATTGGAAAAGAGGAAGTAAAACTGTCCTTATTGCAGACGACATGATATTATACATACAAAACCCTAGAGACTCCATCAAAAAACTACTAGACTTAATACATGAATTTGGCAATGTAGCAGGATGCAAAATTAACACCAAGAAATCTAAGGCATTTCTATACACCAATAGTGAACTTACAGAAAGAGAGACTAAAAAAACAATCCCATTTACCATCGCACCAAAAAAATTAAGCTACCTAGGAATAAACATAACTAAAGAGGTAAAGGACCTCTACTCAGAAAACTACAGGACTTTGAAAAAAGAGATAAAGAAAGACATAAACAGATGGAAGAACATACCATGTTCATGGATTGGTAGAATCAACATCATTAAAATGTCCATACTACCCAAAGCAATCTATAAATTCAAAGCACTTCCCATTAAAATGCCAACGGCGTATTTCCCAGACCTAGAACGAACTCTCCAAAAATTCATCTGGAATAAAAAAAGACCACGAGTAGCTGCAGGGATCCTGAGAAAGAAGAAAGTAGGTGGGATCTCAATACCAGATATCAAGATGTATTACAAAGCCACTGTTCTCAAAACTGCCTGGTACTGGCACAAGAACAGACATATAGATCAATGGAATAGAATAGAGAGCCCAGAAATCGGCCAGAACCAATATGCTCAATTAATATTTGACAAAGGAGGTAAGAACATACAATGGAGTCAAGACAGTCTCTTCAATAAATGGTGCTGGGAAAATTGGACAGATACATGCAAAAAAATGAAACTAGACCACCAACTTACACCATACACAAAAATAAACTCAAAATGGATAAAGGACTTAAATGTACTACGGGAAACCATAAAAATACTAGAAGAATCCAAAGGCAACAAAATCTCAGACATATGCCGAAGCAATTTCTTCACTGATACAGCTCCTAGGGCACTTGAAACTAAAGAGAAAATGAACAAATGGGACTACATCAAAAGAAAAGGCTTCTGCACAGCAAAAGAAACCATCAACAAAACAACAAGAAAGCCCACTGCATGGAAAAACATATTTGCCAATGTTATATCTGACAAGGGCCTAATCTCCAAAATTTATAGGGAACTCATACAACTTAACAAAAGGAAGATAAACAATCCAATCAAAAAATGGGCAAAGGATCTAAATAGACACCTTTCAAAAGAGGACATTCAGAAAGCCAAGAGACATATGAAAACATGCTCAAAGTCACTAATCATCCGAGAGATGCAAATCAAAACAACAATGAGGTACCATCTCACACCTGTCAGACTGGCTATCATCAACAAATCAACAAACGACAAGTGCTGGAGAGGATGTGGAGGAAAAGGAACACTTGTGCACTGCTGGTGGGAATGCAGACTGGTGCAGCCACTATGGAAGGCATTATGGAGTTTTCTCAAAAAACTAAAAATGGAACTCCCATTTGACCCTGTGATCCCACTTCTAGGAATATATCCCAAGAAACCAGAAACACCAATCAGAAAGGATATATGCACCCATATGTTCATAGCAGCACAATTCACCATAGCTAAGATCTGGAAACAGCCTAAGTGCCCATCAGTAGATGAATGGATTAGAAAACAGTGGTACATATACTCGATGGAATACTATGCTGCTGTAAAAAAGAAGGAACTCTTACTATTTGCAGCAGCATGGATGGAACTGGAGAGCATTATGCTAAGTGAAATAAGCCAGTCAATGAAGGAAAAATACCACATGATCTCACTCATTCATGGATAATAAAGACCATTATAACTTATGAACAAAATAGATACAGAGGCAGAGCTGCCTCGAACAGACTGTCAAACTACAGCGGGAAGGCCGAGGAGGGGTGGGTAAGGGGGGGTAAGAGATCAACCGAAGGACTTGTATGCATGCATATAAGCATAACCAATGGACATAAGACACTGGGGGGTGGGGGAGGCCAGGGGATTGTCAAGGGCGGGGGGAAAAAGTAGACATATGTAATACCCTTTGTAATACTTTAAGCAATAAAACAATTAAAAAAATAAATAAATAAAATAAAAATAAAAATAGAAATAAATAAAATCAAATAAAATGCCAAGGGCAAAAGACAAAGAGAGAATCTTAAAAGCAGCAAGAGAAAAAAAGTCAGTTACCTACAAGCGAGTACCCATACAACTGTCAGCTGATTTCTCAACAGAAACCATGCAGGCCAGAAGGGAGTGGCAAGAAATATTCAAAGTGATGAATAGCAAGAACCTACAACCAAGATTACTCTACCCAGCAAAGCTATCATTTACAATTAAAGGTCAGATAAAGAGCTTCACAGATAAGAATAAGCTAAAGGAGTTCATCACCACCAAACAAGTATTATATGAAATGCTGAAGGGTATTCTTTAAGAAGGGGAAGAAGAAGAAAGGGGTAAAGATAAAAACTATGAACAACAAAGTGACAACAAATACATATCTATCAACAAGGGAACCTAAAAATCAAGTGAATAAAAAATTTGATGAATAGAATAAACTGGTGAATATAATAGAATCAGGGGCATAGAAAGGGAGTGGACTGGCAATTCTCTGGAGGAAGGGGTGTGGGGTGTGCAGGAAGAGACTGGACAAAAATTGTACACCAATGGATGACAGTGGGGGGTAAGGGCATGGGGTGGGGTAGGAACCGGGTGGAATGGAGCTATGGGGGGAAAAAAGAGAAACACCTGTAATAATCTGAACAATAAATATCTACTTATATAAAAACCCTGGGTGTAACATCATGTCCAGAAGCGCGACCAAGTGGAAGGAAGTCAGTCCTGCAGGGGTCATCTTAGAAATGGCTACGTCCTCCCCCAGCTGTTTCCCGGAGGGCGAAGTTTTAGGCAGGAACCCGCCCTCAGGGTGAGGTTTCAGGCAGGAACTCGCCCTTGGAGCACAGCCTAGAAGTACTGAGTCCGGCTTTCAGTCCAGACCCTGACAGTAGGGAGGAGGTAGCCCCATTCCTCACAGAATCCACAGGTGGCCAGCTTGCTGTCAGGGGCCTGCCAGCTAGGAATCCTATTCACCTGCATATCTGTATAAACTTTTAATACATTATATTAGAGGTCGTGGTGGTACTGTTTTACCCACAGTGTCTACAGGGATTGCTGCAAATTTACTTCTTGGTGGAAGCACCTTTCATTCCTAATATAAATAATCAATTCCATTAAATGAAACTTCAATTTCTAGACTCAATATAAAGAGTGAACTTGCTAAAACTATTAAAAAGGCCCAACTTCTCATTATTGATGAATGCACCATGGCATCCAGTCATGCTATAAACGCCATAGACAGATTACTAAGAGAAATTTGAATGTTGTATTTGTTGGGAAAGTTCTCCTTCTTAGAGGAGATTTTTGACAATGTCTCAGTATTGTACCGCATGCTATGCGATCGGCCATAGTACAAACAAGTTTAAAGTACTGCAATGTTTGGAGATGTTTCAGAAAGTTATCTCTTATAACAAATATGAGATCAGAGGATTTTGCTTATAGTGGATGGTTAGTAAAACTTGGAGATGGCAAACTTGATAGCAGTTTTCATTTAGGAATGGATATTATTGAAATCCCCTGTGAAATGATTTGTAATGGATCTATTATTGAAGCTACCTTTGGAAATAATATATCTATAGATGATATCAAAAATATATCTAAACGTGAAATTCTTTGTCCAAAAAATGAGCATGTTCAAAAATTAAATGAAGAAATTTTGGATATACTCGATGGAGATTTTCACACATATTTGAGTGATGATTCCATTGATTCCACAGATGATGCTGAAAAGGAAAATTTTCCCATCAAATTTCTTAATAGTATTACTCCTTCGGGAATGCCGTGTCATCAATTAAAATTGAAAGTGGGTGCAATCATCATGCTATTGAGAAATCTCAATAGTAAATGGGGTCTTTGTAATGGTACCAGATTTATTATCAAAAGATTATGACCTAACATTATCGAAACTAAAGTATTAACAGGATCTTCAGAGGGAGAGGTTGTTCTGATTCCAAGAATAAATTTGTCTCCATCTGACACTGGCCTCCCATTTAAATTGATTCAACGATGGTTTCTCGTGATGCCAGCATTTGTGATGACTATTAATAAATCACAAGGACAAACTCTAGACAGAGTAGGCATATTCCTACCTGAACCCGTTTTTGCACATGGTCAGTTATATGTTGCTTTCTCTCAATTTTGAAGAGCATGTGATGTTACAGTTGTAAATAATTCATCACAAGGGAAATTAGTCAAGCACTCTGAAAGTGTTTTCACTCTTAATGTGGTGTACAGGGAGATATTAGAATAAGTTTAATTACTTTATCAGTCATTGTTTGCATCACTGTTGTTTTTATATCATGTTTTTGTTGTTTTCATATCATGTTTTTGTCATTTTTATATAATGCCTCTGTTGTTGTTATATCCTTTTGTTACTGTTTATTTATTAATAAATTTATATATTATTTTCATATACATTTTACTAATTTCCTTTCATCTCTCACACTTCTATTATAGAGAAAGGGCAAATAGCAATATTAAAATATCTCCGCTAATTAATTCCCTTTTTAAAATATATTTTATTGATTTTTTACAGAAAGGAAGGGAGAGGGATAGAGAGTTAGAAACATCGATGAAAGAGAAACATTGATCAGCTGCCTCCTGCACACTACCCACTGGGGATGTGCCAGCAACCAAGGTACTTGCCCTTGACCGAAATCGAACCCAGGACCCTTGAGTCCACAGGCCAATGCTCTATCCACTGAGCCAAACCAGTTAGGGCAATTAATTCCCTTTTAATGTGCACGAATTTCGTGCACCAGGCTACTAGTTTATGAATAATAATAATAAAAGATCTGATTGGTAGAGCAGGACTGAGAGAGAGGATTGGGACTGAAGGGTGAAAAAGGCCTGGATGTAGGGAATCTCTGATCATTTTCCATTGCAGTGACAGCAATTTTCTAAATTACTCAGTGTGATAAAATTTAAAGTGCTATTTTCAAGCCATTGAGACTTATTATCTAGTTTATGTTGTGGCCAAACAGTGTTACAAAATAAAGTGAGGTGATTGGGCATGATCTCCCCCATGAGTGTGCAGAGGGAGTGTGGCATGGCCCAAGAGAGAGGAAGGGTGAGTGATAGATCACAAATCCAAAGGTGACTGTTTAGGGCAGGCATCCCTGCTGCTAAACAAATCACCATGAGAAATGAGATGTGACCCTCTGGACTGGGCGTCCCCAATCCAGATGGACCCAAAGCCAAATGGCTGAGGAGTCTTCTGGCCTAGCGCTAGGACTTTTGAGACGAGAGACTTTCAAGAAGTCAGTGAAAGTGAGTTGGCAGAAGACCCTGGACGAGGGGAATTGTGGAACGTCGCTCACCTAGAGAAGATGGCTGGTGTGGGATGGAGGATCAGCAATGGAGAAGGAGAGATTCCCAATTGGGCGTCCTCCTTGGATGGCTGGGGAGGGGGGGACCCCCGTAAGGGAGGAAGGCCTGATCAAGGCAGGCAACTGAATCACCCAAGTAGGATTCGGAGGTAAGCCCAGGTCAAGCTGCCACTGCCACTGCTCTCCAAGTAGCAAACTCGGAGTGACTGAAGCCGGGGAGATGGCTCCCCATCCCCGTGGAACCCTCCTGGGTTTCGCGCACCATTTGTTAGGTCCCCAAAGGAGGAACACATGAGGCCAGAATGATGAGGGATTATGAATTTATTCAATCATCTGCACATCAGGTAGCTGAGCCTGGATGGCTCCAGCACCCCAGTGATGGGAGTCAGAAGTTTTTAAAGGACTTTTGGCGGGCTTTTTCTGGACAGAGAATTCTCTGTGCAGGTCCAGATTCTGGGAAATCTGGAGAGGAGAGATAATGGTCTTAGCAAGTGGAATGTGGTCTAAGCAAGTGGAATGTCCATTGTGAAGTGGCCCAAAGGTCAGTTCCCAGGGGAGTGGGTATTGATTCAATTATTTGATCAGACCTAACATATATTATTTCAAATTAGTATTCTGGGTTTCTTAGTATAAATACCCAGAAGTGGAATTGCTGGGTTTAAGGCAATTCCTTTTTTTTTTGAGAAAACTCAATACTGTTTTCAATACTGGCTGCACCAATCTGCATTCTCACCTCCAGTGCACAAAGGTCCCCTTTTCTTCACATCTCCACCAAAACTTTCTTGTTGATTTATTAATGATAGCCATTGTCAAAGATGTAAGGTTATACCTCATTGTGGTTTTTGGATTTCTCTGATGATTAGTGAAGTTAAACATTTTTTCAAATTTCTATTGGCCATCGGTATGTCCTCTATGGAGAAGTGTTTATTCAGGTCCTCTGCTTACCATTTAATTCGATTGTTGTTTTTTTGGTACTGAGTTGCATGAGTTCTTTATGCCTGTTATCAGTTGTATCATTGGCAAATATTATTTCCCATTCAGTAGGTTGTCTTCTTTTTTTTGTTGTTGTTTTTTTAATTTTGTTTTATTTCTTAAAGTATTACAAAGAGTATTACATATGTCTCCTTTACCCCCCCTTTGACATTCCCCCGGCCTCCCCTACCCCCCAGTGTCTTGTGTCCATTGGTTATTCTTACATGCATGCATACAAGACCTTCGGTTGATCTCCCACCCACCCCCAACCATCCCCAGGCTTCCCACTGTAGTTTGACAGTCTGTTCAATGATGCTCTGCCTCTGTATCTATTTTTGTTCATCAGTTTATAATGGTCTTTATTATCCCATAAATGAGTGAGATCATGTGGTATTTTTCTCGGCTTCCCAGGGGCCGGATCAGCCTCACAGAGTCCGTCTCAGCCTCACAGGGGCCGTCTCAGCCTCACAGAGTCCGTCTCAGCCTCTCAGGGGCCGTCTCAGCTTCACAGGGGCCGTCTCAGCCTCGCAGGGGCCGTCGCAGCCTCGCAGTGGGCGCCGCATCCCACGTTGGGGGTGAAGGTGCGAGTCAGAAGCTCCTCTCGCTGTCTCTCCTGCTGCTCCCTTGCGTACCGTCGATGCTGGAAGTTTCTGAGAGCAGTCTGCAGGTGCTGGACATCATACATTAACTGGTCAACATGAAGTTTGGCATTCTGTCTTTTGTTGGGCGGCTCCTTGCTGGACAAAATCTCCAGGCGTTCTTGGTGGCTGAATATCTGGTATGCTTGCTTGGATTTCATTTTCTACTAAGTGCACAGACTGCCGTCTCCCAGCGTCCCATGTGAGACTGGATCTGGTGGACCTGCTTGTGCGTTTGCTGATACAGCGGTTCCATGTCACCAGCCCAGCCGGGTCCAGCTCTGGCTTCCTCCGAACCTGATTCTGCTTCTTGAGTGTGTCCCTTATGTATGCGAGGAGTTGAAATCTACAGTTTGTTGGGTTAGGCTGCAAAAGCGTGGGTGGTTCCTTTTGTGCCACTAGCACAGCTTGGGCCGGGATGTAAATTGAGTAGGGTGGGAACTCCGGGAATCACCAGGGGGGAGCAAAGAGCAATGGCGTCTCTGCGACTCCTTGCCTCTCCTCGACTCCGCATCTCCGCGTCCCCGAGTGCCGGCGAGCAGCTCCGAGAGAAAGCCACCCTCACTCTTCGACCTGCTGCAAGGCCATCCTGCCTCTCCCTGTAGGGGTCTGGGACCTTAGAATCCTGCCCCAAACAAGCTCAGTGGATTCGAGAGTTTGTAACCCCTTCCGATTGAAAAAAAACACGCATCCAGTTGCAGCCTGCCTGGCGCGCGACTCCGTACCTCTGTTCTTGGCACCTCTGTACATCCTACTCAGTCTCAATGCTCTTCTTTCTTTCCTTCCAGTTGTAGAGCTTCCACTGGGCCAGCTTTCCCATGGTTCTGAATGATAGCTGTTTGTCTTATAGTTGGTAGTTTTAATGTTGTTGTGGGAGGCAGCACGCACAGGTCTGTACCTTACACCGCCATCTTGGTTCTCTCGTCTTCTTGTTGATGGCTTCCTTTGCTGTGCAAAAACTTTTAAGATTGAAGTAGTCCCATTTCTTTATTTTTTCTTTTGTTTCCCTTGCCAAAAAAGCTATATCAGAAAATGTATTGCTAAGAGAAATGTGAAAGATTTTACTTCCTATGTTTCCTTCTAAGGATTTCTAGGTTTTAAGACTTACATTTAAGTGTTTAATCCACTTTGAGTTTATTCTTTTATATGGTATAAGAAGGTGGTCTAGTATCAGTTTTCCTGGGTTTAAATATCTGTCCAAATTTCCCAGCGCCATTTATTGAGCAGACTGTCTTTACCCCATTATACATTCTCGTATCCTTTGTCAAATATTAATTGATTATACAGACAAGAGTTTATTTCTGGGCGCACTATTTTGTTCCATTGATCAACATGTCTGTTTTTATGCAAGTACTATTCCATTTTGATTACTGTATAAGCCTAGTACTAAAGTTTGATATTGGGTATCATGTTACCTCCAACGTTGTTCTTTTTTCTCAAAATTGTTGTGGCTATTCAGGGTATTTTGTGGTTCTATATACATTTTACAATTACTTGTCCTATTTCTGTGACAATCTAATTTGTATTTAATAGGAATTACATTGAGTCTATAGATTGCTTAGGGTAGTATGAACATTTTAATGATGCTAATTATTCTTATCTATGAGCACCATATACTATGCTTCTATTTATTTGTATCTACTTCTTTTTTTAATCTTCACCCGAGAATATTTTTCCATTGATTTTTAGTGATAGTAGAAGAGAGAAGGAAATATCAATATAAGAGAAACACATCGATTGGTTGCTTCCTGCAATCGCCCTGACCAGGGTCTGGGCCAGGGAGGAGCCTGCAACCTAGGTACATGCCCTTGATCAGAATCCAACACCCATTTGTGATAAAAATTCTCAGCAAAGTGGGAAGAAGAGGGATCATACCTCAACATAATAAAGGCCATGTATGACAAACATCCAGCCAATATCATAACATATTCAATAAGCAAAATTAAAACCATTTTCCTTAAGAAAAGAAACAAGACAATATTGTCGCTTTCACCAATTTTATTCAACGTAGTGCTGGAAGTCCTAGCCACAGTGATCAGAAAGTAAGAAAAAATAAAAAGCATCTAAATTGAAAAGGAGGAAATAAAACTGTCATTATTCATAGATGACATAATATTGTAAATAGAAAACCCTAAAGACTTCACCAAAAAAACTAGTTGATTTCATAAATGAATTCAGCAAGGGTATCAGGATACAAAATTAACATCCAGAAATTGTTAGCATTTTTATACACCAATAATGAGCTCTCAGAAAGAGAAACTTTAAAAAAATCCCATTTACCATTGCAACCAAAATCCCATTTAAAGATACTTAGGAATAAAATTAACCAAGGAGGTACAAGACCTGCACTCAGAAAACTATAAGATATTGAAAAATGAGACAGAAGAAGATACAAACAAGTGGAGGAATATACCATGTTCATGGATTGGTAGAATCAACATCATTAAAATTGATCGGCTTTCTCCTACACATCTATACTACCCAAAGCAATCTACAGATTCAATACAATCCCCATGAAAATACCAATGGCCTATTTCACAGATTTAGAGAAAACACTCCAAAAAGTTATATGGAACCAAAAAAGACCCCAAATAGCTGCAGCAATCTTGAGAAAGAAAAACAAAGTTGGAGGGGTCACAATACTGGATATTTAGCTATACTACAAAGCCACTGTAATTAAAACAGCCTGGTACTGACACAAGAACAGGCATATAGATCAATAGAACAGAACAGAGAACCCAGAAATCAACCCATGCCATTATGCTCAATTAATATTTGACAAAGAAGGCAAGCGCATACAATGGAGTAAAGACAGTCTCTTCAATAAATGTTGTTGGGATAATTAGAAAGGTATATGCAAAAAAATGAAACTAGACCACCAACATACACCATACACTAGAATGAACTCAAAATGGATAAAAGACTAAATGTAAGCCATGAAACCATATGAGTCCTAGAAGAAAACCTAGGTGAAAAAATAACAGACATCTGATGGAGGATAATTTTCACTGATATAGTGTCTAGGACAAGAGAGACAAAGGGAAAAAATAAACAAATGGGACTACATCAAAATAAAAAGCTGTTGCACAGCAAAAGAAACCAGCATCCAAATGTAAGTGGAATGCACTGTATAGGAGAACATATTTGCCAATTATACAAGTGGGGTTAATTTCCAAAATATATAAAGTATAAAGTACTCATACAACTCAACAAAGGGAAGACAAACAATCCAATTAAAAATGTTGCTCAGTGGTTGAACATCAACCTATTAACCAGGAGGTCATGGTTCAATTGCCAGTCAGGGCCCATGCCCGGGTTTTGGGCTCTATACCTAGTAGCAGATGTGTAGGAGAAAGCCGATCAATAATTCTCTCTCAGCATTGATGTTTCTATCTCTCTCTTCCTCTTTCTTCTTCTCTGAAGTCAATAATAAAATATTATTTTTAAAAAATTTGCTGAGAATCTAAATAAACACTTCTCTAAAGAGGACATACAAATGGCCAAGAGACATATGAAAAAATGCTCAATGCCACTAATCATCAGAGAAATGCAATTAAAACTACAATGAGATATCACCTCACACCTGCCAGAATGGTTACAATCAATAAATCAACAAACAACAAGTGCTGGTGAGGATGAGGAGAAAAAGGAACTCTAGTACCCTGCTGGTGGGAATGCAGATTAGTACAACTAGTATGAAAAACAGTGTGGAGTTTCCTCAAAAAATAAAAAATGGAACTGCCATTTGACCCAGTGATCACACTTCTAGGAATATAGCCTAAGATGCCTGAAATAGCAATAAGCAAGAACATATGCACCCCTGTGTTCATAACAGCATTATTTACAATAGCAAAAATCTGGAAACCGCCCAAGTGCCCATCAGTTGATAAGTGGATAAAAAAGCCATGGTACATTTATACTATGGAATATTATACAGCTGTTAAAAATAAGGATCTCTTGCCCTAGCCCAGTGGTTGGCAAACTCATTAGTCAACAGAGACAAATATCAACAGTACAACAATTGAAATTTCTTTTGAGAGCCAAATTTTTTAAACTTAAACTATATAGGTAGGTACATTGTTATTAACTTAATTAGGGTACTCCTAAGGCTTAGGAAGAGCCACACTCAAGGGGCCAAAGAGCCACATGTGGCTCACGAGCCGCAGTTTGCCGACCACGGCCCTAGCCGGTTTGGCTCAGTAGATAGAGCATCAGCCTGCAGACTGAAGGGTCCCAGGTTCGATTCTAGTCAAGGGCATGTACCTTGGTTGTGGGCACATCCCCAGTAGGGGGTGTGCAGGAGGCAGCTGATCGATGTTTCTCTCTCATCGGTGTTTCTAACTCTCTATCCATTTCCCCTAAGAACAGGAATAAGACAGGGATGCCCAAGGAGAAACCAAGATGGCGGCTAAGGTAAACACCAGAAATTGCTGCCTAGCACAACCATTTCAAAACTACAACTAAAAGACAAAACAGACATCATCCAGAACCACAGGAAGGCTGGCTGAGTGGAAATTCTACAACTAGAAGGAAAGAGAAAAGCACACTGAGACTCAGAAGAGGTGCGGAAGTAAAGTGCAGAGGTACAGAGGCGCGCGCGCTCAGAAAGGGCTGGCAACCGAGGACGTGGGTGTCTTTTTCAATCGGGAGGGAGTCACAAGCTGCCGACTGCTCTGAACACCAGTTCCGGGTGAGACTCTGGGGACCCAGACCCATAGGGGGAGAAACTGGACTGTCTGGCAGCGGGCAGAACTCAAGGCTGGCTTTCTCTCAGAGGTGCTTACAGTGATTACTGATTACCGTGGGACACTGAGACCAGACACTGAGACCCGGGGGCCTCTTAGGGCAGGGCTGAGGATCAGCCATAACTGTTTGCTCTGCCCTGTTGATTCCCTGAGACTCTGCCCCACCCAAGCTGCTAGCAGAGGCTTTTGCATATGAATGGGCTGACCCTTTGCAATCTAAAATTACCTAACAAACTGCAGCTGGGTCAGAGAAACCCAGAACATCCAAAAGAAGGCCCAAGGCCCCACAGCAGCTTGCATTGCTTCACAGATGGGCCTCATCTGGGCACCTCCAAACCCCAAACAAGGAAGAGGAATCTGCAGATTTCTCCTTAGCTCCTGCTGGGTAGCCTCAGGCAGATGCTAAATTAGCACCTCCTTAGAGATCCAAGAGCCCGTGTACCCAGTGGTCAGATTGGGACCATCCAGATTACAACTCCTCAGATCCATAAAGGACACACTCAGGGGGCAGACTCAGTGAGCACCAAAGCCCCGCTGAAGCAAGTCTTGCCCCATAAGGGAGTCTTCAGCACAGAAGTTCTCCCACTGTAGACACAGCTGATTCTCAATTCCTCCCAGTGATACCTACAACAATCAAGGCTTAACTACAAAAGACTGTGCACACAGCCCACAAAGGGGTGCACCAAGAGTGTCCACCTCAGGTAATTGGGGAGGCTGAGCCACTGGACCCTATAGGACACCTAACACAGAAAGCCACTCTATCAACACAGGGAAGCATAAAAAATGCGGAGACAAAGAAACAGGTCACAAATGACAGAAATGGAGGAAAGCAAACTACTGGATATAGAGTTCAAAACCACACTTTTAAGGTTTTTCAAGAATTCTCTAGAAACCGCCGATAAACTTAATGAGACCCTCGAGGATATGAAAAAGGACCAAAGCTATCATTCAGAATTGAAGGTCAGATAAAGAGCTTCACGGATAAGAAAAAGCTAAAGGAGTTCATCACCACCAAACCAGTATTAAATGAAATGCTGAAAGGTATCCTTTAAGAAGAAGAAGAAAAAGTTAAAGATAAAAATTAGGAACAACAAATACATATCTATCAACAAGTGAATCTAAAAATCAAGTGAATAAAAAATCTGATGAACAGAGTAAACTGGTGAATATAATAGAATCAGGGGTATAGAAAGGGAGTGGACTGACAATTCTCGGGGGGGGGGGGAAGGGTGTGGGGGTTCGGGAAGAGACTGGACAAAAATCATACACCTATGGATGAGGACAGTGGGGGGGTAAGGGAAGAGGGTGGGGTGGGAACTGGTTGGAGCGGAGCTATAGGGGGAAAAAAGAGGAACAACTGTAATAATCTGAATAATAAATATTAAAAAAAAAAGACAGGGATGCCCACTCTCACCACTCTTGTTCGACATAGTACTGGAAGTACTAGCCATTATGACCAGACAAGAAAAAGAAATAAAAGGCATCCAAATTGGAAAAGAAGAAGGAAAACTCTCTTTTTTTGCAGATGACATGATACTGTACATAGAAAACCCTAAAGACTCCATCAAAAAATTATTAGACTTAATAAATGAATTTGGCAATGTAGCAGGATACAAAATTAACACCAAGAAATCTATGGCATTTCTATGCACCAATAATGAACCTACAGAAAGAGAGACTAAAAAAGCAATCCCATTTACCATCGCACCAAAAAAAATAAGATACCTAGGAATAAACTTGACTAAGGAGGTAAAAGACCTATACGTAGAAAACTACAGGACACTGAAAAAGGAGATAGAGAAAGACATAAAGAGATGGAAGAACATTCGGTGTTCATGGATTGTAAAATAAACATCATCAAGATGTCCATACTACCCAAAGCAATCTATAGATTCAATGAACTCCCCATTAAATTACCAATGGCATATTTCACAGACCTAGAAGAAACTTTTCAAAAATTCATCGGGAATTAAAAAAGACCCTGAATAGCTGCAGCAATCCTGAGAAAGAAGAACAAAGCAGGTGGGTTCTCAATACCAGATATCAAGCTGTATTACAAAGCCACTGTTCTCAAAACAGCCTGGTACTACACAAGGACAGACATATAGATCAATGGAATAGAATAGAGAACCCAGAAATGGACCCAAACCACTATGCTCAATTAATATTTGACAAAGGAGGCATGAACATACAATGGAGTCAAGACAGCCTCTTCAATAAATGGTGTTGGGAAATTTGGACAGATACATGCAAAAAAATGAAACTAGACCACCACCTTACACCATACACAAAAACAAACTCAAAATGGATAAAGGACTTAAACATAAGATGGGAAACCATAAAAATACTAGAGGAATCCACAGGCTGCAAAATCTCAGACATATGTCGAAGCAGTCTCTTCACTGATACTGCTCCTAGGACAGGGGTGGGCAAACTTTTTGACTCGAGGGCCACAATGGGTTCTTAAACTGGACCAGAGGGCCGGAACAAAAGCATGGATGGAGTGTTTGTGTGAACTAATATAAATTCAAAGTAAACATCATTACATAAAAGGGTACGGTCTTTTTTTTTTAGTTTTATTCATTTCAAAAGGGCCGAATCCGGCCCGCGGGCCGTAGTTTGCCCACGGCTGTCCTAGGGCAATGGAAACTAAAGAGAAAATAAACAAATGACTACATCAAAATAAAAAGCTTCTGCTCAGCAAAGGAAACCATCAACAAAATAACAAGAAACCCACTGCATGGGAGAACATATTTGCAAATGTTATCACCGATAAGGCTTTAATCTCCAACATTTACAGGGAACTCATACAACTTAACAAAAGGAAGATAAACAACCCAATCAAAAAATGGGTAATGGACCTAAATAGATACTTATTGAAAGAAGACAGAAGAAAGGCCAAAAGACATATGAAAACATGTTCAAAGTCAGTAATCATCTGAGAGATGCAAATCAAAACGATAATGCGGTATCATCTCACACCTGTCAGAATGGCTATCATCAACAAATCAAAAAACGACAAGTGCTGGAGAGGATGTGGAGAAAAAGGAACCCTAGTGCACTGCTGGTGGTAATGCAGACTGGTGCAGCCACTGTGGAGAACAGTATGGAGTTTCCTCAAAAAACTAAAAATGGAACTCCATTTGACCCAGTGATCCCACTTCTAGGAATATATCCCAAGGAACTAGAAACACCAATTAGAATGGATATATGCACCTCTATGTTCATAGCAGCACAATTCACCATAGCTAAGATTTGGAAACAGCCTGAGTGCCCATCAGCAGATGAGGGATTAAAAAACGATGGTACATCAATGGAATACTATGCTGCGATAAAAAAGAAGGAGTTCTTACCATTTGCAACAGCATGGATGGAACTGGAGAGCATTATGCTGAGTGAAATAAGCCAGTCAGTGAAAGATGAATATCACATGATCTCACTCATTTATGGAATATAATGAACAACATAAACTGATGAACAAAAACAGATCCAGAGACAGAATAGCATTGATCAGACCGTCAAACCTCAGAGGGAAGGTAGGGGAGGTTGGGAGTAAGTGGAAGATCATCCAAAGGACTTATATGCAAGCATATAGGCCTAACCAATGGACACAGACAACATGGGGGTGAGGGCATGAGTGGGGGGGATGGGGGGTAATGTGGGGATAAGGACACATATGGAATAACTTAATCAATAAAAAAATTTAAAAAAAAGAGAACGTGGTATTTCCTTCTCTTTGCTCAGAGCTCAAACTAATGCAGGTCACCTACCACTCAATGTGAAATAGCTATAGGGTAGTAGAGGGTACTTCATGTATGAGAAATGGATGCATCTACTGGCCCTGTGCTCCATGGATAAAGCAAAGACATCTAAAATAAAAATACTCTCTTCCACTCCCTATTCTGAATCATGTGGTGGTGTCTCTTTAATAACCCACTTGCAGTTATTTTTCTGTCTAAAGGGTACTATTTGTCTGAGAGGTTAGTTTGTATAGCAAGCATGTCAAACTCAAAGGCTAACATGAGCCAAATAAACAAGGTTTAAGTTTATGTGGGCCGCAAAAAAGCAAAAGCTTCAATTTTCATAGAAACATAGGTTTATTTCGATAGAGACATGCTGAATACAAAGGGCTGAAATAAATGAGTCATCATTAACATAAAATAATAGAAAATTTTAATAAAATTAATATATATATATTTTTTAATGGTATCAGCATCTCATAGAGGACCCAGTCCCCCTTTATTTCTTCTTCTTATCGCCCCAGCAGTGGCGGCCTGCCTTCCTCCCACCTCCATTCTCTCTTCTGCTCTGCCAGCTGGGCATAGGAGCCTCCAACTCATTTGGACGGCCCCCTCGGTCTGGCACATTGCCCATAAGCACCTTGTTGATGGCACAGCTGGTCCCTCGGCGGGCAGCCTTGCTCATGGCTGGGACAAGACGAGACAGATCAGCTCGGGCAGCCAGGATGTGTGCAATGGAGACATCCGATTCTGGGGTCATAGTGTCTCGAATTGGGAACAGCACTGCCTTCATGGCCTCCCCTTGGGGCTCTGCCCGATCACTCCAGTGGAATGCAGATATCGTGAGGTCCAGGTGCTTTAGGAGGAGGCTATGGCGGCAGCAGTACTGATCGCCCAGGCTTTGGCACAAGGACTCCAATGCTTCCCACCTGGGTGCGTCTAGTGGGTAGCTTAGAAGGAGCTGCAGGGATCCTGAGGGCAGGGAAGGCAGCAGCTCTGAGAAGCAGAAGGCGCAGGCCAGCGCCCGGCCTCCGCAGCGCGGTCGCGCAGACTCCGCTGCAGAGCTCACAGTCAGGGCAGTGCAGCTCCTCCAGCAGGCGGGGCAGCAGTCGCAGGAATTCCTCCGCGCGGGGTCTATCGCCCGGCACTCAGTGCCTCCGCGCCCTCCTCTCACTCCCGCTCCAAGGCGCCCAGAGTCACCAGCTCAGCCTCCAGCCGCCAGCCGCCAGCCGCCAGCCGCCAGCCAGGGGCACAGCGCCCTGAAGTCTGGGCACGAGGGGCTCAGCGCTGCCGCCCCTAGGAAGTTCTCATACCCCAGGGCCTGCAGGGCCTGTGCTACAGCGGCCCCCTCCCGTGCCTCCGCCTCTGCCCCCTCCCAAAATTAATATATTTTTCATGAACATTAACTTATTAGACACTGAATAACTGCACAAATTAATAACCATAACGCAAATAAACCAATTTTCCTTGTTCTCCGAAAGCGAAAAATTTCCTGTTGTGCATGCCAAGCAAGTCAGTACAAGACGAATGACGTGGCCATAGGCTGCTAAAATATTCACTGCTAGTATTAGTTGAGAGAAATGGTGTGCCTGTGGGTAAGGTGTGTAAGGGAAATGAATGCAACAGGATTATAGTAATCAGTCATTAGCGAACGTTGTAGTTCATTGTTAATAATTATGTATAACAAATATTGTAAAAATTAAGTTATAAAATTTTTATTAAAACATTTCTTACATACTGTTATATTGGCTGGGCCTCAAAAATATTAGTTGTGGGCCTCATGTGGCCTGCGAGCCAGGAGTTTGACATGCTTGTTTTATAGGTTTAATAGAGGGATTAAGCACCTAGCCTGGACTCTAAAGTAACACAGACTCAGTTTGTATCCCAGGCTCCTTCACTTACTAGCTGTATTGCTTGATAGAGTTACTTTAAATTTTAATTTTCCCAACTTTAATATGGGTATACTAATACCTACATCGCATGTTTATTGTGAGCCTTAAATAAGAGGACTGTTTAGTGGTAATACAGAGCCTGGCACATTTTAGTATATGTGCTGCCTACGTGAGCACAACATTTTAAGTACACAATAAATATTAATTTTATCTACTTCTATATGTAGGTAGTAAGGCATATTTTAAAACAGAATTCTATTTCTCCTTGACATATAGAGCTATGGAAGACTGATAGGCATTTTATCACAGCTACCTCATCTTGAGTGCTTAGAAGCAGATAAGCACTGTCCAGGCTTTCCTGATGTCAGAGATTGTATTTTTCCCCTAGGTATTTCCAAGTACTTTTGTCTTGCCAAAACGGAAAAAATTGAATTAATCTAGCCAAAGAAATAAGTGATTTCAGCCAAGAGAGAAAGAGAGAGAGAGAGAGAGAGAGAGAGAGAGAGAGAGAGAGAGAGAGAAGAGAGAACATATTTGAAAAGACCATGCCTATTCAAGATCTTTAGTATTGTAAAATATACAGAACATCTAAGGAATAAAATTTCCAGTTGAGCTGGGCTTTCTATTTTTTTAAATCATCTTTAAGAAAATATTAGTTTAATATATTATTTACTTAAGCCCTGGTTTAGGAGCTAGGAGATCTGGGTTGTTAGAAGCAGCACACACTTAGAATACAAACCTATCTCTATTAATTCCTAGTTGTGTGATCTCATGCATATTTTGGTTTTGCTGCTTTGAGTTTTATTTTCCTCAACTATAAAATGCTCATAACATTTTCCAATGTTTTTTTAATGAGAGTTAAATGACACAATGTACATAATGTTCTTGGCACATAGTAGGGACACATAGAAGGGTAACTATTATTGTTTTTACTAAAGTCCATCTTTCAAACACTTCTCTGCAGATAACCTGCATCTGAACCTTCTGGAGAGTTTATTTAAAATGTAGATTCCTAAGTTCTTAAAACATCTGAATCAGAATCCTAGGATGAGGCCTAGGCATCTTCACTTTATTTAAAGGCCTCACCCATCTCCTTGTCTGAGTTTGAGATATGAAAGCTTTTCGAAGAAAAAAAGTCTGCACTTGGGTTTTTTGTTTGTTTTCTCAGTGAGTCTTGGGGGAATGGAGGTATTTTGGAAGCTGGAACTTTTCAGTCAGAGTGCTGAGGAGAGACCTTTCTATGAAGAAACTAAGGAAGCAGGGGAGTGTGTTAGCTTCGAATGCAAGGTCCAAAGAGCTCAGAAAATGTTGAGAGGGTGCAAAACAGTGCAGGTGGAGATGGAAGTGGATTTATAGCTGACCTCTATAGAAATGAAAGTTTAGGTGGGTGTAGAACCAGATGGGCTTGAGGTTTTTATGGTGACTGAGGAGGATGGAGACAGAGTCATCCTGTCTCCAAAGAGAAACTTATTACATAGTTGTTTGATGCCAGAGACAGTGCATAGTCAACATTTTATTTTCACAGTTTAAACAATTAAAAAATAGATTACTAATTGGAGATAAGATAAGGCTTCTCTAAATTGAGAAGCCTCTTCTCCCTGCAATAGTAGTTAAATTGTTACAGGAAGATTACTTTCTAGTTGTTTGGCATGAGTTGGAAAACTGCCCTATGCTTTATAACTAGAGCATCTAAAACCTTCATGTTTGGAAACATAAGGTGCTTGACATTACTTCGTTAGGCAGGTTACTTTTATATTCCCAGAAATCATATAATGTAAAGAGACACCTTTCACTGTGGCTGTAATAGCTAGAAAAAAGGCATGACAGTAAATACACTGAGTTCCCCTACTATTCATTTAATTAACTAGACACCAACACATATTTTATTTTACTATATTTAAATATTTGCAATAATACTTCCTGTTTCTAGAGTATATGTTACTGGAGAACAACCACATTAATTAACTTACAGGTCATTTGTGGGATGAACAATAGATACCACTATATACATTTTTCAAAGAGATAAATTGAATTCTAGAGCAACTAGGTTTTCAATAACAATGCCAATACAAATATGGCATTGGAGTGTGAGTAATGAAAGCAATTGTAATCTTTTCTACCAGCCTATGGGAAATATATGATGCTGTTTTTTTTTAAGGCTTCTAAATATGGTAAGGAATAGAAGGGCTTTATTCTTATGATATGTGTGCTTCGCTCTTTAATCTTTCACTTATTTTTAAAACCTCTGACATTCTATAAATCCAAGCTTGTGGGTGACTTCCTTAAAAGTGTTGTCTGGGCCCCTACAATGGAACCAACATATCAGCTTTGGATTCCACATATCTTTACAAAATGACTGTAGATGAACTACATCCTTCTAGGATACATCTTTTTCTGGATTGTGAACTTCCTCAGGACAGAGACTACATCTTTTATATCTACAGCCCCAAGGCCTACCACAGTGCCATAGCACACAATACATATTGTTGAATGAATGACCTAACTGAATAAAATGAATTACTGATTACCTTTCACTTGTCTTTTCCCATCCTCCTATTCCCTTCCTCAGGGAAACTGAAGAAAACATTTATGATTCACTTATATCTTGAATATTATTGTGAACTCCTAAGAATCTAACTGAGACAAAAATGGAAGCACTAAGAGACAGACATTTGTTTTCCAATTAAATTGATTTGAGCCAGTGGTACTTATTCAAAAGATTTTAAAAAGCTACTTTGACATTAGGAGTAGTTTCTAAACTAAATAAATATACATATTGTAGGTGTCATTTTGAAACAAAACCAGTTTCATTTCATAAAGATAAAGAAGTTTGGAATCTTAAAACAGCAAGCATATCTACTATAAAGAAAATGCAGTCTCGAGCACATAACAAGCATAAAGATTTTTTAAAACACCTTTATTGAATCATTTTTAAATGATCTCTTTTTAAAAGCTCCTTAAAAACTTCTCATTGTTCTTAGGATAAGATCCAAAATATCTAATGTGAACTACAAGCTAATTCATTGATTCTTTAAAAATATATTGTCTATTACATATTTTAGGGTCAGAAAATATGGCGGTAAATGGGTGGGGGCAAAGACTCAGTTCCCAAGGAACTTAAGTCTGGGGGTGGGCCAGTGGGAACTGACAGACTATAAACAAATACTACAATCAATGAATAACAAACAACAAAATAGACAAAATACATTCCAATGTGATGAGTGTTATGAAGAAAATAAAATGGAATGATTTTCTACAGAAAATAAGCTATTCTTTCACTTCCTCAGGCTCTATTTTCTCACCCTAGCAAAACTGTACAGGTTATTCCCACTCCCAGAGCTCCTCCCTAATCTGCCTTTCTTCCTAACCATCAGTCTTCCTTTAGCTCAGATCTCAGCTAAAAATGGCAACTTCTCTAAGTTAAATGTTCCCTTTATATATCCCTCCCATTGTATCCACATATCTCCTTTGTGAAACTGTTCATTACATTTATAAGCAATGTCTGTCTTGCCACAAGGGCAGAATCTTCTTGTTTGTGGTCTACCCATCTATTCCCAGTCACCAGCATATATTAGATGATCAATACATTTTTTTGAATAAATGAATAGAAGGAAGATTGGAAAATTCTTTTACTTTTATCCCGTTAAGGGACATTTCACCAGGAAGGGGTAAAAATCATTTGAACATCACGAATATGTAAAAAGCACATTGGTGAGAAATTCAATTAGGCTGCAAGAAAACAATGAAAATTATTCAGTGGTTTCTTCCATGGGTTCTAGGTGAATTGAATGCCAAAATTGAATAAATAGTTGCAGCTCCTTGATTATAAATGAGCATGAAAGAATATATGAAAGAGATAAGTAAGGGAAAGAAAGAAAGAAAGAAAGAAAGAAAGAAAGAAAGAAAGAAAGAAAGAAAGAAAGAAAGAAAGAAAGAAAGAGGAAGGGAGGAGGGAGAGAGGGAGGATGGAAGGAGAGAAGGGTATACTTGAATGAAACATTGAAGAAATAAGAGGATGGAGAGATGTTCTCTTTTCTTTTCAGATTCAAATAGACTTTTCTTTGAAAATGAAAATGACCTCTCTTCCCAATACCAAGTAGTGCATGCACATTGTAAAATATTCAAAACAATACAGAAAGAGGTAAAGAATGTTAAAATACCTAATAATTCCTTCACATTTTATTTGCCTGTATATTCATCTAGACCAGTGGTTCTTAACCTTGGCTGCACATTAGAACCACCTGGGAATCTTTTTAAAATCTGGATTTCTGGGCCTCATCCTCCTGAAATTCTGTTTCTGTTAGTAATGTTGTGGCCCCACCCCATAACGTAGAAACAGAATTTCCGGAGGATGAGGCCCAGAAACCAGGATTTTAAAAAGATTCCCAGGTGATTCTAATGTGCAGCCAAGGTTGAGAACCACTGTTTTAGAGAGAATGGAAGGAATGGGGAGGGACAGAGACAGAGAAAAGTCGATGTGCTAGAGAGAGACACATCTATTGGTTGCCTCCAGCATGCACCACAACCGGGGCCAGGGATTGAGCCTGCAATGAGGTACATGTCCTTGACCAGAATCCAATTTGGGACCCTTCAGTCCGAGGACTGATGCTTTATCCACAGAGCCAAACCGGCTAGGACTGATATTTCAATGATTAACATTACATACATTTTTGTCCACTTGTTTTCCTTAAAATACATTTCTGTATGTGTCTTGTTGGCCAAACAGTATGGATATGTGAGACTTTTGACACATATTGACAAATTGCCTCAAAAATAGTATATCAATTTGTAACAGCAGCAAACAAGCCATTTCATAGGCTTTTCATCAACAATATTATCGGAATTTTATTCTTTGATATTCTGAGGGGCAAAAAGAGAAATCCCATTTTAATTTTTATTTCTGATTACTAGTGACATTGAACATTTAAATTGCCTATCCATGTCCTTCTCAGATTTTTAAATTGTGGTATTTATTTCTTTAAATCAGTTTATAATAGCTCTTTAGGGACTAGTGATATTAGCCAGATATGTTTATCATATATTTAGCATTTTGTCAATTATGTTGTCTTTTAATTTTATCATAAACCAGTATTACCCCATAGCTGTCATCTGTCATGTTGAAATGTTTTTTTCAGTTTGCTATTTGTCTCTTAACTTTACTAACCTTACATTTGTCATTCAGAAGCTTTACTTTTATTTATGAAGTCATATTTAATAGTATTTTCACTTTTGGACTTTGTGTCATATTTAGAAAGTTCTATATCCTCAAGGATATACACATATTCACTTATATTTTCTTCTACTTCTTTTATGATTTTATATTTTATGTTAAGCCACGTTTGCATTAAGAATGTGTTAAGGAGTTGGTAATGTTATTACCATAAGCTCAATATCAGGCTTAATAACATTACAGGATACTGAAGAATTCCTTTTATATGTTCTAGGTAAAAGTTCTAGTATGTGATTATGCAATACAAGACAAAAACTGAGTAGAAACACAGCACTTAAATCACATTCACATACTGTCAAAAATGACAAGATCAAGCCTGCTGGAAAGCGAGTTGAGGAGGAGCTTATGAGGGAACTGCTTGAAGTAAAATACTTATATTCCAGGCTGATAAAATGGCCTTCATGCTGAGGAATAGTTCTCTCAAAAAATATTTGAGGAACTACTATGAGCTGAATGGGGATGTGACAGTGAACAACAACAACAAAAAAGAGGTTCACTGCTCTTAAGGGTTGAGGTACACAAATAATACATTTTAAGATTAAGTGCTTTAAAGAAAATTAAGCAGGTAAGGAGATGAAGAAATTGATATGTTAAATTGGGTGGTTAGGGACGTCTTCTCTGGGAAAACGACAATTGAGAAGAGGCTTGTTTTAAAAATAAACAGCTTCTAAAATTTCTAATTCTTGAACATTTTTCTGTCAATAGCATAGACTAATGGTTACGAACTTTAGACTCCCTAAATTACAGCATAGGACCAATATAGCTGGAGTGTTACTCGAAAAAAAACAAAAAAAAAAAACAGAAAATGGGAAAAGAAACACGGAAACACCCTAAAAACTTGGGTAATGTTGTTTTTCTTTAACTGTGAAACTGGGAGTTAGATTTTGTGTGACTTATTCCGGAGTTTCCTGTAGGCATTACCTCCTAAGAAGATCTTCCTTAACTGCCCTTTACAAATTCCAACGTTATCAGATTTTCCCACCCTTTTACAATCACCGCCCCTTTTCAAGTATTTCAGGGAGTTACCATCTGAGAGCCCATCTCTGACCACTCTTTTTTTGAAATTGCAATTCGTCGCACTTTCTCACCCCTTTCTCTCACTTTTATTCTCTCTCTCTCTCTCTGTCTATGAGAACTCGTATTTTGGTCTGTTTTTATTTCCGCCGTATCCCCAACATGTACAACAGTGCTTAACATACAGTTGGCGCTTAATAAATATATACATTGAATAAAAGGTAGAATGAACTAGTCTGGATTGTGTGAAGCGACCTCAAGTTAAACTAATATCACATTTTTAGCTCTCTGAAAAAACGGCTTCGAGCCATCAGAAGGTGACGTGCTTCAGTTTTCAAAATGGGAAAGCAAAGGTTCCCACAATTCTCAGAACGCGAATTTCTCGCCACAATTCAAAATGGCGGAGGAAGGTGGGGCTTGTCACACAGTGGGCGTCACAAGCAGCTTTCCTTTTCCAGACCGCAGCCCGCCTTGCCGCCCGCGTCGGCGTCGTCCGCTGTCCTCCCTCCTCCTCCCGCCAAGCCTTTTCGAGGAATCGCCTGGGATTGGCTAATAGGCTGGGGAGGGGGGGTTTGCGGCCCCAGACAAGGCATCATCACTTCCTGTTGTGGGCAGTCGTTTCCTGTCGCTGCTTGGTAACAATGGGGGAGATAATGGCTGCCTGAGCAACGTTTCCCGAGCGGGCGCTGGGCTAGAGGCGGGTCTCAACCAGCGACTCATCGGAGGCGGGCCTGAGAGCGGCGACAAGAGAGGCGCGCAGGAGCCTCGGCGGCGGCGGTGGCCTTACCGACCGACTCGGATTCCGACAACTAAAACCGAGTAAGTGAAGCTTTGGGGGTCCTCAGAGAAATGGATGGAGAGCGAGAGGAAGACAGCGGAGTTGTGGCTGCCGCTTTTTCTCGAAATGGCCTGAGTGGCCTATGGTGGAGGAGGCTCGGCGCCGCTTCCGGACCCCAGGCGCCGGTTGCTGCGGGGGGCTCCGTGGCGTAGTCGCCGCTGCCATTTTAGTTGGGTGTATAGTCGACAGCTTTCTGAAGGGGATGGTACTGGGGAAATATTTCCTTTCTGTGGCCGCGCTACCCGCAGCCGGGACCCTGCGGAGTCTTGAGAATTTGGGGGAGGCGACTTTCAAGTTTGGCCTCAGGCGTGACAATCTTTAAATCTTTTCAGGATTTTCTCTCCTTGGTTCTTTGGAGACTTCCTTCGCCTCTCTCCGCCCCTTTAACTCGGTGGGCTGGGGTTTGGGAGTAGGGGAAAAATCTGGCTTCTATAAGTCAGATGCTGGGAATCCTTGGGCCTTTAGATTTCCCAGGATTTGCAAACCCCATTTTTCAGCACTTATGCAGGGCACTATCAATTAGGCGCCCCCTGGGGCCATGATGACATCTTCCCTGAGAATCTGAGGCAAATGTGGTTTACTCCCTCGCTCGAATAACCCTGGAATATCCTTTGCCAGATATCACTGTAAGGATACCCACTCTCCCCCCTCTCCCCCCCCAAAAAAAGGAGGGAAAAGCAATTTCGTGTTGTTTTTCCCTTGTAAAGAGAGGAATTTGGCCGGATGATTTTCAAGTTAATTTCCGTTCAATCAGCCAACCCCCGCCCCCTAAAAAAAAGCCTAAGGGTCTTGGCTTCTACGGGCGGTACCTGCCACGTACGCCATAGCTTTAGTAACTAGTATTAACCGGTTGGGCTTCTGCTTCCTGAACACTCAGTCCCTTTTTCCCTTATGCTGATTAATTTCAAGATGGAGGAGACAGCCACGTTCCTTCCCTAGACAGTTTCACCATACTTATTCCACAGGTTAGTCCTGGAATCTGAGGCCTAGCAGGTTTGTTAAATAGGTCATTCTTTAGTTTTGGGGAAAAGGGAAGCATTTAATATCAGGTTGTCATCCACCTTTTGCCCCAAAATAATTTTTTGCTGGAAATAAGGAGCCTGCACGTCCTGAATGAGAATTAACCACAATATCTTTGGGTGATTGAAGGAAGGAAGAAATAAACGTACTACTTACTAATCATTTCTTTCATTCTTCATGATTAAAGACAAAATAACTACTCATGTCATCCCATCAGGTACATTATGTTCATCCAGGATTACTTGAGAACAGGCAGGCACAATTTTAGTTCCTCCCCGCCCCCCCCCCCCCCCAAAAAAACCACCCCGTTTTTCTAAATTGTAAAAATAAAGTGCCCAGGAAGACCAATCTAAATACTTTTTAAAATATGATTTTAGGACCCACTTTTCTTACTGAAAATGTTTCATCCTGATGTTCTTTCATACTTTTTTTAGCTTCTGCCTTCGGCCTAGGCCACTGCTAGGACTACTTTACAGAGGTAACTGTAAAGTGCCCAATAAGTCCTCAAAAGTATCAAAATATGAAAATAATTACTGATCTGATAAATGATAAAGTAAGGCATATTTTAAGCAAGCTTATATTAAACGGTAGATTCGAAATCTTATATCTAGCATATGAGATTCCTGGTTCCTTCTAACCTCAGTCTCCCCAAATATCTTAATACTAATATTGAATTAGATTTGGTAGTTGTGTGTTTGTGTGTGTGTGTTGTGTGTGTGAGAGAGACTACAATATATAGGATGTGTATTTTTTAAAATGTGTCTATTTCAAAGAACATATAAAAGAGGAAGAATAATGGATTCTTTTTTTTTCTAGAGCAGAGTATGAAGAAAACTAAAATCCAGTTTATTGTATTACAATACTATGTCATAACAGTCAGGTAATTTATTTTTTTGTTGCGTCTCCTGATGATTTATGTATAGAATGCATGTTTTAAAATATTCTGTTTTGCAGACCCTGTAATTGGATGGGCTTATTTGATACATGTTAGTTGGTGTTGGGCATACTTCATGATGAGAATGGATGTTTTATACTGGTAATTCAAAGGGTAGTGTTTCTAAGTAGCTGGAACTCATTAGTGCTTTATCTGTGAATTTTCCTGTTTTAAAATAATGTCTGAAGTTTACCAGTACTTATGTAGAACAGAATGAACAAGATGGGTATAAATAAATACTGTTTGTATCTTCATTGAATAGCTAAATAAAATATCAGTAGACTTTGTTACAGGAACATGATCCTACATTATTTTGTGTTCTATTTTTTCTCTTTCAAGATTCAAAAAGTAATTGGTATATGTTACTTTAATTGGTATTAACTCTTTTAATCATCATTGTTAAAGTAACCACATAATTTATTGCCCTAGCTAGGTTTCTTTTAAGAGCAAAAGGGACATTATTATGTTTGGACAACAGGCACAAACAAGATTGTCCCAAGCAAACTGGGATGGGTAGTTAGCCTAAATTCATAACTAACTTGTATTGAGTGCTTATGTGCTAGATCTTGTGCTATTACATGAATGATTTTATAATCATCACAGCAAAACTTCATGAGGATGTTATCTATTTTACTGAGGTAACTGAGACTCCAGGAAGAGGTTATTAAGTAATTTGTCCTCAATTAAATAGCTAATAAGTAGCAGAGCCCCCATTTTAACCCAGGTCTGTCTAATACCTGAAGTCACTAAACTTTTTTGCCTCTAGACTTAATTGCTCTGTTTAGATCAGAAATGCAAAGAAATGAAGGTTGTAATAAAAAATCTATAGGTTATATTGCATCAAAAACTTAGAGAATCTGCTTTATGAAGCAGGTGAGACTTATTTAACAATTACCCCCCCCCTCCTTTGTTTTCCCATCTCAGCTATTACTGTATAATTTGATCATTTAAAATCAGCAATGGTTTTATGAATGGCTTAATTATGAAATGACATCTGCAAATATTAGGCTGGTTGGATATATTCTTTCAGGTTAGTGAATATGTAGTATTAAGTAACACAGTAGGTCAAAGATGCATCTGCATTCATGGAAGTATAATGTGTATATTACTTTTTCCACAGCCCTAGTGGATTGGGAAACAGCAAATCATGGACCAGCCTCCTTAATTTACAAATTACAATATGAAACCAATTACAATGTGAAAACTCCTGGCAAGCCCAGATCAATGAGGTGCTAGAATTTTGGGCTATAGCCTTGGGCTGGGATGTGTTTTTCTTTCGTTTGTCTAATTCCTTAACATTTCTGTGTAACACAAAAGATTTAAAAAGTAGGCAGTTTACTTAATCCCTTGAGGTTTTGATAACCAATATAAGAAAGCAGTAGTACTTCTGTATCTATTTTTCTAAACCTTGAATATGGAAGTTTCCCAGAAAGTCAAGCAGTTCATATTACCTTTTATCAAAAGAAATATCTATTAGATTTAAAAAAATCTTGGCAATTTTGAACGATTTGGGAATATACTTATGAACTTGTGGTTTTGTTTCTGGAATACATATAGTCAATATTTTAATGTCAATTTTCTTGTATTTTAGTGCTCCAACCCAAGATTTTAATTTCTTTAGTCATAATAGCACCTATATATGTTGAGACAAATAGCTATAGACAGTGTGTGGTATGTATATAGATTCGTGGACCTCTTCCAATAATTTCATGACTATAAGTTGGGCTTCTGTTAAAACATTTGCATGGTGATGAACTTACTGTGTGTGTGGGGGATATTGTGTTCAATAATCTTTTCTGGAATGAACAGTCTCTTTCCTTTTGCTCTCCACTTGCCTACAGGAAGGAGTTAACTCTTAATTACAATTTTCATTTTTTATTCACTAAAGTTACCGGCAGTTACATCTAAGTAGCCATATAATTTATTCAAACTGGGTCACTTTTGAGAACGAAAGAGGACCAGGTTCCTATTAAGTACTATAGGACAACAGCTATAGACTGCTACTGTACAAACTGGGGATATATAGTCACCTTTGTCATCATTTCTATTTAGAAACACAGGTTCAGGAAGCACAGTTGTCAGCATGTTTGGTTCTGTAACACAAAATTGATTTCTTCAAATAATATGTCATTTATGTAGATAATTTTTTTTAGTCAAGTGATTTTAATGTATTTTTATTTATCCTCACCCGAGAATATGTTTTTAATTGATTTTTTTTTTTTTAGAGAGAGAGAAACATCAGTTGGTTGCCTTCCATAACCCTGACTCTGGGGATCGAACCCGCAACCTAGTTGTGTGCCCTGACTGGGAATCAAACCTGAAACCTTTTGGTGTACAGGAAGAGGCTCCCTAACCAATTGAGCCACCCGGCCAGGGCTGGTCAAGTGATTTTAATTTTAAAAATTGGCTTCAGCCCTAGCCAGTTTGGCTCAGTGGATAGAGCGTTGGCCTGTGGACTGAAAGGTCCCGGGTTCGATTCCGGTCAAGGGCATGTACCTTGGTTGCGGGCACATCCCCAGTAGGAGGTGTGCAGGAGGCAGCTGATAGATGTTTCTCTCTCATCGATGTTTCTAGCTCTCTGTCCCTCTCCCTTCCTCTCTGTAAAAAAATCAGTAAAATATATTTTAAAAAAATTGGCTTCACTCTTATTTATTTATTTAATATTTTTTATTGACTTCAGAGAGGAAGGGAGAAGAAGATAGAAACAGCAATGATGAGAGAGAATCATTGATCAGCTGCCTCCTGCACACCCCCTACTGGGGACCGCAACCTGGGCATGTGCCCTCGACTGGAATCGAACCCGGGACCCTTCAGTCCGAAGGCTGATGCTCTATCCACTGAGCAAAACTAGCTAGGGCTTAAAGTTAATTTTTTTTAAAAAATATATTTTATTGATTTTTTTACAGAGAGGACGGGAGAGGGATAGAGAGTTAGAAACATCGATGAGAGAGAAACATCGATCAGCTGCCTCCTGCACATCCCCCACCGGGGATGTGCCCGCAACCCAGGTACATGCCCTTGACCGGAATCGAACCTGGGACCGCAGGCCGACGCTCTATCCACTGAGCCAAACCGGTTTCGGCATTAAAGTTAGTTTTTGATGGAAAACTCATGTTCTTAAAAATAGTACTTTTATTTATCAGTTATCACCTAAATTGCTAGTAATCAGTAATTTTACATTAGTAACTTTTTTATAAATACATGAACCTTCTGGGCTTTGAGTAATTTTTTTTACTTTTTGGAAATAACGAAAAGCAAGTCAGAATGGTTTGTGTGGATAAGACCAAATTCTAATGTAGTGAGGCAGCTCAGTGACATGGGTAATAGAAGATGAAATTCCGTCTCAAGTACTGGAGTGAATTGAAATGTCATCATAATGGCTTCTTTTGAAAACTAACTTGCTCCTATGAATTGGCAGCATTTGGCTTGATCTCTGTCTTTGATTTGTTGACTTTCTTTTGATCTTATGTTTTAGAGCAGTGATGGCGAACCTCTGACACGCGAACTCATTTTTTTGGTTGATTTTTCTTTGTTAAATGGCATTTAAATATATAAAATAAATATCAAAAATATAAGTCTTTGTTTTACTATGGTTGCAAATATCAAAAAATTTCTATATGTGACACGGCACCAGAATTAAGTTAGGGTTTTTCAAAATGCTGACACGCTGAGCTCAAAAGGTTCGCCATCACTGTTTTAGAGGGTTGTAGTAGGCAAAATTGTGAGCTGCAAGTCAGTAGACATGCAAAGAGATTAGACATATGAAGGACATTTCTGAATCCTTTTGTGTATTTTTGTTGTCCTTTTCAAGTGGTAGAAATAGAATATAAGTGAGGCTAAGCTAATATTGCCATACAAATAATATTTTATAATCTCATATTGCAATAGTATCAGCAGTGGTGGAGCCCTGGGTAGCATCCTCTGATAGGCCAGTGCTGGAAATAATCAGCAAATTGTGTGGGTGGTGAGAGGTATCATGCAATAAGTAAAGGCAGTGAAACATCAGCTCTCCCCTACTTTTAAGAGGAATGCTTTATGTTTATTTTCAAACAGATAAGATAGTCACTAAAAGGGAGATTGAAATACATGAGTGAAATGGCAGTGAGAAAAGCACAGCTTTTTATCTTATGTCCTAGTTTTTTATGTTTCTTATAGTTCATTCTTCTGTCTTAATACTGTAATGTGACCTTGGTTATATCTTATTCATAGTCATGAATTCATAGAACTAGAAAGTACTTTATAGTTTAACAATCCAGTACTCTAATATTGATGGAGACTCTGAGGCCCAAGTGGTTAACTGAATTGGCCAAATTAACATAGCTAGTAATAGTTAATGTTACAGCCAAGACAAGAACCCAGTATTCCTATTTTTTTTTTGTTTGTTCTTTTTATACAGCTGAATAACCACCCTGCTACTCATGGAATAAAAAAAGCCATCCTGGTGTTTTCAACCTTTTATTTGTCTGTTACAAATGCCATAATATTTTTAAAAAATACATATTTTTATTGATTTCAGAGAGGAAGGAAGAGGGGATAGAAACATCAATGATGAGAAAGAATCATTGATTGCCTGCCTCCTGCACGCCCCCTACTGGGGATCGAGCCCACAATCCAGGCATGTGCCCTTGACTGGAATCAAACCCGGGACCCTTCAGTCCACAGGCTGATGCTCTATCCACTGAGCCAAACCAGCTAGGGCCAAATGCCATAACATATTAATTAAACATTCTATATATGAAGAATTCCCAACACTTTTGGTGACTACATATGTGATGGTACATTATATCCTGACCTCAAAATCAGCAGTTCTTTGTGACTTGATTTTTTTAACTGCATTATTTTTTTTTTCTGGTGATGGTATTAATGATCTAACATTTTCTTTATTGACACGGATAGCATGCCATTAATTTACATCTACTCTGAGGTTTTATTGAATCCCTGTTGCAAACAGAATGATGCCTGCCCTTCTCTTTTCAGTGACACATTTGTATGTTGATACCTATGTCTTTTTTTAAATTTTTTAATCAGCATATTCTACTTTAGAACACTGTTGAGTTTGGAGTTTGTATGAACACATGAAAATGCTCAAGATACTTTAGTAGTTGGTTGATATTAGGTTACCTTGATTCCCCCCTCCCTTTTTGTTTTGAAAAAGATGGTATTTCTTCCAGACTTAAGTGTGGCTTATTTTTAAATTGATATTCAAAAAAGCATTTGAATTTCAGATTTCAGTTTTGTAAAGACTGTCGTTTTGTTAACAGTACATTTTGTTCCCTTAAGTCTCCATAATTGGGTACCATGATGCAGTATGTCCATTGAATAAAATGTGTGTGCTTATACTTAGCACCAGGTCTCCAACCTATTAGTACTGATCAAAATGTCTTAAGTGACTTTTCACCCTAACATCATAAAAATTACATATTTAAGCATTGGAGTAAATGGATTAGGATGAGTAAATGAAATACTTCTAGCAGTGGTCAGAAACATAGTAGTTTGCATAATTTATATTAATATATGTTAATGACTAATAATGCTTTAAAATTCTCAAGGTGAATAAAATCTGTTTTAAATTCTCTAACTACAGTTAATAAATCTCAGGTTTGGTTTTCTTGTTGGCTTTTTCTCCTCGGAATTAAATTTACCCAGCACTGTCATACATTCATTGTGAGTAATTTTTTAAATGACTGGGCAAAATTTCTAATTTGGCTGTTTGTTTCCAGGAATGGATTTGGATACATTGGCACACAGTATGCTGAGATAAATAAAGTTAATAAAATGTGCTATTTATCTAGGAGACAACTGTATTTAAAACAAATATACTAAAAGTTGACTGATTCAAAAGTAAGTACTGCTGGGTTTATAGTACTTATAAAGGTGTTTTGTCACTTTGGAAATTTTTAAACCAGGAATCAACCTAGTATACAAAGTTCATAGGGATATTGAACACTTGAAACATGCCTATTGGGATTGATAGAATGTATTTTAAAATAATATAGTCTTGGACATGCCCTTTGGTAATCACTTCCTCTCTCTGTGTTTCTGTTTCTTATATCTGTAAAATACAGGTAGTGAGATGTTCTTCATAGAACTGTTGTGAGGATTAAATGAAATATAGGTGAAAGGGCTGTGTAAATATAGAGTGGTGGGTATTGCTTATAATTAGTGGGAGAGCTAAGTGATTTAAGAACATTTATATATTTTTTACTCTTAAATTGTTCTGTTGGTAAGCTTTTCATAGAAATACTAGAGTCCCGTGGGGAGCAGGCCTAAGCCAGCAGGCGGACATCCCCCTCGGGATCCTTAGCACTGGCATGGAGGTGGGAGAGGCTCCCGCCACCTCTGCTGCACTCGCCAGCCATGAGCCAGACTTCTGGCTGAGTGGCACTTCCCCTGTGGGAGCGCACTGACCACCAGGGGGCACCTCCTGTGTTGAGCGTCTGCCTCCTGGTGGTCACTGTGCATCATAGTGACCGGTTGTTCCCCTGGTCGGTCGATTTGCATATTAGGATTTTAGTATATAGGATTTAAGTTTAAAAGTGGCTGATGCTAATTGTATACTCAATCCAAAATTTCTGATTTATGCATATGAATATTATAACTGACAGTAAGATAGTAGATTGAAATTCCTCTCTTTTATGATGATAGAAGGAGCCCAGGGGTGTGTAGGGATTCTTTTTTCCTCTTAGTAGTTAAACTGGAAATGTACTACAATTTTTTAACATAATTCTTCACTAATATTTTTACAGCAAAATGGAAAGAGATGTATTTGATCATTTGGACTTTGGTCCCCTGACATCTATGGCCTGGTGCTTTAACCTTTTGTTTTCACTTAACAAACGTTAGTGACATTACATCTTCCAGGGGCTGAACTTGTGGTTTATATTTATTACATTTTCCGGTATATGCCTCTTAAGTGGTGAAGGAACTGTTTAAAATGAGACTAGGCTCATTGGATATGTGTAAGATTATTTTACAAGGCATTCTAGAACATTGCTTACATTCAGGATTTCCTTTTTCAAAATGCACATGTAGCTACTGGACACGTGAAATGTCACTAGTGTAGCTATGGAACTGAACTTTAAATTTCCTTTAATTTTAATAAAGTTAAATAAAAAACTGAAGCAGTGTAAAATATTTTTTCATTAAACACAACTGTTGTTTTGATAGAACTGCATTTCAGTTGAACCATTGCTAATTTATTATTTTTCTGTTTGTTTTTTCTCTTAATTTTTTTTTACAATATACAAAATAAATCTATTGAACCATTGCTAACTTATCATCCAGCTTGAGATGTGCTGTGAATATAACATATATACCAGATTTCAGAGACTTGTTATAAAAAAAGAATGTAAAACACTTCACTAATTTTAGATTGATAACATTTTGAAATGATTTCTTTATGTTGGATAAGTAAGCTGTATATTAAAAATATAAAAGACCATATCAGGCACAAAATGCCACTTTGATGGCACAGACAAATGCTGTGTGCAGAGATGAATGCAAAAATTGCTAGGTGAGATAGTAATAATTTCTTAGATAGAATTTCATGGAACATTGAAGGGTGAATGCAATGGGGAGAACCTAAAAAAAGGGCTGAGGGAACAGCATTAGTAGAAGTGTGATGGTAGTAAGGCTCAAGGTGTGTTGGAGGGCTGGGATGGGGCAACCTAAGTTAATTGGTTTGTCAGGAAAGTGTCATGATTTCACTAATGTGGAATATCATAAACAAAATGAACAGGAAAAATAGAGATGGACTTATAGAGAACAGCCTGACAGCTGTTGGAGGGTATGAAGGGGTGGAGGGATTGAGCAAAAAAGGAAAGAGAAAAAACTCATGGACAACAGCAGCAGTGTAGTGATTGGTGGGTGGGGAGGAGATGTAAGAGGGTATAGTAGGGATACATGGTGATGGCAGGAGACATGACACAGGTGGTGAACACAATACAGTGTACAGATGATGTGTTGTGGAATTGTGCACCTGAAACCTGTATAATTTTGTTAACCAGTGTCACCCTAAAATCAATAAAAAGGGGAAAAATAAATATGACTTGTGAACCCAGAAGAGAAAACCAAGAGACTTAATCCATTCTTAATGACATTGTAGTCCAAACGGTCTTTTGAAATCAGTGTATTCAAATTCCTACCTAATAAGGAATCCCCTCTTTAATATAAAGCCTCTGCTTGAATATTTCCAGAAATGGGTAGTTTGCTTGCTTTAAGAGGCTACTTTGGGACAATTTTACTTGTTAGGTTATTGTATTAAAAGAAGGAATTATATATGCTCCCATGTTTCTTCAACTGTTGGCTCTAGTTTGACACTATATTTTGGCTCTCTTTGATGTTATAACTAAATATTTGAAGACAGTAATCATGCCCCTTTTTGTCTTCACACTAGACATCTCCAGGTTATTTTACCATTTCTTTTATGATGTTCCCTGGCTTGTCATCATCTTGGTTACTCTATATACTTCTGTTTGTCCCTTTTTCTTTTGGAGTTATTTAAAATGTTTCAGATAGTCCACATATAGTGTGAATAGAAGGTTACAGTGGGACAGTTATATACCTTTATTGAACACTGGTCTGTGAAAGCAATGTAGGACTATGTTAGATTTCATTGGCAGGCAGGTCAAACAGGCTTTTTATTTAGCTTTTGTTAACTAAAAATGCCAGGTTATCTTCATGTGAACTGCCCAGACAGGTTTTTCCCTTTCTCTGTAGTACTCTTATTATGGGTTATTTTAGCTGTATAACTCTTAGTAAAATGTTCAAGGTAACATTGCTCCATAATTTTGAGGGTGGTATTCAATAATGTGAATCTCTTAAACGATATTGTCCTCAAGGTCCTTGTTGCTCAAACTGATTCTAGCATTAGCAGCGGTAACATTACTTGGAGACTTATTTAAAATGCGGGTTCTGCCCAGCTGGTGTGGCTCAGTGGTTGAGCATGGACCTATGAACTGGGAGGTCACGGTTCGATTCCCGGTCAGGGCACATGCCCAGGCTTCGGGCTCAACCCCCAGTAGGAGGTGTGCAGGAGGCAGCCAATCAATGATTCTCTATCATCATTGATGTTTCTATCTCTCCCTCTCTGAAATCAATAAAAATATTAAAAAAAAAAACTTAAAAATTATAAATAAAATGCAGGTTCTAAGCTGCACTTCCAATCTACTGAATTAGAATCTGCATTTTAACAAGATTTTCAGGTGATTCAGTTTGTATGCTGATGTTTGAGAAGCACTGCTCTAGCCCACATTTCTTCATAAAGATAGCATGAGAAACCTTTTTGGTCACTGTATAGAAACCACATCAGCCGAGGCCAGTTTGGCTCGGTGGGTGGAGCGTCGGCCTTCGGACTGAGGGGTCCCGGGTTCGATTCCGGTCAAGGGCATGTACCTGGGTTGCGGGCACGTCCCCAGTGGGAGATGTGCAGGAGGCAGCTGGTCGATGTTTCTAACTCTCTGTCTCTCTCTCCCTTCCTCTCTGTAAAAAATCAATAAAATATATTTAAAAAAAAAAAAAAAGAAGAAACCACATCAGACTAGTCAGCAGTATTGTCTTAATGGTTCTCAGCCCTGACTGCACAATATAATTAACTGAAATTTTAAAAATATTGCTGTCTGGTCAACCCCAGAGAAAGCTCCTCAGGTAATTCTCATGTGCAAACCAAGGTTGAGAAACACCCGTGTAAACGAAATGAGGTTAATTTGGCCATGATCCCTACTTCTGGTGAACACATATTGTACATGTTTGCAGAATTTTCCCTTGGGTTTATTATCAGATTTTGCTATGCTACACGTCACTTTCTTTGAAGATAAAATCATTTTAAAGTCTAGTATTTTAGTATCTCCTGTTCTCTATTATTTCTCAAAGATTATCATTAGAAGTTTTGAAATTTAGGCTCTTAACTCTCTCTTTGAAAAGTTTGTTTTTTTCCACTATTTCCAGTTGGAAGGTGATTTTTCTTATTGAATCATCAAATAGAAACAAAATAGAACTTGAGTGCCTCTGTCTTACATCTTGTTACTATACCAACTCTCCCACATACTCAGTATAAGACCCCTTTCTTGTTTTAGGTACTGTTTTTCAAAACCGTTTAAAAAATCTGTCCCATATTTTTGCAGGTCTCTGTTTCTTATGGGCTTGAACCTCCATGATGCTATTCTTAAGACTTTGTACCATTTCTGTAACAGTGCTTGGTACATGAATTTACTGTTTGGTTGTTTTTTGGTTCATGTCCCTCAGATGTCAGAACTTATCAGACAACTTTGCCTTATTTGTAAGATTTATATTTTTAAAACCTTTCAACTATACTGAGTTGTACTTTTTATAAATAAATTTCAGAACTCATTGGTCCTTCACAAGTGGACTTACTTCATCCTAACTTTCATAACTAGCATTCAAAATAGTAACTGCTTAAGTACATTAGCCAGATGTTAATTTGGTTTGAGGAATTGCAGCTGAAGTACTTTTTCCTTTGTGCTTTTCTATATTTTAAAAAATTAGCTGCTTACTATTATCAGTACCAAATAATATTAGTTAGCCACATATGGAAAAATGTGGTCCTTTTGTTAATTTTTTTTATTGGCTGGCCCATGTGACTTATGAATGTTTTATTTAAGCTGTTGATTTCTAGTCATCTTAAAAGTTTCAAGTTACTATAAAAACAACATCTTTCAGAAATTTCTATAGTTTAGTCTTACCCAAATTATGGATTCTTAGTCATGAGTTTAGAAAGCTTTTTTTAAAAAATATTAAGGTTATCCTTCCTACCCCTTCCTTGATGTGTTCATCTCATTTGTTTAAACAATGATAGGATAGTTCTAAGAATAATGATCTAAGGGAAACGATGGAATTCTAGATGTGCCCATGTCTGGGCTACAATTTGTTTAAGGTTCAGCAGACAGGTAGAGACTAGGGATTTTTATTTTTTATATCTGCAAGAAGGTTTGTTATTTTTTTCTTTAGTATTGACTTATGAACATCCAGATACTTCATGTGTTGTGTATGGCATTAAATCCTATACCAGTATAGATTCCCTTTTTTCCCACAAACCAGATTATCATATGTTTATGGGATTAACTTTTATTTTGTCATTGTGAACTTAAAAAAGATCCATCTGAAATTGGCTGGAATTTTAGATTGTTTACTACCAGTTAATTTAGAGCAGGGGTCCTCAAACTTTTTAAACAGGGGGCCAGTTCACTGTCCCTCAGACTGTTGGAGGGCCGGACTATAGTTTAAAAAAAAAACTATGAACAAATTCCTATGCACACTGCACATATCTTATTTTGAAGTAAAAAAACAAAATGGGAACAAATACAATACTTGTATTTGCATGTGGCCCGAGGGCCGTAGTTTGAGGACCCCTGATTTAGAGTGTGTGGAAATCTGCTAGTATTTCCTAAGGCCATATAAGTAGTGAATGATAATTAAGAATTTTGGCCAGTTTTATGTTCTATCTAGAGCAGGGGTTATCAAACTATTTCTGTAAAAGGCCAGATAGTAATTTTTTTGTGTTGCTGATAAAGTAAAATTGGAGCATATTACATAGTTATTGATATATAAAGAGAGAGAAGCCAAATTTCCACAAAGTTTTTCTTGATAAAACTTAAAATGTAAAAAACAAAGTAAAATGCAGTTTTAATGCTGAGTTTATAGTAGAAAGAAATGTTAGTAGAGATGTTTCATAGTGCGTATTTTCCCCCAAATAAGTCAGATTTTAGGAAGCATGGTATACAGAATTCTGAAAAAAAAATTTTCTAATCAACAAAGGCAATAGTTCATACCCTTTCTAGAGGCAACTTAGAAGTAAATCAACAAGAAGACATCCTTGATTTTTAAGAGCAGTATAAATGATGTTGAATTACAAGAAGGAGATGGGCAGATAAATGAGTTTCACATCCATAGTCACATGCATCAGAAATTAGAATGATGAAGGATTGGATCCCAACAAGGATTTCAAGGACTAAACAGCCATGCCTTTGTGAAGGGTTCCACATAAAAAAATTAAAAACAATCTCTCCAAGAACACAGGTTCCAGTAAGAAGGCAGAACAGTTAATTAACTCTAGGAATTATGTAGAGGTTTTATAGCTTGTGAACTTTTGAGGAAATACGTGATTTCATTACATTTCTTAAGAGTTTTATTTAAGCATAATTAATATACCAAAATATTGCATGTTTAATGAATTCAATTTGATGCATTTGGACATAAGCAAATACCTGTGATACTATCACCACAATCAAGGTAATAAACCTATATCCATCACCTCCAAAACAAAATTAAGAACTCAAAATGTAATAATAATCGAGTACAATGTTTTATAATATAGGTCTACTAATTTAAAAAATGGCATTCTTTTGGGGGTTAACATTTTCTTAATTGGGGTTAAACATATTCCTTATCATCAAAATCATGTGCAGGTATACATCTAGTGCTCCTGACATAAAATGAGATTTTCCATATTTCATCTTTGAAAATGTCCTTTCACAATATAGGTATTGCTATGTAATCAATCCAGAAGCATATAATTTTTTTAAAAAAATGTTTTTAATTGATTTCAGAAAGGAAAGGAGAGAGAAACATCAATGATGAGAGAGAATCATTGATTGTCTGCTTCCTGCTTGCTTCATATTGGGGATCGAGCTCGAAACCCGGTGTGCCCCGACCGGGAGTTGAACCGTGACCTCCTGGTTCATAGGTTGACACTCAACCACTGAGCTAAGCTGGCTGGGCCAGAAGCATATAATTTTAATGAAGCATATTCATCCCTTAGAAAGAATTTATAGAATTCTGTTAGACTCTTCATGTTTACCTTTTAACATATCATTACACTGCAGTTATTACTTTCAATTGAAGGTTAGGTGGAAGGTCCTCAGTTGCACAGTTAAATGGATTTTTGAAATAAAGAAATTTTACTTTTATTTGCACTAAGGTCTAAAAAGTGCTTCGGGAACTGTAGTTTGTGCTCATAAAATATATCTACTACAAATTTGTATGGGAATGCAGCTCTCATTTCTTTGATAGCACAAGTGCATATAAAGCAGCTTGACTTTGTGATTCCAGTGGTATTGTTGAAATGACTTACTGCAGGATAAGTTTTACATATAAGCACTATTTTGCCTTGTAATTTTAAATGTTTTTTTTTTATTGATTTCAGAGAGGAAGGGAGAGGGAGAGAGAGAGATAGAAACATCAGTGATGAAAGAGAATCATCCATTGGCTGCCTCCTTCTGCACACCTTGTACCAGGGTTCAAGTCCGCAATCCGGGGCATGTGCCCCCACCAGGAATGGAACCTTGACCTCCTGGTTCATAGGGTGATGCTCAATCACCGAGCCACATTGACTGGGCTGCCTTGTTATTTTAGGTTGAATTCATTAAGAACATTATGAATCCTTTAGCAAAAGCTAAATTCCCACACTGTTATTTTGTAATGGTAATTGGGGGTGGTTCTCATTGGGGAAAATTTTTGATTTTGGGCCTGGGTACAACAAATCACAATAAAACTTTACCAATGACAAGCCATCAAAATGAACAAGTGATGAAGTAAGTCAAGATACTTAGTTTCTGTTTCTGACAGAAATTCATGGAACTGATGATGATGATGGTTAAGTCCACAATAATGAAGCTTGCCATTCACACTATTGGTTCAATAATATGATGGATTTAAATATTTTCTGCAAACTCCCTGCTGATGAATAATATAGTGAATAACCATAGACTTAGATAACTTATATTTTCACAAGGTTTGTAAATTTTTCTGTTTCACACATTTTACCACTATTTCAGTTTAATACATCTTAGCAAATTCTACTTCAGGTTGTACTGAATTAGTGTTTTCTCCACTTCTTTGAAAACATGATCACCTATAGTGGTTCCATGCAGATTTATAGAGGCTACTTCTAAATCTCAAACTCCTTGAATAATTCGCACTTGACTCCTAGCATACAGTTGTGGACTTATTATGAGCCAAGGAAAACCACTCAAAATCATTTGCTGCCTTGTTTTTCAATTGTTTATTGATGTGTCCCAATATCTTCAAATTTCTGAGCAATTGTACTCATTAAAACACTAATAATTTTAAACAACTTTATTTTCTTTGTACACATTTCTTTAGCTTCTGCCATCAAATGCAGTTTAACTCAACATCAATAAATGATTTTCCTTGCTTAGCCAAGAAATGAGCCACTGGAAACTTGGTTGAAGCCTTGTTTTTTATTTTTGTGAAGAAATATTTTGTGAATAGCTATTTTATTTTAAGTTTTCCAATTTTTTACACTGTAGCTTCCTGTGAATTAGGAATGATAATATCATTAGTCTGATAATATCAACGTATATTTCATTGCTTAAGCACAGTTAATGTGCCATTGCATAATAAACAATCTTTACCGTCTAATCTGATAAAATAAGCCACATTCTGTGCCTTTAAGGGTGGCATTTTAAGTCCACCTTCTTGATATGATGTGATAAGTGTGCATCTGTAACTTCAAAAATGTCACAGTATGGTGATGTACATGGCATTTGAAATGCTGTCAAATTATAATTGCATCACTACAACTTATAATGCCCAGATCACCATTGTAAAGCAGTGAGAGTGCCACATTTAGTCTGTCACAACTATTAAACTTTGTCATTATATCATAAAAGCCATAGACAATATGTAAATGAATGTATTTTACTATTTCAATAAAATAAACACTGAAATTTGAATTTCATATAACTTACATCAAAAAATTCCTTCAAAATAAACATTTAAAAGTGTAAAAACCATTTGTGGATCTCAATAAGAAAAAAATAGGCACCAGAGCTTAATTTGGCCTTGGGCCATAGTTAGCTAACCCCTGACCTAGTCTTTTTGGGGAGTTTTCTATTATGAAATTTCATTCAGATGAGGTCTTAAAATTTACGTCTTGACCTATATTCTGGATTTTCACATAATTGAAAATGTTTTATAGGATACATACTGACTTCTGTTTTCAAGATTGATTTCCTTTCTCCTTTTAGATAATTTTCCACTTGTTCATCAAGATGGAAAGCTCAGATTCTAACGATAAAGGAAGTGGTGATCAGTCTGCAGCACAGCGCAGAAGTCAGATGGACCGATTGGATCGGGAAGAAGCTTTCTATCAATTTGTCAATAACCTGAGTGAAGAAGATTATAGGCTTATGAGGGATAACAATTTGCTAGGCACCCCAGGTATGTGATAATGTAGTTTAAGAATTTATATATGTAATTTGTTGGTCTTTTAAAAAAATAGCCTGTTTTGAAAATCAGTTTCTTTAGCCATTATGAAGTATGATTTTAATGCAAGGCATATAGAATGACATTTACTACTATATTTATTACTTAATTCTGTTCACTTATATTTGGAATTATCCTATATCATATTTTTAGTTATGAATTACATTATGAATTTATAGTGAGCTTATTTGAAAATAGTGGAGCTGAACAATTTTTTAAAAATTTATTTTTATTGACTTCAGAGAGGAAGGGAGAGTGAGAGTGAGATAGAAACATCAAAGATGAGAGAATCATTGATTAGCTGCCTTCTGCATACCCCACACTAGCAACCAAGCTCACAACCTGGGCATGTGCCCTGACTGGGGATTGAACCATGACCTCCTGGTTCATACGTCGATGCTCAACCACTAAGCCATGATTGCTGGGCTGAACCATATTTTTGTTGGCTTATTTAACTTCTAGGCATGAGTCTAATTGTGGAAGAGCTAATGGGAATTTTAGTTCCTAGGACAGACTTACTCTCTTTTGTTATTACTGATTCCCTGAATATGTCCCACTCATAATCCTCCAGAGCTAGCCTTCGGTAAAATTAGCAATTATTCAGAACTTTGTGCTTGGCTGTTAGGTCCCATTTGATCATAGTTAAAATTCATTATTTTTCATAGTTCTTATTTCTATTTAATTTTACTAATCTTTGAGTGATTGCTTAAATTTTAAAAGGTCAGGTGTTGGTTAGTGAAAGGAAGTACAATTTGAATCATCAGCACCAGGTTTCATTCAGAATATCTAAGTTGGGCTTCTGGTCCTGCCATTTATTAGCATGTCAGTTTCTCACTCAGTCTCAGTTTTCTTGTTTTAAAATACAGATAGTAATATCTACCTCCCAGACTTGCAATTGTAATGAATGAGGTAATATAGGCAAAAGCATTCAGTAAACTACAAGAAATTTGTACAAATATCAATTGTAAAGTCATGCTCTCAAAGAAATGAATTTTACCCAAGTTTCCTACTCCTTGGTTTTCATCTCAGATGGGTAAGAGTCATTGGTTTTTATTTGTAATTTGGCAAACATTTTAAAACTATTTTCAGGTGAAAGTACTGAGGAAGAGTTGCTGAGAAGATTACAACAAATTAAAGAGGGCCCACCACCACAAAACTCAGATGAAAATAGAGGTATATTTTGCTTTGCAGGGGGTGGGTAGAGGATGGAATGGATAAAAAAGTTCATAACAGTAAATGTCAGCTAAAGATTATCCAGAAATGATATAAAGTAATTTGGTGCTAAGTTACCTGCTCATAAAGAGAACTGGCATTGTCTTGATATTTGGTAAGAATGTGAACATAGGGTGTCTTTTTTTTCTGCTTTATCTTTAGTTTGTTTGTGTTAATTGGGGCATTGTGAGAAATGGCATATTTAAATGTAATTTCTTGATTTTCCACATCCATTGAAATATCCTTCTATCTACTGAATTATTCCTTTTTTTTTAAAATAAACATCTGAGTTCCTCACCAGCAGAAAGAAATGCTGTATTCTCTAACCTGGCCGTTCTCAACAGGGTTTAATTTTGCCCCTTATGGGACATTGGCCATGCCTGGAGACATTTTTGTTTGTCAATACTGGGAGTTTGTTATTGGCATATAGTGGGTGGAAGCTAGGGATACAGATAAACATTCTAACTAACATCCTGATGTTTTTTTCTCAATGTGAAGTAGAGAATTTCACCATCTAACCTAAGAGGCTAGTCTGGTCTTGAATGTGCCATTATATGTATTGTGCTAGGTTCAGACTATTCATTTGATCTGATGTCCAATTTCATGTTAATTAAGAATCTTGGTAACATGAAGAAATAATTTAAACATTTTCAAACCTATAAACCTTGTTTATGTTATTTTTGCAATGGCTACAGCAGTCTTGTATTTTAAAATGTCTTACATTATCAAAGTCACTTAAATCAAGAGTCTAGAAGAAATGTTACAGGCTAATGAAAATTTGACAGAAATGTAATTTGAACTAAAATTCTAGCTCTATACCTTAACTGGTATTTACCTTGTTTGATTACAAGAGTGTCTTGACAGTGAACTGAAAAATATTGTTTTCTGACAATCCACAGTAATATGCTAGGCTCTTTATATAATAGACTTTCTCCAGATTCCCTTTAAGAAAATTCTCTAAATTTTGTTTTTTTAAAAAATTATTTTTTAATATATTTTATTGATTTTTTACAGAGAGGAAGAGAGAGGGATAGAGAGTTAGAAACATTGATCAGCTGCCTCCTGCACGTCCCCTACTGGGGATGTGCCTGCAACCAAGGTACATGCCCTTGACCAGAATCGAACCTGGGACCCTTCAGTCCACAGGCTGACACTCTATCCACTGAGCCAAACCGTTAGGGATAAATTTTGTTTAGATTAGCTTGCACTTCCAAAATGAAATTGAAATTTCCCTGCCTTTACTTGCAAGTCTATGTAGTACAGTTTACAGAAATCTATAAATTTGAAATCTGTTCAGAGTCTGTTCTTTTTTTTTTTATAATACAAAGTTTCTGAGCACTATTACATGATTCTCCTAATTTTAGTAGTTCCTTTTCTCCTCTTCTCTTTTAAAAACAGGTGGAGAATCTTCAGATGATGTGTCTAATGGTGACTCTATAATAGACTGGCTTAACTCTGTCAGACAAACTGGAAATACGACAAGAAGTGGTCAAAGAGGAAACCAATCTTGGCGAGCAGTGAGCCGGACTAATCCAAACAGTGGTGATTTCAGATTCAGTTTAGAGATCAATGTAAACCGTAATAATGGGAGTCAAAACCCAGAGAATGAAAATGAGCCATCTACAAGACGTTCTAATGGAGAAAACATGGATAACAGCCAAAGGCAAGTGGAAAATCCACGATCTGAATCAACATCTGCAGGGCCATCTAGATCAGAACGCAATTCAACTGAAGCATTAACAGGAGAAGTCCCATCTACTAGAGGTCAAAGAAGAGCAAGAAGCAGAAGCCCCGACCACCGGAGAACCCGAGCAAGAGCTGAAAGAAGTAGGTCACCTCTGCATCCAATGACTGAAATTCCACGGAGGTCTCATCATAGTATCTCATCTCAGACTTTTGAGCATCCTTTGGTAAATGAGACTGAAGGAAGTTCTAGAACCCGCCACCATGTGACACTAAGACAGCAAATAAGTGGACCTGACTTGCTAAGTAGAGGTCTTTTTGCAGCTTCTGGAATAAGAAATGCCTCACAGGGAGCAGGTTCTTCAGACACAACTGGTAATGGTGAATCTACAGGATCAGGACAGAGACCTCCAACCATAGTCCTTGATCTTCAAGTAAGAAGAGTCCGTCCTGGAGAATATCGGCAGAGAGATAGCATAGCTAGCAGAACTCGGTCAAGGTCACAGACGCCAAACAACACAGTCACTTATGAAAGTGAACGAGGAGGTTTTAGGCGTACATTTTCACGTTCTGAGCGGGCAGGTGTGAGAACCTATGTCAGTACCATCAGAATTCCAATTCGTAGAATCTTAAATACTGGTTTAAGTGAGACTACATCTGTAGCAATTCAGACCATGTTAAGGCAAATAATGACAGGTTTTGGTGAGTTAAGCTACTTTATGTACAGTGATAGTGATTCAGAGCCTAGTGGCTCAATCTCAAGTCAAAATATGGAAAGGGCGGAGTCACGGAATGGAAGAGGGGGTTCTGGTGGTAATAGTAGTTCTGGTTCCAGTTCCAGTTCGAGTTCCAGTCCTAGTTCTAGTTCCAGTGGTGAAAGTTCAGAGATTAGCTCAGAGGTGTTTGAAGGTAGTAATGAAGGAAGCTCATCATCAGGCTCATCAGGTGGCAGGCGAGAGGTTCGACACAGAGCCCCAGTAACATTTGATGAAAGTGGCTCTTTGCCCTTCCTTAGTCTGGCTCAGTTTTTCCTCTTAAATGAGGATGATGATGACCAACCTAGAGGACTCACCAAAGAACAGATTGACAATTTGGCAATGAGAAGTTTTGGTGAAAACGATGCATTAAAAACCTGTAGTGTTTGCATTACAGAATATACAGAAGGCAACAAACTTCGTAAACTACCTTGTTCCCATGAGTATCATGTCCATTGCATCGATCGCTGGTTATCTGAAAATTCTACTTGTCCTATTTGTCGCAGGGCAGTCTTAGCTTCTGGTAACAGAGAAAGCATTGTGTAATTAAGGTCTGAGCTCTCAGCTATGTACCTGGTATAGTGATGGGCAAACAGGAATCACTTGCTTTATGTCCACTTTTTGAGTGGTGCTTGTAAAGTTGCAACCTGAATTGAGTCATTGCTTTCTGAATGAATCCTTGTCCTGTCTCCAATTTCTGTTCCAGAATAAAAGGAAATATTTAAAAAGCAATGTTTTAGGACATAAAATCTAATTTCAGCATCAGTAATTAATATACTAATGATTTATTATATATGTTTATTAGTTTCTCCTTTGTTATCTTAAAAGATCTGTCTTAGCAATGGCTGTTTCATGTTGATTTTTAAAATTTCCCATGCCATAGGAGAGAAGGGCTAAGGAAATTACCAGTTTAGACTAAGTTACAGTACATGTTTTATAAGTGATTGCTTAAAGCTTCACCATTCCCAGTTATTAGTTGGCACAAATTTAGCTACATGCTGACTATCATTTGTTCACCTTTTAGGCAAGGTGATATTGGACATGTCAGTGTAAATAACACTAAGGTTAGATCTTCTAAGTGTATAACTGTCTTCTAAGCCCATCACTGTGGCACACTGTAGAGTGAGCTTATAGTTTAATTAAGATGTTTATCTTGTGGAAATATTAAAAAAGCCTATGCTTGTGTAAGTGAAAAAAATCACATTCATTTGTTTAAAAATGTAAAGCTATTTTGTAGAGGCTCAGTACTTTTCCAATGCACTGTTGTAATAATGCATTACAAATTGTAAAGTACCATGCATAGAAATGAAAAAAACTGCTTTTCGTGAGCCAATATAGTAAAAAAAAAAAATCACACCAAACAAAGTACAAAGCTCCTTTTGTAAGTGTGTACATGTCAAGAGCAGAACATATCTATAATATTTAATGTATGTGAACAGCTACTGTGACATTGCAAAGTAAAGGTCAGAGTGCAGAATTGAACTACATTGAAGGCCAATGGAAATTGTGTGTTTTAACTTGGATTTAGGCAGAAAATGAAAGACGGGGGGCGGGGGAGACTACTACTCTGGAAGAATTTAAACTTTTTCATGAAGACAGTATAATCATACTGGTTTCGTATGGTGAGATCTTTGACACAGTATTCTACTTGAGCAGATGAAGTAGATGAACAAATTAGGCAGAGCTTTTGCTTTAAGAAAAACAAGCCACTATGACCTAGTATGATTTACATTGTTGTTTTTACAAGTCTCTGCAAAAAAAAAAACAAAGGAGATAGCAAAAAAAAAAGATCATAAACCACTTTTAGCCTAAAAATTGGTAGAGATGTGTATACTAATAAGAAAGTCTCGAATTTGCATTGTTTTTCAAGATTTGTCATTTAAGGTACCAGTGCACACTTGTTAGTATTTCACTGCTGTCTAACACAACCTAATATTTCACATTTAAAGACCAGTTGAGTAGTTAAGAGATTTTCTTTTTGAAAGTGAGTCATGTTGGGTTATTTGAAATTCAAATTTCAGTTGTGCTGCCCATATTTGAAGATGAGACCACTGACTTATGATCCATGGGATATGCACTTTATGTTGTTTCCTTAGTAGTAACAATAGGTTTGTGAAAAGAACCTCAGCACTCTTGCCGAATTTTTCTTTCGAGGTTGATTGGGGTTTGGATTAGTCTGATTGTGGAAGACTGTGTTTGTTTATTTGGAAAAAGCTAATGGGTCCAAAGAGGAATTGAACACATCCTTGGCCTTTAACAAAGTGAGCTGACTACCCAGGCATTATCAGATACTCAACAAAATAAACAATTCTGCTTTTAGGAACTGTCTAGTTACCTTAACTGCTATCAGTTTAGCTGTAAAGATGATTTCAAAGCTCATATTTTCATGTTTTCTTCTTGCTTTCAATCCTACCTAAGTATCAAGGAAATGAACTTGTAAATGTGGTAGTTGTTTGCTAAGGATATGTACTGCTCTTGCAAGAAAGTAATGTTCAAACAAAGGTTCACTTATTTTTTTTAATATAAGCAGAAATCACTGTTTATGGCGCTTATATAATACATTTTATCTTTTAAAAAAATTGTCCATGTAAAAGTCAGAATTCCTTTATATTTGTGAGCCTCCTTGTCGCCTTTCCTAAGGGTATGTAATCTGGTTTTCAGATCTGCAGGATAGTCCTGATTGGCTAAAAACAAACCCATATTCCTCTTGGCATAAAATGTCCCATTATTATAGGGGTGTTCCATTTTATATAGTTTAAAAACAACAGCTCGTTCTAAGCATAAAAGTTACTGAAAACAGGTATCTCCCAAAATGTATTATTCTATTACTCATTTGTGAAGTATTAAAGTAAGAACTCATACTGAGTTCTGGTTATGAAGGTAGATATTGAACCTATTCATAAATACTGGAAATAGAATTTTAAGTTTATAGCCCTCAGTAGAATGCACATATTGGGCATGTGCATGTGAACATCTTTTTCAATAGCATTCATTGATTTCCATTAGATTGTGTAGAATGGATAAAAAAAATTTAGTGGAATTAGCTTTTTTTTTGCAAGGCCCATGACTAATATGTACTTACTAGTACTGGTGGACATTGAAGACAAGGTCATTTGTAGGTGTCAGATGTACAATGGAGAAGAAAGATCTTTTTTCCTACCAGCATCCAAACACCTACTCCCTTAAGGGAGCATTTTTTTGCAAAAGACTTTACATATTTTGTATTTTTGCACTTTTTTCTTTATTAAAGAAAGATTCTTTCCGGGAACTTCATGCAGTAATAGGAGCAAGATAAAACAATGTTGGGAGTTTACATTGTTCAAAGCATAGGGGGAAGTACTAAAATCTGAATTTCTTTGAATATTTCAGATATTTTAAAAAATACACTTACTAGTCTGAAGCATTTGAGATGTTATGTTGTTTAACTCCAAGCAGCTGATAAAGCTGCAGTTTATTGGTACTACAAACAAAATTGAACAAGTTCGGTTTAAAGTTTTCAGACTTTGTAGCAATACTAGATGACCCATGTTAATTTTGAGTATTTGCTCTCAAAAGAACACATTAGTCATACCTCAGTGGTGTTAGTGTTGCAATGTAGGGAATAATTGGGCAGTTAACAAGAAAAATGTTTAGCGCATATATATATATATATATGAAATATCTAAAAATATCATTGGAGTTTATCCAAACTTTAAGATTAGGAAACTGGTTATCTATAAGTGTTACCTCAAGTAATTCACCCCCCCTGGGAAAAATATGTCCTCTCCATGCCAAGTATTCAGTGTCTCAAATTATATTTATGAAGGATTATCACTTAATATGCTTTGTATTGAACCACCTGCTTCCCAAATATCCATGACAGCCATGACTTCAGTCAGTTCCCAAAATACCCATGTGATAGGGAGGTGAATGTTGCAAAATGCCTCCTAAAAGGCCATTTTTACAGCTTGCTAGAATACAGCGGTACCTCATAGTTGTTGATACTTTTAAAGATGGAGGATATTTTTACCTTCCTCCCCTTCTCTTTTGTTCTTTTATAAGTAATTTGCCTTATTTGAATTTTTAAGTTTTACCTTACTGGCTTTCCTGTCAAATGTATTACCAACATTAAGTACTTAGAAACCATGTTTGCAGGGCACTTTTATTCATGGCTTATAAGACTATGCTGATTGCTACTTTCTAAAGTATTCTGTACCTTAGTAATGCAAGAGATTGAAAAGGCACATGTTCAAGTGTCAGGTGTTTTCTTCCTTAGTAGAATTCTTCAGGATGTTTTATATTCAATAATAGTGTTGTAATTCATTGAGTTAACTTAGTAAATTGTATGCTTTTGAAAACATTTGAAAATGTAAATCAGTATAACATGCTTTATTTGTAAAATTAAAGTTCAAGGTCCAAAGAACTAGTATAAAACTTATTTTTAAATCAGATTTTAATAAACAACTAAGAAACAGCTATGAAAACAGCTGTAAAACTTTTAGTATCCTGAAATTGAGTTCTTAACTGGACATTTCTAAAATAATATCTAATATTCCCAGTAAGTGATTATCTCACTTGATTTAAGTAAATCCATTTTATATCTAAAACAGCATATAATAGGGCTATTACTGAAGTGTTGGAACTTACAAGGGATAACAACAGTTTATCAGTTTTATGATTATTTTCATTTCTATATAGGTGTTTTAATTCAAATTTGAAGGAAATGGGCATAACCTCTAACACTCAAATAAAATTATAGTGAGGTGTTTGTTTTTTATTAGTATTTCTTTTGCTAAAGACCCACAAGTTGCTTTATGGTCACTTGGATTGAGTGATAGCTTAAATATATGTAGTGAAAGCAAACCCATAATACCACTGTGCCTAATTATTTCAGGGTTCCTCTATCAGTTCCTCATCTTGCAGATTTATTCCAATACCAATGTATGGTTGAACCAGCTGCCCAGCCTTAAATCCCTTTAGTGCCCCTCTGCTAACATTCTTTTAACTGATTGATTTGTATGTGTTTTAACTATCCAGTGATTGGATTTTACCTCTTGATAGGTCCATTTGTCCTTGGTGCTGCTTTTAAATATGTAGGGCTATGTGATCAGGTATCAAGTTCAGTAGGTACACAATTGGCCTGGATACGTATCTGCCTGTTTTATCTTCTCCCAGGAAGAGCTTCTTTGGTATAGATGTTTACGTGGGTTCATATAAAGAACTGGGCTGCAATCTTGGGAAGCTTTCTGAAGTCTAAGAACCTGAAGGGACCTGGAGGGGGAATAGTAACAAAGGCTGCCTTTACGTCTTTGAACACGAAGCACATAAATGTCCGTTCTGTGACGACGAAAGTGATTGTTACACCAGGGCTTCCTGACCTCTGGGAGAGACTTGCAAAAAAGCAGAAAGGAGCACAAAGTGAAGTTATTTTGGTTAGTTTGCTTTATCTGGTTTCTCATTTTCTTTAAATTTAAACCTGAACATAACACCCTTCTCCAATATCTAGCCAGCAGACTCCTGGTTGGGAAGCCCTGTATTAAAATTTGAGAATGTACCCAGTTTCCTTTTTTTGTACAGTGCTTTTACACCTGCTAAAAATTAACTTGTTTAATGCAGAACAAGACGTTGGAAGGTCAGTCATATTAAAGCTGGTTTGATTATTAATAGTTATCTTTTAGGAAGAAGCTTTTTTCCCTATGTAAGATGTCATACTGCAGATTTAAAATATAGACTATCAATAAAATGCATGAAGTGATCATTTGTGCTTGATCATCTCTCCTTGGCTTTTTTCTTAAAAAGGGGAATTTGATAAAGGTCTGTTTCAAACTGATGTCAAATGCACTTGATTTTTAGAATCAAGTGGAATTACAGCACAACCTTGATTTTTATTACCTTCACTGCTGAGTGTGGGCAGGTACTGGTTTATGGGATATAACTTCTGTTTTATGTTGTGTAGTTTAATGGCTTAATCTTGGAGTGGTAAAGTAAAAGATGAAAGTATATTCCAATATAAGAATCCTGGAAAGATTTATGTAAATGACATTTTAATAGGTGTATCTTCGCTGTTTCTACTTTTACCATTGCCCTGACCACTCCTTTGCTTGACCTCTAAATACAGCCTTGTCTTGGTGTTCATGTATGCTCATGCAGCTTTTATCTTCCATTGCCATTTCCAACCTCTTAAACATGTTGCTTAAGCCACTAAGATGTCCTTGTTTCTAAGTGGGTTGTCACGTTCTGATACCTGAGTGGCCCTTCCCCTTGGTATTGGTATTCATATAGCTGATAGTAAATTTTATTATTATTTCATTTCCTCTGGTTCCTACAGAGCCCTGTCATTGGCATAGGAACTCCGTTCCTTGTGATCATTGGGTGCAGTCAACTCTTAGTCTTATGACCTTCACAGGGTTTTACTGTTAGTGCCGTCCGTGATTCTTTTCTTTGAAACTCAAATATGCCACTGAAATGTTTACATTCTAGACAACAGAGTAAGACAATGCACAGGCATCTTGTTTGAAAGATATTCAGTGATGAAGAGTCAATGGAGAACAGGAGATAATGGTAAATTAGAGCAGAGTATAAGCTATATTATTAATGGTCTTTTGAAAAAATAGGAAGTGAAAGCTAGGGTCCAGTTTCTATGAGGTCTTTGAGTTCAGGCAAGATTAAAATCTAAGGCCTTGCAAATTAATTACTAACAGCTACATTTTCCTAATTGCTATTATGTATTGTATTGGGCACAATATAAATTACTTAATCTTCACAATGATTCTGAGGTTTATTATTACCACCCTGTTTTATAGGTGATGCAGCTGAGTAAGATACAGGCATTTGGTAATTTGCCCAAGATCACTCCAGTAAGTGGCAGAGTATTTCTAGGCAGATCTCTGATTCCAGAGTTTAGTTTCATTGTGCTCTTCTTAATCCTGCTACTGTATGGCCCCTAATTTTTAAAAAAATATTATCCTGAGTCCTAGATTTGATTACTTATGAGGTATGATTTCTTAGGATAAACATTGGTTTTGGCTAGTTTGCCAAAGAAGATTTAAAGGGCAAATCTGAGGAGGATTAAAGTTTTTATATTGTGAATTTCAGTAAATCACTTTGGGCATTACCAAATACACCTTAACACTATACCAAGTGCTAATTAGCACTATACCAAGTGCTAAGGTGTATTTGGAATTAAATTTCTGAAAGTTTGGAATGAGGTTGGAATAAGTTTGGGGAATCTTTAATGTCAGTGGTCATTTCAGCCCTTTACTATTACCAGTATGTGCTCTTGGCCCATGTTATGACTTGATTTGAAAATATGACTAGGAAAAAATTGCAGCTTTTTAAAAGTATGCTAGCCAGCTTATTGACATCCAAATAAATGCCCTTTAAAGTTGCCTTGGGCAGACATAGGCATTCCAAGAATGTAATTGCTCAGAAAATATTTGGGACTTCTTTAAAATTGCCTTCAGAAACAATATGAGTAACAGAGATGCAGCCCTCTTCAGTATGTTCACGTTATTTGCCACCCTTGAGATGAATTTGGCTGTTTCCAAGAATTATCTTTTTCCCAGTGTATTAGAGATTTGCCACCCTTATTCACTTTAAAGGCAGTCACAAATAAAGCATGTCAAATAATAGGTGCAGCAGTATTTAGAGTAAGTAAATGGCTATGGTGGAGAGTGTTTTGAAAAAATTATCGTACCTCATTCAACATTTGAAGCACAGGGAGAAAGATACTATCTCAACTCAGGAGCAGGCATCAGTGGGAGATGTGTAAATAGTTGATAAAATATTACAAAAACCTTAAAAGATATACATACTATAGTTTTCCATCCCTATTCAAATGATATTGAAAGGAGCAGTGAGGAGTAATGGGAGGAACAAGGGCTCCTTTGAATTTAGAGTTTACTTCCTTAGCTAATAGGAGATAAATGTGTGTTGGGCTTCCACTACATTCTAGGCATTGTGCTAGTACGAGGTTTCGCTGCCCCTTGTATTTGGCAGGATGGGGACTTCAAGCCTCCAAAATATTGTTGGGTTTCTCAGTGGATAGTGTTGGTGACTGTGATATACCTACTTGTTAAAATGATTCACACTTGGTTCCCTATCTGCACCAAATGTTCTAGAATAGCACTGTCCAATAGGAATGTAATGAAAGTTAAATAAATATAAAATTTCTAGCAGGTACATTATAAAAGGTAAAAATATACAGGCGAAATTAATTTTAACCAGTAAGGTCAAAATATTTTAACATGTAATCGATAAAAGGATTATTATTGAGATATTTACATCATTCTTTTCATAATTGAGTCTTCACAATCTGGTATTTTACACAAAGTACCTCTCATTTTGGACAACACACATTCCAAATGCTCAATAGCAACAAGTGACTAGCAGCTACTATATTGGGTAGTGCAGTTCTAGAACAATATGGGAGAGAGTGATTAAAGTGGATAGGATGCAAATGGCAATGTTTTAAAAGTTCATCTGTAAGTATACACACTTTATCTGCTTACCTACATTACTCTAGAACTAAATAGGTATCACTTTTGTATATCAAAGCTGTGGCTTAGAGTATCTAGCCAAGCTTACAAAACTATCATCTTTTTCTTCTCCCTTTGAGGTTAAAAAAAATACACTGCCGCCCTGACCGGTTTGGCTCGGTGGATAGAGCGTCGGCCTGCGGACTGAAGGGTCCCAGGTTCGATTCCAGTCAAGGGTATGTACCTTGGTTGCAGGCACATCCCCAGAGGGGGGTGTGCAGGAGGCAGCTGATCGATGTTTCTCTCTCATCGATGTTTCTAACTCTATCCCTCTCCCTTCCTCTCTGTAAAAAATCAATAAAATATATTTTAAAAAAATACACTTCCTATCAAAGCTTGAAATCTAACTATTAATTAGCAAACGACCTTGGTTGAGGGCCCCATAATTAAAAGCTATGGAAGCCCATCACAGCTGGAGCATTATGTAGCAGCTAATAGCGATTGTTACATTTATTTAGTGCAGGAACAAATACCCAGTTTGTGGACTCTCTTAGTTCAGTTATGTTAAAATTATACAAATAAATCATTTTCACATTTGAATATTCCTGGCATTTGTTAGAAATGGCTAACCTGGATTTATAATCTGTTTCTACATTGTAGTTAGATAGTGATAATATGTGTTTTTAAATGAGTTTCTTGGGGTAGAAGGGGAAAGTTGACAACATGAGAGTAGATTCCCAGATCAGACTTTAGCCCCAGTGAAAGCAAGTATTTCCCAACACTAAGTCTCTGATGCCATTGTTGAAAGTTTTATTTTGTTTGGCAACATAGAGTAAAATATTAACTCCTGTGAAGAAAGAGCCTTTGGATTTGAGGTTTTGGAAAATGCTGATTCATTTGGCTTGACTTCTCTGTGTGAATATAACAACATTTTCTATGGCCTTTTCATTTAAGAATCTGAAAAACCATTTAGTAGTAGATGATGAATGTTGGTTTCTAGCATGGATGACTCAAATCTTTCTCTGGCATGTGAATCTGCTTTACTTGAAAGCCGCCAGAGGAGCATACCACCCAGCTTTTTTTTTTTTTTTTTCCAGAATTAAATTAAAGGTGAAAATTCAGGAAGAGTCATCCTGTTTTGTTTTGGTGCTGCCCTTTCCTAGGAGAAGGAAAAAGAATAAATAGTATCTGAGGCTATGTTAGCACAAAGGTACAGGATTGTTCCTAAGAAGCAGAGACCAACTTGGCAATTAAACCCAAATTCTGCCCAATTGCTCTAATGAAAAAGAAACTTCTGCCTAATAATGATGCCTTATCCAGATCTGACTAATCCTTTTTCTCCACATTTGGGGACCATCTACATTTTCAAACAAAAATTATTCAGCCTAATCTGCCAAATAGAAATACATTTCAAGCTTCATTTTAATATAGATATCTAGCAGTCCTTCTACAGACATGGGCACTAACAGGGTTAGTGTTATTTTGTTTTAAAAGTCTGAAGTCAAAATCATCTGGAAAAAAAAAAGCTGGAGAAGCCCTTATTCTTTCTCTAAGGCAATGGTTCCCAAACTTATTTGGCCTACCGCCCTCTTTCCAGAAAAAATATTACTCAGCCCCTGGAAATTAATTTTTTAAAAATTTTAATAGCAGTTACTCATCACCCCCAAATGCACCTGTGGCCATCACCGCCCCCCTGGATCGCTGCAGCGCCCACGGGGGGGGGGGGGGCGGTAGCGCCCACTTTGGGAATCACTGATCTAAGGTTTCCCTTCAGTTCACATTACTGGTACATTTGATTTTGAATACCTTGTAAGTTAACGAACTGTTCAGCATATATTAACTAGGACTAGCCTATGCCTTATTTCCTGTTTAAAATCCTATATAATAAAACCCTAATATGCAAATTGACTGAACAGGGGAACGATGGGTCACTATGATGTGCACTGACCACCAGGGGGCAGACGCTCAACGTAGAAGCTGCCCCTGGTGGTCAGTGTGCTCCCACAGGGGAGCCAGGCTCATAGCTGCCAAGCGCAGTGGTGGTGGTGAGAGGGTGCAGGCCGGGCTGAGGGACCCCTCCCTCCCCCCAGTGCATAGAATTTTGTGCACTGGGCCTCTAGTGCTACTTATAAATTTGAGCTTAGAAATTCAGGTGTGTAGATTTCTGACTGAAATTTTTGTAGATTACTAAAATATCTACCTATGATTATTCCAGAGAGGTACTGTGGGACCCACTAGACCAGCACTGTATACACACTCTGATTCCATTGAAAGGTTGTAAACTGCCAGCATGATCCTGAAAGGAAAGAGGTGGAGAAATGGTTGTAGATTGAGATTAATAGATGTGTTGAATCCACTGGGCTGGGCCATTTCATATTTGTCCTCTTATTTGAGACCAAATAAGTAATTGGGGGGCAATTGAATATTTGCATTTTGTAACCAAAATAGAATCAGAGGTTAAGTGACATGCTCCAGGTCCCACTGCTAGTATTGATTATCCAAAAACAAAACAAAACACAAAACATTAGAATCTACATTCCAAGTACCATTCAAACTCTAGGGGGTACTGTAGTGAACAAGAAAGGCCCTTGCCTTCATGGAGATTACATTGGAACTTACATGGAATATAAATACAAATTAAGACAGTGATTAAGTGCTGAGAAGAAAATAAAATAGTGTGATGTGGTTGTGAATGAGATGAAGTAAGACAGTTGGAGAAGACCTTTCTGAGGAGGTGACACAAGTAGAGACTGGAATGAATAGGAAGCAGAACATTTCAGCTCCAGGGAATGAGCTCAGCTCAGTAGTTGGAGGGAGGAAAAGGAGCAGTGATGAAGTGGGGTGAGAGATGAGTTGGGCCAGTTCATGAAGATTTTATAGCCAAGGGAAAGAAGATAGGGTTTTATTCTAAGATGAACAGTTGTTGGGAGTCTTGTCCATGGAAGTGAAGGGTTCTGACTTAAATTACTAAGTGGTAGAATCAGAGCTAGAAGACATCTGACTCTAGGGCCGCTGAATGTTCCATGACATAGAAAACTCTTTTCCCTGCTCCTTTCTGTCCCCAAGTAGAAGTGCATGGAATCTAGGTCCACAGTACCCTGGAGAGGATTCTGCAGTACTCTAAGCTTTTGACTTCTCTTTCTAGGTTTCCTTGTTTTCCTAAGAAACTTTGTGGGATTCACATAAACAAAAATTTAGCTCTGTATATTATTTTACTCTAATCTGATTTGAATGACCCTATTCTTCTGTTACTGAGAAAATCCTCAGGTAATGGAACCCAATGCCATAAATAAAATGAACAAGCTTCTTATTGATACTTGATTCATTGCTTCTATATCTGAAACCCAGAAGGTGAACTAGGAATTTTGACACTGAGGTTTGGGTCCCTATACCCATGGTTAGGTTAGGGACCCATATCCCTGCAATAAGTGGAACCATTCATTCCAGTCTCCAATTTTTCAACTACCAGTTCTCTCTCAGAATAGTTTGAATGGGCCAACATTGCTCTGTTTCACTTGGTTAAAGCTATAGGGGGCAGGGCTGCCCATATAATGTACCAAAGGGACAGCTGATTTTAAAGAGCTGATTACTAAAACCCTTTCCATTGGATGCCTCTTGTTGACTTCGTGTGAGTTTACTGATGGATAGACTAAATTCAACAAACTTAGATGAATCTAGTAAATTTAACACATTTTGGATTAGCTAATATGACCTGGCATTTTACAATTGACCGTCACCCAGTTCAGCTCCCTACATCTAGGCAGATCTACATTCAAACCATTCTGAGAGAGAATTGGTAGTTGAAAAATTGGAGACTGGATTGAATGCTTCCACTTATTGCGGGGATATGGGTCCCTAACCCAATCCAACTGAATTATTAGAATTAACCATGGGTATAGGGGCCCAAACCTCAGTGTCAAAGTTCCTAGTTCACCTTCTGGGTTTCAGATATAGAAGCAAAGAACCAAAGGAAATAGGGCCAAAGGAAAGGCTACAGCATAGAAATCAGGCCAAGCTACATGAAAATTGGCTCCTTTTCTGCTTGCTATGGTGGCATACGTTGTTTCCCTGGTCCATCTAGTAGGTCAGTGTTGCAGTTTCTCTGCCATGCCACCACTTCATAGCCATATTCCTTCTGAAACTCAGGAAAATCTAGGGATTTTCAGGGCTGCAGGTGAGTGCATATGGAATCTGACTTATTTGCGCAGGTGTCTTCAGGCTAAGTAACAAGTTTGGGGAAGATACCCTAGTTCAATGGGTGTGGAAAGAATTACTGATTCTAATCTTGTCCAAAGTTGCTATGACAAACGGCATGCAAATAGCATATTTCATAGGGACCCTGGTCCTCTATAAGATACTCACCTGGGAAAGTTAACTCCTGGTGGCTTCCCCCTACCCCTGAAGCTTTCTCCTATCTTTGCTCCTTCAAAATAATGTATTCACCTGGAGATCCAACTGAATTATTAGAATTGTGTCTGGATAAGGACACATGGCTCCAGGAACTTTAAGAGGCAATCCAGTAATGAGCAATAATGATCCTCTTCAGCAAATGGCCCATGGGAGAGGGATTGCGACCTAAATGTACAATGAAAAGAGGTTTAAGAGCCAGTCAGATTTACTTTCATATGCCTCAAACAAGCTCTGTAGTTTTAGATGACACATTTTTTGAGTCTCAATTTTCCTTTCTGCAAAGCAGGAATAATGATACCTACTTCGTTGGGAAACTTAGGGATTGCATAGGTAAATTCCTTAGCATTTTAATGGGGAGAACATTCTATTGAGATATTAATAAGATAGGAAAGCATCTTATTACATATATCAGGTACAGAAAAGGTCTAAAAATAACCCCCAAAATCTGCTGGTAAAATAGGATAAGTGGCAAAATAAGCTTTTTCTGATGGTTGTTTTAAAACTTGCATGTGACTCAACAAAGACACCACATATACTGAGTGATGCTGAAAAAGAAATATTTGATATAGTTGTAAAAGATTGAGATGGAAGAGAAATGTGAAAAGTGTGGATCTTAGGCCCAGAGAAAGTTTTTGTTAGAAACCAGTGACTCCCGGAATCTTACTTAGAATTTCCGCAATTTCCCCTTCTATAATTTGGGGGTCCTCTTCACTAGGAACAGCAGCCCTCAGTTATCCTTTAACAACCTTTCAGACATTGTATCTCTGTAGCCTCTGTTTGTAATCAGCATCTCCAAGTCTGACTTAAACTGAGATTTTCCTTTGTTTTTCTAAAAGGATTGGAGTTACTCTTAGGACAGAGACAGCTGGAACAAACAAACAAACAAAAACCACTGAGACAATTCATTAAGAGGGAATCCCTTCTTGTATTAACCTATCCATCACACAAAGCCCTGCTACTGTCTTCAACATGCTTAGGATTATTCAAGGCTTCAATCATCAGAGATCATAGCTCAGAGGAAAAAAAAAAAAGCACTACTAGACCTTTTTTTCTCTCTAGTTAACACTGTTGGCTTTATCCATCCCCATGGTATTGTTCCTTTTTAAGAATTGTTTATCTTATTACAGAAGAAATTTCCTATGGTTTTAACTATTTTCCATACCCCAGTGACTCATAAATCTATATCTCTAGGCCTGATCTCTCCCTGGAACTTTAGACACTTTCTTTTTTACCCAGTTGTTTGCTGGACATCTCAACCTGAATATTTTAGAGGCACTTTAGACTGGTGGAATATTTTCCTATTTCAGTAGGTAGCAATGGACTTAACTTCTAGGCCTACCTAATGAGTGGGCCATTTTTCAACAGAAGAAATCATGAAATGGGCAAAGCTCTAAGGCTCAATGTAAACGAGTTTGGAGTGGAGGTTAGAAAATTCACTTCAGCTCCCTGGCCAGTGTGGCTCAGGTCCTTGAGCATCCTTCATTGTACCAAGAGGTCTCTTTGATTCTCAGTCTGGGCACATGCCCTGGTTGTGGGCTGGATCCCTAGTAGGAGGAGTGCAGGAAGCAGCTGATTGATGTTTCTTCCTCATGGGTTTCTTTCTCTCCCTCTCCTTTACTCTCTCCTTTTAAAAGAAAAAAATTGGAACGATAATAGAGGTTCCATATGCCCTCTGACTACATCTTAGTGCAATATCAAAACCAGGAAATTTATATTGGTGTAATATGTATATATATTTCTATACCATTTTATTACATATGAATATTCATATTGCCACCACAACTATAAAAATGTAAAAGTATTTCATCATCTCAAAGAGGTCCCTCATACAACCAATTTATATTCACACTCACACCTGCTCCCCTCCACCTCTAACCCCTGGCATTCACTAATCTCTTATTTAGTTTAATTTTGTCATTTTGAGAATATTATATAAAAATCATTTAGTATGTGACCTGTTAAGATTATGATTCATCCAAGTTATTGCATATATCAGTGACTTGTGCCTTTTTATTACTGACAAGTATTTCATTGCATGGATGAACCACAGTTTGTTTAACCACTCATCAATTGTAGCACATTTTGGTTGCTTCCAGATTTGGGCTATTACAAATAATGCTATGAACAATGCGTATAGATTTTATGTGGGCATAACTTTTCATTTCTCAGGAATAAATTCCCAGGAGTGCAATTGCTGGATCTCATGGTACATGTATAATTAGCTTTTTAAAAAATTGCCAACCTATTTTCTAGAGTGGCTGCAACATTTTACATTTCCACGGCAATGTATGAGAGATACAGTTTCTCCACATCCTTGCCATCATTTGGTATAACACCATGTATTATTTTAGCTGTTTTATATAATGATAGCTCATCGTAATCTTACTTTTTATCTTAAAGTAATGTTGAATGTCATTCCATGTAATTATTTACTATATATACAGTGAAATGTCTCTTTATAACTTTTGCCTATTTTCTAATTGGATTTTTTTCTGTGGAGTTTTATTAAATATTCTGGATATGAGTCCTTTGTTAGATATGTAGTTTGCAAATATTTTCTCCAATTGTGTAGCTTGTCTTTTCATTCTCTTTTTTTTTATTTTTATTGTTGACAGTATTACATATGTCCCCATATCCCCCCCCCCCCAATTTGCTCACCTCCACCTAGCCCCCCTTCCCTCTGGCCATCATCACACTGTTGTCTGCATCCATGGGTTATGCATATGTGTTCTTTGACTAATCCCTTCACCTTTTTTCATCCAATCTTCCCCTCCCCCTTCCTTCTGATAGCTGTCAGTGTGTTCCATGTATCCATGCCTCCATTTCTATTTTGTTTATCAGTTTATTTTGTTCAATAGATTTCACATATAAGTAAAATCATATGGTTATTTGTCTTTCTTTTACTGCTTATTTCACTTAGCATAATTATCTCCAGGTCCATCCATGCTGTCACAAAAGGTAAGAGGTTCTTCTTTTGAATGGCTGCATAGTATTCCATTGTGTAAATGTACCAAAGCTTTAGTATCCACTCATCTAATGATGGACACATGGGCTGTTTCCAGATGTTAGCTACTGTAAATAGTACTGCTATGAACATAGGGGCACATATATTCTTTTGAATTAGTGTTTCAGGTTTCTTAGGATATATTCCCAGAAGGCAGTTCCATTCTTAATTTTGAGGAAACTCCATACTGTTTTTCATAGTGACTACACCAGTCTGCATTTCTACCAACAGTGAACTAGGGTTCTCTTTTGTCCACATCCTCCCCAGCACTTGTTGGTTGTTGATTTATTGATGGCAGCCACTCTGGCAGGTGTGAGGTGATATCTCATTGTGATTTTAATTTGCATCTCTCTGATGATTAGTGATGTTAAGCTTTTCTTATATTCTATTGGCCATCTGTATGTCCTCTTTGGAGAAGTGTCTATTCAGGTCCTTTGCCCAATTATTAATTGGATTGTTTGTCTTCCTGGTATTGAGTTGTATAAGTTCTTTATATGTTTTAGAAATTAACCCCTTATTAGGTACATTATTGGCAAATACTAGTATGTTCTCCCTTACAGTGGGTTCCCTTTTAATTTTGTTCATGGTTTCTTTTGCGGTGCAGCTTTATTATGATGTAGTCCCATTTGTTTATTTTTTTCTATATTTCTCTTGCTCTAGGAGACATATTAGCAAAAATATTGCTATGAGTGATGTCTAAGATTTTACTGCTTACGTTTTCATCTAGGATGTTTGTGGTTTCACAACTTACATTTAAGTCTTATGCATTTTGAGTTTATTCTTATGTATAGTGTAAATTGGTGGTCTAGTTTCATTTTATTTGCATGTACCTGTCCAGTTTTCTCAGCACCATCTATTGAAGAGACCATATTATTTAGTTCCATATAAATATTTGGAATATTTGTTCTAGACCTGTGAATTGTGCTATTGGTATTTTAATAAGATAGCATTGGTTCGGTAAACTTCTTTGGGTAAAATGGACATTTTCAAAAATGTTAATACTTCATTGACTTTTTTAGAGAGAAAGGAAGGGAGAGGGAGAGAGAGAGAGATAGAGAAACATTGATGAGAGAGAGAGAGAAAATCATCAGCTACCTCCTGCATGCTCCCCACTGAGGATTGAGCCTGCATGCCCCCTTACCTAGGATCAGTCGCAAACCTAGGCCTATACCCTCACCTGGAGTTGAACTGGTGACATCTCGGTGCATGAGATGATGCTCAACCGAGCCACACTGGGAAGGGCTAGTATGGACACTTTACTGATGTTAGTTCTTCCAATCCATGAACATGGTATATGCTTCTCCTTGTTTGTATCTTCCTCTATTTTTTCATTGTCCTATAATTTTCAAAGTACAGGTCTTTTACCTCCTTAGTTAAATTTATTTCTAGGTACCATATTGTTTATTTTTTTTAATAAGAGATATTTTATTTTTATTATAAATCAATAAATTAGTTTAGTTTTGATTCATCTTGGAGGGTAAGATGGTGTTCACTCAGAGTGATAATCATTTACCATGTGCACTTATCAACTTTTTGTGAAAAAGAAGACATTTGTGCAGATTGGTTCGCAATAAATCAGTTTGGTTGTGATTCATCCACAAAGAATACTTTGTTCATTCAGAAGTGACAACTAACAGTGACACTGATGGACAGAGATGGACAGTGACACTGATCATCTGTTATTTTTTCTGAAACCACGTGAGTGCAGATTGGTTCACGAAGATTCTTCTTCTTAAAGAATGAAGTGATATTTTTAAGTTTATCAAATTGGGTTTCAGTAACAGCAGCAATCTTCCTCATTACAAACGTAAGAATAGTCTCAATTGCCAATTTACGTAGTTGTTTTAAGACCGTCATTAACATATTGTCTCCATACGTTATTACTTTCTCGAGTAAAAATAGCATCATCTTCTCTATTACAAATGTACTAGTTATGTTACCTAGATGTTTCATGAGCATAGCTTTAATAAATGAAATTATTGTACCTTTGGAAAACATGATGAATTTGTACTTCAGTCTCAGCTGTGACTTCAAACCTGGTGACACTTGTTCTGTGCCTGGGTCTTAAATTATGGAGATAACTGGTACAAAGAAGGACTCGGTACCATATTGTTTTCGTTGCAATAGTAAATGGGATAATTTTTTTAGATTCTCTTTCTGAAAGTTTATTATTGGTGTATAGAAATGCCACCAAATTCTGAATATTAATTTTATATCCTGCTACTTTGCCAAATTAATTTACTAGATCTAGTAACTTTGGTGGAGTACTTAGGGTTCTCTATATGCAGTATCATGGCATCTGCAAAAAATGATAGTTTTATTTCTTCCTTTCCAATTTGGATGCCTTTTATTTCTTACTAGAGGCCCGGTGCACAAAAATTTGTGCACTCGGGGGGTAAAGGGGGGTCCCTCAGCCCGCCCTGTGCCCTCTCGCAGTCTGGGACCCCTCAGGAGATAATGACCTGCTGGCTTAGGCCTGCTCCTGGGTGGCAGAGGGCAGGCCCAATCCCTAGGTGCAGCCCCTAGTGGGGCTCAGAGCAGGGCTGATTGGGGAGTTGGGGCGCCACCCCCTGTCATGCACAGAGCAGGGCGGATTGGGAGGTTGCGATGCCACCCTCAGTCATGCTCAGGATAGGGCTGATTGGGGGGTTGGGGCACCACCCCCTATCACACTCAAGGCAGGGTCAATGGGGAGGTTGCGGCGCCACCCCCTGTGATGCACAGAGCAGGGCCAATCAGGGGGTTGGGGCGCTGCCCCCTGTCACTCACAGAGCAGGGCCAATCAGGGGGTTGGGGCAGTGCCCCCCCCCGTCACGTACAGAGCAGGGCCCATCAGGGGGTTGGGGAGCTCCCCCCTGTCACTCACAGAGTAGGGCCGATAGGGGAGTTAGGGCACCGCCCCCTGTCACACACACAGCAGGGCGGATCAGGGGGTTGGGGCGCCGCCCTCTATCACCCACAGAGCAGGGCCGATCAGGGGGTTGGGGCGATGCCACTGTCACACTCAGGGCAGGGCCGATGGGGAGGTTATGGCTCTACCCCGTCACACACAGAGCAGGGCCCGTGGGGGGGGGTTGGGGCGCCACCCCCTGTCACACACAGAGCAGGGCTGATCAGGGGGTTGGGAAGCCACACCCTGTCATACACAGAGCCGCAGAGTGATCAGGGTGTTTGGGCGCTGCACCCTGTCATGCTGATCTGGTGCCAGGAGGCCTTGCGGCTCCGCTGATCCCGGTGCTGGGAGGCATATTACCCTTTTACTATATAAGATAGAGGCCTGGGGGCCGGTTGGTTTGCCCTGAAGGGTGTCCTGGATCAGGGTGGGGGTCCCCACTGGGGTGCCTGGCCAGCCTGGATGAGGGGATGATGGCTGTTTGCAGCTGGTCACACACCCTTCAGGGTGGGGGTCCCCACTGGGGTGCCTGGCCAGTCTGGGTGAGGGGCTGAGGGCTGCTTTCAGGCTGGCGGTTTTGACTGCTTTCAGGCTGGCGGGAAGCTCCCAACCACTCCTTTTTTTCTTTTCTTTTTTTCTTCTGGGCCAGCTTTAGCTCTGGCTCTAGCTCTGAGGCTTCCGCTGCTGGTTTGTTTGCCGTTCTATAATCGAAACAATGTATAACTTCAGCTCTGAGATCCCAGCCGGCTATATTTGTTAGAATGTTTCAAACTGCCAGCTGAGAGGCCAGCAAGTCAGGCGGGAACGTTGGAGTCTGCAGTCACTGGAGCAAGCAAGCCTCATGTTCGCTTCCAACTGCCTGGCTGCCGGCCGCCATCTTGGCTGACAGTTAATTTGCATAAGGATACGCTGATTAGCCAATGGGAAGGGTAGCGGTCGTACGCCAATTACCATTTTTCTCTTTTATTAGTGTAGATTGTGATTGCTGTGGCTCTGACTTCCAATATTATGTTGAATAAGAGGGTTAAAAGTAGACAGCCCTGTGTAGTTCCTGATCTTAAGGAAAATGTGTTTAGTTTTTGCCCATTGAGTATGATGTTAGCTGTTTACTTGTTATACTAGAGGCCTGGTGCACGAAATTCATGCATTGGGGGTTGGCCCTCAGCCCGGCATGCACCCTTGCTCAATCCAGGACCCCTCAGGGGATGTCTGACTGCTGCGGGATTGGGCCTAAACCGGCAGTCGGACATCCCTCTCTCAATCTGGGACTGCTAGCTCCCAACCGCTCGCCTGTCTGCCTGCCTGATTGCCCCTAACCACTCGCCTGTCTGCCTGCCTGATCATCCCTAACCACTCGCTGGATCACCCCTAACTGCTCACCTGCCTGCCTGATTACCCCTAAACACTCGCCTGCCTGCCTGATTGCCCCTAACTGCTCGCCTGCCTGCCTGATCTCCCCAACCCACTCGCCTGCCTGCCTGATCGCCCCTAACCACTTGCTGGATCACCCCTAACTGCTCACCTGCCTGCCTGATTACCCCTAAGCGCTCGCCTGCCTGCCTGATTGCCCCTAACTGCTCGCCTGCCTGCCTGATCTCCCATAACCGCCTCTGCCTCAGCCCCCGCCACCGCAGCTTCGTCAGGAAGGATGTCCAGAATGACGTCCGGATGGTCATTTGATTGTCTGGTCTAATTAGCATATTACACTTTTATTATTATAGATATGGCCTTTATTATATTAAGGTATGTTCTCTCTTTTTTTCATCTGTAAAACAGATAATTCATTCTTTTTTTAAATTTTTTTTTAGTTAAGTCTTTATTGTTCAGATTATTACAGTTGTTCCTCTTTTTTTCCCCCATAGCTCCCCTCCACCCAGTTCCTACCCCACCCTCTGCCCTTACCCCCCCCCCCCCGCCCTCATCCATAGCTGAATGATTTTTGTCCAGTCTCTTCCCGCACCCCCCACACTCCTTCCCCCCCCACCCGAAAATAGTCAGTCCACTCCCTTTCTATGCCCCTGATTCTATTATATTCACCAGTTTATTCTGTTCATCAGATTATTTATTCACTTGATTTTTAGATTCACTTGTTGATAGATGTGTATTTGTTGTTCATAATTTGTATCTTTACTTTTTTCTTCTTCTTCCTCTTCTTAAAGGATACCTTTCAGCATTTCATATAATACTGGTTTGGTGGTGATGAACTCCTTTAGCTTTTTCTTGTTGTGAAGATCTTTATCTGACCTTCAATTCTGAGTGATAGCTTTGCTGAGTAAAGTAATCTTGGTTGTAGGTTCTTGCTATTCATCACTTTGAATATTTCTTGCCACTCCCTTCTGGCCTGCATAGTTTCTGTTGAGAAATCTGCTGACAGTCGTATGGGTACTCCCTTGTAGGTAACTGACTGTTTCTCTCTTGCTGCCTTTAAGAATCTCTCTTTGTCTATTGCTCTTGCCATTTTAATTATGATGTGTCTTGGTGTGGTCGTCCTTTGGATTCCTTTTGTTTGGGGTTCTCTGCGCTTTCCTGGACTTGGGAGTCTATTTTCTTCAACAAGTAGGGGAAGTTTACGGTCCGTAATTCTTCCAATAGGTTTTCAATATCTTGCTCTCTCTATACATCTGGACCCCATAATTCGGGTGTTGGTACGCTTGAAGTTGTCCCAGAGGCTCCTTACACTATCTTCATATTTTTGGATTCTTTTTTCTTTTTGTTTTTCCGGTTGGGTGTTTTTTGCTTCTTCGTATTTCAAATCTTTGACTTGATTCTTGCGATCTTCTAGTCTGCTGTTGGAACTCTGTATAATATTCTTTATTTCAGTCAGTGTATGCTTAATTTCTAGTTGGTCCTTTATCACAACCTCGAGGGTCTCATTAGATTTCTTGAGGGTCTCATTAAGTTTATTGGCGGTCTCTAGAGAATTCTTGAAAAACCTTAAATGTGTGGTTTTGAACTCCATATTAAGTAGTTTGCTTTCCTCCATTTCTGTCATTTGTGACCTGTTTCTTTGTCTCCACATTTTTTATGCTTCCCTGTGTTGATAGAGTGGCTTTCTGTGTTAGGTGTTCTATAGGGCCCAGTGGCTCAGCCTCCCCAGTTACCTGAGGTGGACACTCTTGGTGCACCCCTTTGTGGGCTTTGTGCACAGTCTTGTTGTAGTTAAGCCTTGATTGTTGTAGGTATCACTGGGAGGAATTGACCTCCAGGCCAATTGGCTGTGAGAATCAGCTGTGTCTGCAGTGGGAGAACTTCAGTGCTGGAGACACCCTTCTGGGGCAAGACTTGCTTCAGTGGGGCTTTGGTGCTCACTGAGTCTGCCCCCTGAGTGTGTCCCTTATGGCTCTGAGGAGTTGTAATCTGGATGGTCCCACTCTGACCACTGGGTACACTGGCTCTTGGATCTCTAAGGAGGTGCTAATTTAGCCTCTGCCTGAGGCTACCCAGCAGGAACCCAGCTGTGAAGCAATGCAAGCTTCTGTGGGGCCTTGGCCTTCTTTTGGAAGTTCTGGGTTTCTCTGACCCAGCTGCAGTTTGTTAGGTAATTTTCAGATTGCAAAGGGCCAGGCCTTTCATATGCAAAAGCCTCTGCACACAGCTTGGGTGGGGTGGGGTCTCTGGGGATCAACAGGGCAGAGCAAGCAGCTATGGCTGCTCCTCAGTCCTACCCTAAGAGGCTCCGCTTCTCAGTGTCCCGGTAATCGCTGCAAGTACCTCTGAGAGAAAGCCGCCCTCGAGTTCCGACCGATGCCAGACAGTCCAGTTTCTCCTGTATGAGTCTGGGTCCCCAGACACTCGCCCAGAACTGGAGTTAAGAGCAGTCAGGAGCTTGAGACTCCCTCCCAATTGAAAAAGACAACCATGTCCTCAGCTGCCAGCCCTTTCCGTGTGTGCCTCCATACCTCTGCACTTTACTTCCGCACCTCCTCTGAGTCTCAGTGTGCTTTTCTCTTTCCTTCTAGTTGTAGAATTTCCAGTCAGCCAGCCTTCCTGTGGTTCTAGATGATGTCCGTTTTGTCTTTTAGTTGTATTTTTGAAGTGGTTGTGCGAGGCAGCAATTTCCGGTGTTTACCTATGCCGCCATCTTGGTTTTCTCAAGGTATGTTCTCTTTATTTCCAGTTTGCTGAGACTTAAATGGGTGCTTTATTATATCAAATGTTTTTGCTGCATCAATAGATATGATCATATTATTTTTATCCTTCTTTTTGTTTTTGTGGTGTATCACATTTATTGATTGGTTGATATTGTACCAACCTTGAATCCCATTTAATAAATCCTACTTGATCATGGTTTATGATATATTTTTTTTTCTTTTTAAATATATTCCATTGATTTTTTACAGAGAGGAAGGGAGAGGGATAGAGAGTCAGAAACATCGATGAGAGAGAAACATCGATCAGCTGCCTCCTGCACACCCCCCACCGGGGATGTACCTGCAACCGAGGTACATGCCCTCAACCAGAATCGAACCCGGGACCCTTCAGTCCCCAGGCCGACACTCCATCCACTGAGCCAAACCGGCCAGGGCGGTTTATGATATTTTTAATGTATTACTGAATTTGGTTTGCTACTATTTTCTTGAGGATCTTTGCATCTATGTTCTCATCAGGGATATTGAACTATGATTTTTTTTTGTTTGTTTGTAGTGTCTATCTGTTTTTGGAATTAGGATAATACTGCCTTCATAAAATGAGATAGGGAGCCTTCCCTGATCTTGAATTTGATGGAATAGTTTGAGAAGGATAGGTGTTAGTTTTTCTTTGAATGTTTGGTAAACTTCACCTTTGAATCCACCCAGTCCAGGAGTATTTGATTACTACTTTGTTTTTATTAGTTGTCATCAGTCTGTTCTGATTTTCTGTTTCTTCTTGATTGAATGTTAGAAGATTGTGTGTTTCTAGGAATGTAACTATTTCTTTCAGATTGTCCATTTTGTTCACAATATTACAAAATATTTGCAGTATTTTCTCATAATCCTTTGTATTTCTCTGGTGTCAGTTGTTTCTTTTCCTCTTTCATTTCTGATTTAACTTAGTTGGGTTCTCTCCCTTTTTTTCTTATTTTTAATCTTTATTGTTGAGAGTATTACAAATGACCCCCTTTCTTTCCCCTTTGCTTCCCCAATACCTGGTTCCCGCATTACCCCAGGCCTTTACTACCCTGTTGTCTGTGTTTGTGGGCAATGCCTATGTGCATATAAGTTCTTTTGTTTTTCTCTACCCACATTATCCCCGGCACCTCTTATCTCTGAGATACATTAGTCTGTTGCATGCTTCCATGCCTCTGGTTCTATTTTATTCATTGGTTTATTGTGTTCACTAGATTTTACATATTAGGGAGACCATGTGATATTTGTCTTTCCTTCAGTGGCTTATTTCACTTACTATAATCATCTACAGGTCCCTTCATGCTATCTCAAAGGGTAATAAATCCTTTTTTTACAGCTCCATTGTGTAAATGTGCAACAGCTTTATTATCCGTTGGTCTACTGGGCTGTTTCCAGATCTTTGCTATTGTAAATAATGCTTTTATAAACATAGGGGTGCATATGTTCTTTCTGGTTGGTTTTTTGAGATTCTTAGAATATATTCCTAGAAGTGGGATCACTGGTTCAAAAGGCAGTTCCATTTTTAATTTTTTGAGGAAACTCCATACTGTTTTCCACTGTGGCTGCACCAGTCTGAATTCCCACCAACAGTGTTCTAGGGGTCCTTTTTCTCCACATCCTCACCAGTAATTGTTGCTTGTTAATGGTAGCCATTCTGGCAGGTGTAAGGTGGTACCTCATTGTTATTTTAATTTGTATCTCTCTGATGATTAGTGATGTTGAGCATTTTTTCATATGCTTCATGGTCATTTGTCCTTTTTGGAGAAGTGTCTTAGGTCCTCTGCCCATTTTTAAATTGGATTGCTTTATTGAGTTATATGAATACTTTATATATTTTTGAAATTAACCCCTTATCAGATGTATCATTAGCAAATATGTTCTCCCATACAGGAGGTTCCTTTACACTTTGATGCTGGTTTACTTTGCTATGCAGAATTTTTTTATTTTGATGTAGTCCAATTTGTTTATTTTTCGCTTTGTTTCTCTTGCTCTAGGCATTGTATCAGTGAAAATTCTACTACTTGAGATGTCTCAGATTTTGCTGCCTACATTTTCTTCTAGGATTTTTATGGTTTCACGGCTTAAATTTAAGTCTTTTGTCCACTTTGAGTTCATGCTTGTGTGTGGTGTAATTGGTGGTCTAGTTTCATTTTTAGTTTCATTTTTTGTGTGTGCATGCAACTATCCAGCACCATTTGCTGAAGAGACTGAAGAGACTGTCTGTACTCCTTTGTATGCTCTTGCTTCCTTTGCTGAACATTAATTGAGAATAATGACTTGGGTCAATTTCTGGGTTCTTTTTTCTGTTCCATTGTTCGATATGCCTGTTCCTATCCCAGTACCAGGGTGTTTTGATTACAGTGGTGTTGTAGTATAATTTGATATCTGGTATTCTGATCCCTACAACTTTGTTCTTGTTTCTCAAGATTGCTGAGACTATTTGGGGTCTTTTTTAGTTCCATAAACATTTTTGGAGTGCTTGTTCTAGATGTGTGAAATATGCCATTGGTGTTTTAATAGGGATTGCCTTGAATCTGTACATTGCTTTGGGTAGTATGGACATGTTGATGATGTTGATTCTATCAATCCATGAACCCTGTATATTGTCCCACTTGTTTATATCTTCCTCTATTTTTTCAATGTCTTGTAGTTTTCTGAGTACAGGTCTTTTACCTCCTTGTTTAAGTTTCTTTGTACGTATCTGGATTTTATTGTTGCAATCATACATGGAATTGTTTTTTTAGTTTGCCTTCCTAAGATTTCATTATTGGTGTATAAAAATGCCATCAATTTCTGGGTGTTAATTTTATATCCTGCTATGTTGCCAAATTCATTTATTAAATCTAGTAGTGAACTCTTTTTTTAGTGAACTCTTTAGTGTTTTCTATATAATATCATGTCATCTGCGAATAATAACAGTTTTACTTCTGCCTTTCCAAATTGGATTCCTTTTATTCTTTTCTTACTGTCTGATCTCTTTGGCTAAGACTTCCAGTACTATGTTGAACAAGAGTGGTGAAAGTGGGCATGGCATCCCTGTCTTGTTCCTGTTCTTAGTAGAAGTGGTTTTAGTTTTTGCCCATTAAGTATGATATTGGCTGTAGGTTTGTCATATATCAGTTTTATTTTGTTGAGGTATGATCCTTCTATACACACTTTGCTGATAGTTTTTATCAGAAATGGGTGTTGGATTTTATCTAATGCTTTTTCTGCATCTATTGATATGATCATATTATTTTTGTCTTTCAATTTTTTATGTGATGTATCACATTTATTGATTTGTGAATATTGTACCAGCCTTGCATCCCACTTGGTCATGGTGTATGATCTTTTAAATATAGTGCTGGATCCAATTAGCTAATATTTTGTTGAGGATTTTAGCATCAGGGATATTGGCCTGTAATCCTCTTTCTTTGTAGTGCTCTTATCTGATTTTGGTATTAGGATAATGCTGATGGGGGCGGGGGGAAGAGCTGATAAGTGTTCCTTCCTCTGCATTTTGGATTGGTTTGAGGAGGATAGGTGTTAGTTCTTTGAATATTTGGAATAACTCTGCTGTGAAGCTGTCCAGGCCAGGGCTTCTGTTTGCTGGGAGTTTTTTTTTTTCTGCTTTAATGTTATTAATTGTCATCGGCCTATTCAGGTTTTCTGATTCTTCCTGAGTTTTGGAAGACTGCATTTTCTAGGAATTTGTCCCTTTCATCCCGATTGTCCTGCCTGCTGGCATATAGTTCACAGTATTTCTTACAATCCTTTCTATTTCCGTAGTGTCAGTTGTTACTGCACATCTTTCATTTCTGATTTTATTTATTTGGTTCCTCTCTTTCTTGATGAGTTTGGCTAAAGTTTCATCAATCTTGTTTATCTTTTGAAAGAACCACCTCTTGGTTTCATTGATCTTTTATATTTTTCTTTTTGGTCGTCTATGTCATTTTCCCCCCACACTGATCTTTATTATTTCCTTCCTTCTACTTACTCTTGGATTTTATTGTTGTTCTCTTTCTAATTCTTTAAGTTTTAGAATTAGATAGTTTATTCAAAAATTTTATTCTTTCTTGAGGTAGGCCTGTAATGCTATTAACTTCCCTCACAAGGCTGCTTTCATCCTGTCCTATAGATATTGGGTTGTTGTGTGTTCATTTTCATTTGTTTCCAGGAAATTTTTTATTTATTCCTTCATCTCATTGCTAACCCATTCATTGTTTAATAACATGCTACTTAGCTTCCATGTGTTTGCATGTTTCTTTTGTAGTTGATTTCTACTTTCATGCCATTGTGATCTGAGAATATGCTTGATATAATTTCAATCTTCTTGAGGTTTTAGAGCCTTAATTTGTGTCCTAACATGTTGATATGTGTTTATTTATTGCCATTATTAGTGCCTATGTTCCTCTTTGTTTATATTTCTTCTTCTTCTTACAATTGTCCCTTTAGCATTTCTTGCCTTGCTGGATTGGTAGTAATAAATTCTTTTAACCCCCCCTTTTTTTTTGGTATGACTTGGATGCTTTTTATTTCACCTTCAATATTGAATGATAGCCTTGCTGGATAGAGTAGTCTTGGTTTCAGATTCTTGACTTTCATAACTTTGAATACTTTATGCCATTTCTTTCTTGCATGTAGTGTTTCTGTTGAGAAATAAACTGACAGTCTTATGGGAGCTCCCTCATAGTTAACTGACTGTGTCTCTCTTGCTTCCCTTAAGATTCTCTCTTAGTCTTGAAAGTTTGCCATTTTAATTATGATGTGTTTTAGTGTGGATCTCTCTGGGTTCATCTTGATTGGGACTAGCTATGTTTCTTGAACTTGGGTGAATTTTTTCCCCTCACCAGGGTAGGGAAGTTTTCTGTCAATATTTATTCAAACAGTTTCTGTATTACTTGCTCACTTTTTTATCCCTCTGGTATCCCTACATTGCGGATGTTTTACATTTCATATAGTCTCAAATCTCCCTTAAACTGTTCTGCTTTTTATTTTTCTTATCCCATTCCTGCCCTGATTGCATGTTTTATTTCTTTGATTTCTAATTTGCTGATTCTCTTCTCAGCTTCTTCTAGTCTATGTTGCTACCTTCCAGGGTATTTTTTATTTCAGCTGTGTCATTCTTCATTTTCAATTGATTCTTATTCATGGTTTCTACCTCTTTTTTTCATGCTGTTGTAGTTCTCATTAAGTTGCCTGTAGTTCTCAGTAAGTTATTTGAATACCCTTATAATCATTACTTTGAATTCTTTATCTGAAAAATTACTTGCCTCCATTACATTTAGTTCCTTTTCTGGCAATTCCTCCTTTTTTTTTTTCATTTGTGTGTTCTTTCTTTGTCTCTCCATTTTAGCAGTCCAGTAGTCTGGGGCACCTGTTGAGGTGGGCCAGGTCACAGGGAGCAGATCTGTGTGTCTGGAGGCAATGGGTTGCACTAGGCAATAGGTCACAAGGGTGGGTCTGATCATCTGGTGACACCAGATTATGCACACCAGGTGGTGGTGGTGGTAATCCTTGCTTCCTGGGTTGTCTAATTGCAGGGTGGTCTGGTCTTCCAGGGGTGCCAGTTCAGGCACGCCTAGTTGCAGCGGCAGGTCCATGTTTCCCGGTGTGTTAGGACACAGCTGTGTGGCTGATCACAAGTGGTGCAGCTGGTCATCTGGGAGCATTAAGGTCAGGCACAATGGGTCATGATGGCAGGTCCATTCCTCTGGGGGCATTGGATCTCAGTGTCAGGACTGGGCACTGTGCACTTCATGGCAGCTGAGAAGGCCAGGCAGAGTACACATCAAGGTAGCACAGCAGGCCAGGTGCTCCACTGGTCAAGGCAGTGGGGAAGGCCAGGTGTGTGCATCCAGGTGTGTGCATCCTGGTCATCTGGGGGCCATAGTTTGGGTGCACTGGTTCCCTATGTCAAGCCTCTGTGTATGAGGGCATCAGGTTCCAGTGGTGGGGCTATGCACACCTGACATTGGTCCAGGTGTGCTGGGACACAGCCACTCCCCAAGGATGAAGGATGACCTTGTAGATCCTTTAAAATGGCTTGCTCTCTAATCTCAAGCAGAGAGAAGAGCCCAACCAAGCAGTGCATGACAACATCTGGCAGCTCTTCCACCAGGAGCACCCAAACTGCCTGCCTGGAGTTCCCACACTGACAGACAGACATTTATCCACACTTACACCTACACACTCTCCCTCACAAAAACTCACCCCCTCACAATCTCACCCTCACTCTGGTCTTGCCTGCCACTATGTTGGTTCTTTCTCTATTTCTTGATGAGTCTGGTTAAAGGTTTATCAATCTCTTTTATCTTGTCAAAGAACCAGCTCTTGATATCATTGATCTTTTTATTGTTTATTTTTTTTTGAGGGGGGACTCTATTTCCTTTATTTCTGCTCTGATCTTTATCCTTTCTTCTACTCACATTGAGCTGTGCTATTGTATTTTTCTAGTTCCTTTGGTCATAAGCTTAGATTGTTTATTTATGATTTTTATTGTTTTTCGAGGTAGGCCTGAACTTGTTTACCTTTTCATTGTTTAGTAAGGTGATATTTAGCCTCCATGTATTTTTCAGGTTTTTTTTTTTTGAGTGTGTGTATGTGTGTGTGTGTGTGTGTGTGTGTGTGTGTGTGTGTGTAATTGATGTCTAGTTTCATACCTTTTGGTTAGAGAAGATGCTTGATATGATTTCAATGTTCTTTAAATCTTAATTGTTGAAAGTATTACATATTTGCCCTTTGTTCTCCCACCAACCCCCTCTAGACCATTCCCTCCCCCTGACCCAGCTCCTCACCACCCCATTGTCTGTGCCCATGGGTTATGCATATATGCATACAAGGTCTTTGGTTGATTATCTCCCACCCACCTACCCTTGCCCGCCTTCCATCCGAGATTCCACACTCTGTTCCATGCTTCTGTATCTCTGGATCTACTCTGTTCATCAGTTTATTTTGTTAATTAGATTTGATATATGAGTGAGATCATGTGATGCCTGTCTTTCTCTGACTAACTTATTTTACTTAACATGATACTCTCCAGATCCCTCCATGCTGTCTCAAAGGGTAAGATATTCTTCTTTTTTACTGCTGCATGGTATTCTATGGTATAAATGTACTACAGCTTTCTTATCCACTCATCTACTGATAGGCACTTGGGCTGTTTCCATATCTTACCTAAGTAAATTGTGCTGCTTATGAACATAGGGGTGCATAATATTCTTTCTGATTGGTGTTTCGGGTTTCTTAGGATATATTCCTAGAAGTAGGAACACTGGGTCAAATAGCAGTTCCATATTTCATTTTTTGAGGAAATTCCATAGTGTTTTCTATAATGCTTACACAAGTCTGCATTCCCAACAGCAGTGAACTAGGGTTTCCTTTTCTCCACATCCTTGCCAGCACTTGTCATTTGTCAATTTGTTGATGGTAGACATTCTGACAGGTGTGAGGTGATACCCCATTGTCATTTTAGTTTGCATCTCTCGGATGATAGGAAACTTTGAGCATTTTTTTCATATGCCTCTTGGCCATTTTTATGTCCACATTGGAGAAGTATCTATTTAGGTCCTTTGACCAGTTTTTGATTAGATTGTTTTTCTTCCATTTGTTAAGTTTCATGAGTTCCCTATATATTTTGGATATTAACCTTTTATCTGATGTATCATTGCCAAATATTTTCTCCCATACTGTGGGCTCCCTTTTCATTTTGTTTATGGTTTCTTTTGCTGTACAGAAGCTTTTTATTTTGATGTAGTCCCATTTGTTTATTTTATCCTTAGTTTCCATTGTCCTAGGAGCTGTAATGGTAAACTTATTGCTACGACATATGTCTGCTATTTTGCTGATTATGGATTCTTCTAAGATTTTTATGTTTTCCCATCTTACGTTTAAGTCCTTTATCCACTTTGAATTTATTTTTGTGTATGGTGTAAGTTGGTGGTCTAGTTTCAATTTTTTGCATGTATCTGTCCAATTTTCCCAACATCATTTATTGAAGAGACTGTCTTGACTCCATTGTATATTCTTGCCCCCTTTGTCAAATAATAATTGAGCATAATGGGTTGGGTCAATTTCTGGGGTCTGTTTTCTGTTCCATTGATCTATATGCCTGTTCTTGTGCCAGTACCAGGCTGTTTTGATTACAGTGGCTTTATAGTGTAACTTAATATGTGGTACTGTGATTCCTCTAACTTTGTTCTTCTTTCTCAAGATTGCTGCAGCTATTTGGGGTCTTTTGGGGTTCAATATAAATTTCGGAGTATTTGTTCTAGTTCTATGAAATATGCTGTTGGTATTTTAATAAGGATTGCATTGAATCTGTAGATTGGTAGTGATGTTGATACTACCAATCCATGAACATGGTATGTTCTTCCATCTGTTTATATCTTCCTCTATCTCTTTTTTCAACGCCCTGTAGTTTTCTGAGTAGAGGTCTCTTACCTCTTTAGTTAAGTTTATTCCTAGGTATCTTTTTGGTGCGATGGTAAATGGGATTTATTTTTTAGTCTCTCTTTTTGTAAGTTCACTATTGGTGTATAGAAATGCCATAGATTTCTTGGCGTTAATTTTGTATCCTGCTTCATTGCCGAATTCATTTATTAAGTCTAATAGTTTTTTTTCTTTTTTTAAAAAATATATTTTATTGATTTTTTACAGAGAAGAAGAGAGAGGGCTAGAGAGTTAGAAACATCGATGAGAGAGAAACATCGACCAGCTGCCTCCTGCACATCTCCCACTGGGGGTGTGCCCGCAACCAACGTACATGCCCCCGACCGGAATCGAACCCGGGACTCCCCAGTCCGCAGGCCGACGCTCTATCCACTGAGCCAAACCGGTTTCGGCCTCTAATAGTTTTTTGATGGAGTCTTTAGGTATTTTTTATGTACAATATCATGTCATCTGCGAATAAGGAGAGTTTTACTTCTTCTTTTCCATTTTGGATGCCTTTTATTTCTTCTTCTTGTCTAATTGCAATGGCTAATACTTCCAGTACTATGTCGAACAGGAATGGTGAGAGTAGGCATCCCTGTCTTGTGCCTGTTCTTAGGGGAAATGGTTTTAGTTTTTGTCCATTGAGTATGATGTTGGCTGTGGGTTTGTCATATATAGCTTTAATTATGTTGAGGTATGATTCTTCTATTCCCACCTTGCTGAGAGTTTTTATCAGAAATGGGTGTTGGATTTTGTCAAATGCTTTTTCTGCATCAATTGATATGACTATGTGTTTTTTTTTTTCTTTCAATTTGTTTATGTGATGTATCACGTTTATTGATTTGCGGATACTGTACCATCCTTGGATCCCTGGGATAAATCCTACTTGGTCATGGAGTATGATCTTTCTAATGTACTGCTGGATCCGATTTGCTAAGATTTTGTTGAGGATTTTGGCATCTATGTACTTGAGGGATATTGGCCTGTAATTCTCTTTCATTGTGTTGTCTTTACCTGGTTTTGGTATTAGGGTGATGCTGGCTTCATAGAATGAGCTTGGAAGTGGTCCTTCCTCTTGAATTTTTTGAAATAGTCTGCAGAGGATAGGTATTAGTTCTTCCTTGAGTGTTTGGTAAAACTCCCCTGTGAAGCCGTCTGGCCCTGGGCTTTTGTTTGCTGGAAGCTTTTTGATGACTGCTTCAATTCCTTTCTTAGTTATTGGCCTATTAAGATTTTTAGATTCTTCCTGATTGAGTTTTGGAATGTTGTATTTTTCTAGGAATATGTCCATTTCCTCCAGGTTGTCTAGTTTGTTGGAGTACAGTTGTTCATAGTATTTTTAAAAATCATTTGTATTTCTGTGAGGTCTGTTGTTATTTCGCCTCTATCATTTTTGATTTTGTTTATTTGTGTCCTCTCTCTTTGCTTCTTGATGAACCTGGCTAGAGGTTCATCAATCTTGTTTATCCTTTCAAAGAACCAGCTCTTGGTTTCATTGATTTTCTGTATTGTTTTTTTGGTTTCTATGTCATTTATTTCTGCTCTAATCTTTACTATCTCCTTCCTTCTGCTCACTCTGGGCTTTTCTTGTTGCTCTCTTTCTAATTCTTTGAGATGTGGAGTTAGATGATTTACTACCATTTTTCCTGTTTTTTGAGATAGGCCTGTAGAGCTATAAACTTCCCTCTCAGGACTGCTTTCATTGTGTCCCATAGGTTTTGGATTGTTGTGTTTTCATTGTCATTAGTTTCCAGGATTTTTTAATTTCTTCTTTGATCTCATTGGTAACCCAATCAATATTTAATAACATGCTATTCAGCTTCTAAGTGTTTGAGTGTTTTGGTTCTTTTTATTGTAGTTTATTTCTAATATTATGCCATTGTGGTCTGAGAAGATGCTTGGTATGATTTCAATCTTCTTGAATCTGGGGAGACATTGCTTGTGACCCAATATGTGGTCTATTTTTGAAAATGTCCCATGTGCACTTGAGAAGAACGTATATTTCGTGGCTTTGGGGTGATATATTCTGAAGATGTCAATTAAGTCCATCTGATCTAGTGAGTCATTTAGGATTGCTGTTTCTTTGCTGATTTTTTTGTCTAGATGATTTATCCAGTGATGTCAGTGGTGTATTAAAGTCCCCTACTATGATTGTATAGTTGTCGATCTCTCCCTTGATATCTTCCAGGAGTTTTTTTATGTATTTGGATGCTCCTGCATTGGATGCAGATATGTTTACCAGGGTTATATCCTCTTGTTGTATTGATCCCTTTAGTATTATGAAGTGGCCTTCCTTATCTCTTGTTATGACCTTCACCTTGAGGTCTATTTTGTCCGATATAAGTATTGCTACCCCAGCTTTTTTTTCATTTCCATTTGCCTGAAAGATATTTTTCCATCCCTTCACTTTCAGTCTGTGTGAGTCCCTTCTTCTGAGGTGGGTCTTTTGTAGACAGCAAATATATGGGTCATTTTTTTTTTATCCATTCAGCCACTCGATGTCTTTTGATTGGGGCATTTAGTCCATTTATGTTTGAAGTTATTATTGAAAGGTACTTGTTTGTAGCCATTTTTATTTTTTGTGCCTGTGTTCTTTCTTACATTTTTATTTCTTTTTACACCAGTCCCTTTAGCATTTCTTGCTTTGCTGCCTTGGTTGTGATAAACTCCCTTAGCCTTTTTTGGTCTATGAAGCTTCTTATTTCCCCTTCAATTTTGAATGATAGCCTTGCTGGATAGAGTATTCTTGGATTCAGTCCCTTGCTTTGCATCACTTTGTAAATTTCTGTCCATTCTTTTCTGGCCTGATGTGCTTCTGTTGATAAATCATTTGATAATCTAATGGGAGATCCCTTGTATGTATCTTTCCATCTCTCTCTTGCAGCATTTAAGATTCTGTCTTTGTCCTGAACATTTGCCATGGTAATTATGATGTGTCTTGGTGTGGGTCTTTTCGGGTTTATCTTGTTTGGGACTCTCTGAGCTTGTGTGACTTTTTTCTTCCCCACCTCAGGGAAGTTTTCTGACATTATTTCTTCAAATAGGTTTTCTAACCCTTGTTCCCCTTCCTGTTGTTCTGGTACCCTTATTATTCGTATGTTTCTTTGTTTCATGTTGTCCTATAGCTCCCTTAGGCTCTCCTCCTGTCTTTTAATTTTTTTCTCTAATTGCAGTTCAGTTTGGGTGTGTTTTGCTTCCCTGTCTTCTAATTTGATTATTCAGTCCTCCGCCTCTCCTAGTCTACTGTTGAAACTTTCCATGGTGTTTTTTATTGCAGCTATATCACTCTTCATTTCTTCTTGATGCTTACATAAGTTATTGATTTTTTCATCCATTTATTCTTGATTCTTACATAAGTTGTTGAATTTTTCATCCATTTCATTTTGATTCTTACATAAGTTGTTGATTTTTTCCTCCATCTGGTTTATGCATTCCATAAGAATTCTGAATTCTTTTTCTGACATGTTGCCTGCCTCTGTTTCACTTAGCTGCTTGTCTGGTGAGTCCTCCTTTTCCTTCCTTTCGGGTTTCCTTTGTCTACCCATGTTTGATCTCACCGACAGATCTAGATGTTGAGTCATTCAGGGGCTGCTCCTTGGGTGGCAGTGGCTCCTCGTGCTGCGGTTGCTCCACGGGTGGTTGTGGTAGCAACTGCTCCTCAGTTGGCATCAACTCCTCTGGTGGGTGCTGTTCACTGCCGTGGTGGCTTCTCTGGATGGTGGGGGGAGGCTTCTCACATAGCTGCTGTTCCTCAGACAGAGGATGTGCTGATCACGAGGCTGCTGTTCCTTGGATGGGGGCTGGCTACACACGCAGCTGCTACTCCTTGAACTGGGTAGGACTGCTTACGTGGATGCTGTTCCTTGGATGGGGGCTGGCTGCATGCTGCTGTTGTTCCTCTGATGTGGTGGGCTGCTTGTGGGGCTACTGTTCCTTGGACATGGGCAGGTTGATTGCACGGCTGCTGCTCTTCGGATTGGGGTGCGCTGCTCACATGGCTGCTGCTCTTCAGATGGGAGTGAGCTGCATGCGTGGTGGCTCCTCCTCGGACTGGGACAGGCCACTCACCTGGCTGCTGTTCGTCGGACAGGTGTAGGCTGTGTGTGACTCTCCTCCTCAGACCGGTGCGTGCTGCGTAAGGCTGCCACTCGTCGGATGTGGGCGGTCTGCCTGTGTGGCTGCTGCTCCTTAGACTGGGGTGGGCTGCTGCTGCTCCTCAAATGGGGGCAGGCTGCTCGAGAACTGCTGCTCCTCGGATCGGGGTGGGCTGGTCACCCAGCTGCTGCTCCTCGGATATGTCAGGCTGATCGTGCAGCTGCTGCTGCTTGGACGAGGGCAAGATGCTTGTGCCGCTGCTGCTCCTCGGACTGGTGCAGGGTGCGGGCTGTGTGCAGCTGCCACTCCTCAGATGGGGGCGGGCTGCGCAGGTCTGCTGCTCCTCAGACGTAGACAGACTGCTCATGCGGCTGCTGCTCCTCAGACGGTCGGGCTGCTTGCGTGGTTGCTGCTTCTCAGATGGGGGAGCAGGCCGCTCACACAGTTGCTGCTCCTTGGACATTGGCAGACCACATGAGGCTGCTGCTCTTAGGCCTGGGGCAGGCTGCTTGCGGGGCTGATGCTCCTTTGACAGGAGCATGCTGCTCACATGTCTGCTGCTCACATGGTTGCAGTGCCCTGGACTGAAGCGTTGGGCTGGTCAGAGTGGAGCGTGCTTCAGAACTCACAGGAACCTGCACCCGGGGTGGCTGGAGACTCGGTGACTGTGGAACCACAGCCGAGGTAGCAGGTCCCTGGCAGGGGTGGCTGTAGAGTCCCAGGTGTTACCTGAGGGCACCCTGGGTGGAGGTGAGGCTGGGCTCTCAGTTACATCAGCTCTCCCCTTTGAAAAGGCGAGACCTCTGAATAAGAGCTGGCCTCCTGGTACTGTTTGCAATGGTAGCAGAGGCTGCCTAGTTAGGCTAGCCTGGTTAGCCTCCCCCGAATGTCCTGCGGGGTCTAACTGTGTCTCATTCACACACACACACACACACACACACACACACACACACACACCACACACACAACCACACACTCCTCTTTTGCTCCCTCGCTGCCGCCTTCTTCCTGCCTCTGTAGCTGGGTCTAGGGTGTAATTGACCCGTTCATTAATGAAGTTTCCTCTCCAGGTGTCTGGTTATGTTATTTTATTTTTTTATTGATTAAGTTATTACATATGTGTTCTTATCCCCATATTACCTCCCACCCCCCTACTCATGCCTTCATCAGATAAATTTCTTATCATCATTTCATTTATCTCTTCTAATGAAGAATTCTCGTGTTCTTTCATTTGGGGGCTTTTTCTTTGTCCCCTCATTTTGGCTGCTTGTTTGTGTTTGTGACTATGTCTTAGGTAGATTTGCTATTCCTCTCAATCTCTAGTGTAGGACAGTGTAAAATGCTGTTTTTGACTAATTATATCAGGCAAAGAATCAAAGCCTCCAAAGACCACCACCCCTGCCTACAGGCTGATAGGATTCTGTCTTGAATAGCCCTCAGACAATCATCCACACGTGTGGCAGAAGTTTTTTTCAACAGGGTGGGACAATTGCTTCTGTCTGTATGCTGTTATTCTCAGTCTCTTAATGGGCCTCAGAAACTCTGCACCATGGGCCAAGGTGTTTTCCAACGTCAACTGTCTTCTCCTCAGGCAAAGCGGTCTGTATAGCAAATGTCTGCATGGGAAAGATGACCTCTGCAGCATAATAGAATGACTCAGCACAGGAAACGGGGGTGTTTACCTACTGTGCTTTAACCCCAGAGCCCCCTATCCTGGCTTCTGCTCACATAGCTCCAGTCCACTCTACTCTCCCTTTGCTGGAACAAAAGGTGAGTGGCTCCTCAGAGAATTTTGTGTTTTGTCCTTTTAGGAGGGTGCTTGCATTTCCATCCATGTCTCTCCCTGGCAGACAGCAACCCTGCAGCTTTTCACAGCCAGATGTTATGTGGTTATCCTTCTTAGTTGTGGTGCTGTCTGCTGGGGGGCCAGCTTGGGGATTAGACCCCAGAGTTCTCAAAGGCAACCCCCACCCCGGCTGAGATATCTCTCCATAACTTCAGTTGCCAGTCTATCCCTTTCCTACCTCTCCCATTCCTACCAGTCTCTATGCCAGTGATGGCGAACCTTTTGAGCTCGGCGTGTCAGCATTTTGAAAAACCCTAACATAACTCTGGTGCCGTGTCACATATAGAAATTTTTTGATATTTGCAACCATAGTAAAACAAAGACTTATATTTTTGATATTTATTTTATATATTTAAATGCCATTTAACAAAGAAAAATCAACCCAAAAAATGAGTTCACGTGTCACCTCTGACACACGTGTCATAGGTTCGCCATCACTGCTCTATGTGGTCTCCACTTTCTGTCCTTAGTTATCAGAGTTTTTTCCAGTGAGTATTCTGTTGATTATTCAGGGAGATTTTCTGTATTTTAGTTGTGATTCTAGTTTGGTCCTGGGAGAATGTCCTTGTAGCATCTACTTACTCTGCTGACATTTTTAATCTCCTGATTTCAATTTTCTTAAATTCTTTGAGAGTTTTATGTCTTAACCTGTGGTGTATCTTAGAAAATGTTCCATGTGCATTTGAAAAGAATCAGCAGGGTGGAGCAAATGTAGGTTTATAATTGTTCCTATGGAAAATAATAAAATAATTAATAAATACTAAAATAACATCAACTCTGTGATTCATGAACTCACAATTGTAAACCTCCTTTTGCCTTATCCTGTATATTCTGTGGCTTTGGGGTGAAATTATCAGAAAATATCAATTAAATCTATCTGGTGTAGTGTGTCATTTAATGCCACTGTTTATCCTTGTTGATTTTCTGTCTGGAATATCTATCCATCAATGCCAGTGGAGTGTTAAAGACCCCTACTATAACTGCATTACAGTAAATCTCTCCTGTTATATACAGCAAGATTTGATTTATATATTTAGGAGTTCCTATGCTGGGTGCATAAATGATTACAATTGTTATATCCTCTTGTTGAATTAATACTTTATCATTATGTAATGTCTTTCTGTGTCTCTTATTATAGCCTTTGTTTTAAAGTTTATTTTGTCAGATATAAGTATTTCTATCCAGTTTTACTTTATTTTTTATATTTTTATTGATTTCAGAGAGGAAGAGTGAGGGAGAGAGAGATAGAAACATCAATGATGAGAGAGAATCATTGATCAGTTGCCTCCTTCACACTCCACAGTGGGGATTGAGCCTGAAACCCGGGCATGTGCCCAGATGGGGAATCAAACCATGACCTCCTGGTTCACAGGTTGATTCTCAACCACTGAGCCAGGCCAGTCAGGCTCTGGCTTTACTTTCATTTCTATTTAATGCAAACGGAAATGAAAGAAAAGCTGGGCAGCAATACTTATGCATGAAATATCTTTTTTACCTTTTACTTTCAATCTGTGTGTGTCTTTTCTCCTGAGATGGTTCTCTTATAGACAGTATAAATATGGGTCTTGTTATTGTATCTATTTAGGCACCCTATATCTTTTGATTGAAACATTTAATCCACTTACATTTATAGTGATTTCAATAGGTATGTATGTATTTCCATTCCATTCTCTGTAAAAATGTATCATTATTGTTGAAAGTATTGCAGATGTCCCCTCCTTTTTTTTCCTCATTGACACCCTCCATGCCACTCCTTCTCCTCCCAGGCTTTCACCACCCTATTATATGTGTGCATGGACTATTCATATCCAATATAATAAAAGAGGAATATGCTAATTAGCCCAGATATGCTAATTAGCCACAACCAGTATGCAAATTGACCATCACTCTAACACACAAGATGGCCACCCCCATGTGGCCACAGGATGGCCACCACAGGATGGCCAGCAGGGGAGGGCAGTTGGGGGGACCAGGCCTGCAGGGGAGGGCAGTTAGGGGCAACCGGGCCGGCAGGGGAGGGCCATTGGGGGGGACCAGGCCTGCAGGGGAGGGCAGTTGTGGGGGACCAGGCCTGCAGGGGAGGGTCTGTTCTGTCCCATTGATTTATATGCTGGTTCTTGTGCCAGTACCAGGTTGTTTTGATTGCAGTGTCTTTGTAGTATAACTTTATATCTGGTATTCTTATCCATCCAACTTTGTTCTTCTTAAGATTGCTGAGCCTATTCGGGGTATTTTTTGGTTTCATATAAATGAAACAATAACCAGGCCCATTGGTATTTTAATAGGGATTGCATTGAATCAATAGATTGCTTTGAGTCATATGTACTAGTTGTACCAGTTAATAATGCGGATTTTTTCAATAGATGGAGTTACATATATGTTGATATATATGTGATTTGATATGTATGCTATTTTGTTGTATTGACAGCAAGCTTCAAAACTTCATATGTCAAATTTGCTGAAGGTGTTAACATCATAGATATTTTTATGCTTAAAAATGTCAAATTTCATGCCAAGAAAAAGAGCATTTGCAGGAAGTTTTAATTCATTACTTTATTTTGAAGAAAAGTGCTGCTGAAAGTTATTGTATACTTCGGGAAGCTTATGGTGAACATGCTCCATCTCAAGATACTTGTGAACGCTGGTTTAAATGCTTTAAAAGTGATGATTTCAATGTGAAAGACAAAGAACGTCCAGGTCAACCAAAAAAGTTTGAAGACCAGCAATTACAAGCATTATTGGATGAATATGCATGTCAAACTCAAAAACAACTTGCAGAAAGATTAAACATTGCTCAGCAAACAATTTTTGATCGTTAACAAGCAATGGGAAATATTTTAAAGGAAGGAAAATAAGTGCCACATCAACTGGACGAAAAACAAATGGAAAACCGAAAGTCATCAGTAAAATGTTGCTTCAATGGTACGAAAGTCTTTTTTGCATCAAATTGTGACTGGCGATGAAAAGTAGATTTATTTTGAGAATCCCAAATGCACAAATTATGGGTTGATCCAGGTCAACCATCAACATTGACTGCAAGCCCAGATCGCTTTGGAAAGAAGACAGTGCTCTGTGTTTGGTGGGATCAGGAAGGTGTGGTGTATTATGAACTTCTAAAACCAGGTGAAATCATTAATACTGATTGCTACCCACAACAAATAATCAATTTGAACCACGTTTTGATGGTGAAATGACCAGAATGTGCCAGAAGACACGGCAAAGTAATTTTGCTTCATGATAACGCACCATCGCACACTTCAAAACCAGTTAAAAGATCTTGCCTGGGAAGTATTAACCCACCTGCCGTATTCACCAGACCTTGCTCCTTCAGATTACCACTTGTTCCGATTGATGGCACATGCACTTTCTGAGCAGCACTTCAAAATGTACAAAGAAGTAGAAAATTGGGTCTCTGAATGGTTTGCCTCAAAACAAGAAAAGTCCTATTGGGATGGTATCCAAAAATTACCTGAAAGATGGGGAAATGTGTAGCTAGCAATGGACATTACTTTGAATAAAGCACTTTTGATGTTTCTTTGGAAATTATCGTGTTTTCTTTGATTATAAAATCTGCATTATTAACTGGTACACCTAGTACGTGTTGATGATGTTGATTCTATCAATCCATGAACCCAGTATATTCTCCCACATGTTTACATCTTCCTCTATCTATTTTTTCAACACACTGTAGTTTGCTGAGTACAGGTCTTTTACCTCGGATAAGTTTATTCCTAAGTATCTTAATCTTTTTGTTGCAATGGTAAATGCGATTTTTCTTAAGTTTCTCTTTCTGAGAGTTTATTATTGGTGTATAAAAATGCCAATGATATCTGGGTGTTAATTTTGTATCCTGCTATATTGCCAAATTCATTTATTAAATCTAGTAGTTTTCTCATGGAGTCTTTAGAGTTTTCTGTGTACAATATCATATCATCTGTGAATAGTGAGAATTTTACTTCCTCCTTTACAATTTGGATACCATTTATTTGTTTTCTTACTGATCACTATTGCTAGGGCTACAAGTACCATGTTGAATAAGAGTGGTGAAAGTGGACATCCCTGTCTTGTTCCTGTTCTTAGGGGTAATGGTTTTCATTTTTGCCCATTGAGTATAGTGTTGGCTGTTGTTTGTCATATATGACTTTTATTATGTTGAGGTATGATCCCTCTATTCCTACTTCACTGACAGTTTTTGTCAAAAAAGGCGGTTAGATGTTGTCAAATGCCTTTTCTGCGTTGATTGATATGATCATGTGATTTTTTTCTTCCAATTTGCTTATGTGATGTATCACATTTATTGATTTGTGAATATTGTACCAGTCTTGCATCCTGAGAATAACTCCTACTTGTTCATAGTGTATGATCTTTTTAATGTATTACTGGATCCAATTTGCTAATGTTTTTGGAGGATTTTAGCATCCATGTTCATCAGGAATATTGGCCTGTAGTTCTCTATCTTTGTAGTGTTTATCTGGTTTTGGAATTATGGTAACGCTAGCCTCATAAAAAGAGCTTGTAAGTGTTTCTTCCTCTTGGATGTTTTGGAATACTTTGAGGAGGATTGCTGTTACTAGTGGTTCTTCTCCGAATGTTTGGTAAAAGTCTCATGTGAAGCCTTTCAGACCAGAGCTTTTGTTTGCTTGGAGTTTTTTGATTACTGCTTCAATATTATCAGTAGTTATCCTTTTAAGGTTTTCTGATTCTTCCTGACTGAGTTTTGGAAGATTGTATTTTTCTAGAAATTTATCCCTCTTATCTAGTTTGTCCAGCTTATTGGAATATAATTTTTCATAGTAATTTTTATGAGCCTTTGTATTTTATTTATTTATTTATTTATTTATATTAGATTTTATTGGGGTGACATTGGTCAACATGAACATACAGGTTTCATGTGTGGATTTCTTAGTTAAAAAATCTGTATATAGCATCATGTGTCTACCATCAAGTCTTCTCCTGTCACCTCATATTAGGACACCCTTTCCCCTCATCCCCCCGGCAACCACCACACTGCTGTTTGTATTTATAAGTTTCAGTTTTATATCCCACACATGAGTGAAATCGTATGTTTCTTAGCTTTTTCTGCCTGATTTATTTCACTTATCATAATGTTCTCAAGATCCATCCATGTTGTTGTAAATGACACTATTTCATCCTTTCTTATGGCTTAGTAGTATTCCATTGTGTATATGTACCATATCTTCATCCAGTCCTCTATTGCAGGGAACTTCGGCTGTTTCCATGTCTTGGCCACCGTGAGTAATGCTGCAATGAATATAGTGGTACAAATATTTTTGTGTATAAATGACTTCAAGTTTTTCAGGTATATACCCAGGAGGGGAATTGCTGGGTAATATGGTAGCTCTATTCTTAATTTTTTGAGGAATTTCCAGATTGCTTTCCATAGTGGTTGTACCAGTCTACATCCCCACCAGCAGTGAATGAGGGTTCCCTTTTTCCACAATCTCTCCAACATTTGTTATTGCTTGTCTTGTTGATAATGGCCACTCTAACAGGTGTAAGGTGGTATCTCATTGTAGTTTTAATTCGCATTTCCCTAATTGCCAGTGAGGTTGAACATCTTTTCATATATCTATTGGTTGTTTGTAAGTCTTATTGGGATAGGTTATTTTCAGGTCCTCTGCCCACTTTTTTTTGTAATTTCTATATTATTTTTTGCTAAAAGTATTACACAGGGTATTACATATGTGTGCTTCCCCCCAACCCCCGCCCTTGACAATCCCCTGCCCTCCCTTACCCCCCAGTGTCTTATGTCCATTAGTTATGCTTATATGCATGCATACAAGTCCTTCAGTTGATCTCTTACTCCCCTCCCTCCTGCCCCCCAACCCTCCCTGGCCTTCCCACTGCAGTTTCACAATCAGTTTGAGGCAGCCCTGCCTCTGTATCTATTATTGTTCAAAAGTTTGTAATGGTCTTTATTATCCATGAATGAGTGAGATCATGTGGTATTTTTCCTTCATTGACTGGCTTCTTTCACTTAGCATAATGCTCTCCAGTTCCATCCATGCTGTTGCAAATGGTAAGAGTTCCTTCTTTTTTACAGCAGCATAGTATTCCATCGTGTAGATGTACCACAGTTTTCTAATCCATTCATCTACTGATGGGCACTTAGGCTGTTTCCAGATCTTAGCTATGGTGAATTGTGCTGCTATGAACATATGGGTGCACATATCCTTTCTGATTGGTGTTTCTGGTTTCTTGGGATATATTCCTAGAAGTGGGATCAATGGGTCAAATGGGAGTTCCATTTCCAGTTTTTTGAGGAAACTCCATACTGTCTTCCATAGTGGCTGCACCAGTCTTCATTCCCACCAGCAGTGCACAAGTGTTCCTTTTTCTCCACATCCTCTCCAGCACTTGTCGTTTGTTGATTTGTTGATGATAGCCATTCTGACAGGTGTGAGATGGTACCTCATTGTTGTTTTGATTTGCATCTCTCGGATGATTAGCGACTTTGAGCATGTTTTCATATGTCTCTTGGCTTTCTGAATGTCCTCTTTTGAAAGGTGTCTATTTAGGTCCTTTGCCCATTTTTTGATTGGATTGTTTATCTTCCTTTTGTTAAGTTGTATGAGTTCCCTATAAATTTTGGAGATTAGGCCCTTATCAGATATGACACTGGCAAATATGTTTTCCCACGCAGTGGGTTTTCTTGTTGTTTTGTTGATGGTGTCTTTTGCTATTCAGAAGCTTTTTATTTTGATGTAGTCCCATTTGTTCATTTTCTCTTTAGTTTCAAGTGCCCTAGGAGCTGTATCAGTGAAGAAATTGCTTTGGCATATGTCTGAGATTTTGTTGCCTTTGGATTCTTGTAGAATTTTTATGGTTTCCTGTCGTACATTTAAGTCCTTTATCCATTTTGAGTTTATTCTTGTGTATGGTGTAAGTTGGTGGTCTAGTTTCATTTTCTTGCATGTATCTGTCCAATTTTCCCAACACCATTTATTGAAGAGACTATCTTGGCTCCATTGTATGTTCTTGCCTCCTTTGTCAAATATTAATTGAGCATATTGGGTTGGGCTAATTTCTGGACTCTCTATTCTATTCCATTGATCTATATGTCTGTTCTTGTGCCAGTACCAGGCAGTTTTGAGAACAGTGGCTTTGTAATACAGCTTGATATCTGGTATTGAGATCCCACCAGATCCTACTTTGTTCTTTCTCAGGATCGCTGCAGCTATTCGGGGTCTTTTGTTTAATCCAGATGAATTTTTGTAGAGTTCGTTCTAGATCTGTGAAGTAGGCCATTGGTACTTTAATGGGAAGTGCGTTGAATTTATAGATTGCTTTGGGTAGTATGGACATTTTAATGATGTTGATTCTACCAATCCAAGAACATGGTATGTTCTTCCATCTCTTTATGTCTTCCTCTATCTCTTCTATCAACGTCCTGTAGTTTTCTGAGTAGAGGTCTTTAACCTCTTTAGTTAAGTTTATTCCTAGGTATCTTAATTTTTTTGGTGCGATGGTAAATGGGATTGTTTTTCTAATCTCTCTTTCTGAAAGTTCACTATTGGTGTATAGAAATGCCTCAGATTTCTTGGGGTTAATTTTGTATCCTGCTACATTGCCAAATTCATGTATTAAGTCTAGTAGTTTTTTGATGGAGTCTCCAGGGTTTTGTATGTATAATATCATGTCGTCTGCAAATAAGGACAGTTTTACTTCCTCTTTTCCAATTTGGATGCCTTTTATTTCTTCTTCTTGTCTAATTGCAATGGCTAATACTTCCAGGACTATGTTGAACAGGAGTGGTGAGAGTGGGCATCCCTGTCTTGTTCCTGTTCTTAGGGGAAATGGTGTTAGTTTTTGTCCATTGAGTATGATGTTGGCTGTGGGCCTGTCATATATGGCTTTTATTATGTTGAGGTATGATCCTTCTATTCCCACCTTTCTGAGAGTTTTTATCAAAAATGGGTGTTGGATTTTGTCGAATGCTTTTTCTGCATCAATTGATATGACCATTTGGTTTTTTTCTTTCAATTTGTTTATGTGATGTATCACGTTTATTGATTTACGGATGTTGTACCATCCTTGCATCCCTGGGATAAATCCTACTTGGTCATGGTGTATGATCCTTCTGATGTACTGCTGGATCCGATTTGCTAAGATTTTGTTGAGGATTTTGGCATCTATGTTCATGAGGGCTATTGGCCTGTAGTTCTCTTTCATTGTGTTGTCTTTACCTGGTTTTGGTATTAGGGTGATGCTGGCTTCATAGAATGAGCTTGAAAGTGTTCCTTCCTCTTGAACTTTTTGTAGTAATCTGAGGAGGATAGGTTTTAGTTCTTCCTTGAAAGTTTGGTAAAACTCCCCTGTGAAGCCGTCTGGTCCTGGGCTTTTGTTTGCTGGGAGCTTTTTGATGACTGCTTCAATTTCTTCCATAGTTATTGGCCTATTGAGATTTTTAGATTCTTCCTGATTGAGTTTTGTAATGTTGTATTTTTTCTAGGAATTTGTCCATTTCCTCCAGGTTGTCTAGTTTGTTGGAGTAGAGTTGTCCGTAGTATTGTTTAACAATCATTTGTATTTCTGTGGGGTCTGTTGTTATTTCGCCTCTATCGTTTCTGATTTGGTTTATTTGGGACCTCTCTCTTTGCTTCTTGGTGAGCCTGGCTAGAGGTTTGTCAATCTTGTTTATCCTTTCAAAGAACCAGCTCTTGGTTGCATTGATTTTCTGTATTGTTTTTTTGGTCTCTATGTCATTTATTTCTGCTCTAATCTTTACTATCTCCTTCCTTCTGCTCACTCTGGGGTTTTCTTGTGGCTCTCTTTCTAATTCTTTGAGTTGAAGAGTTAGATGATTTACTACCATTTTTTCTTGTTTTCTGAGATAGGCCTGTAGAGCTATAAACTTCCCTCTCAGGACTGCTTTCATTGTGTCCCATAGGTTTTGGATTGTTGTGTTTTCATTGTCATTAGTGTCCAGGATGTTTTTAATTTCTTCTTTGATGTCATTGGTAACCCAATCAATATTTAATAACGTGCTATTCAGCTTCCAAGTGTTTGAGTATTTTGGGTTGTTTTTATTGTAGTTTATTTCTAACATTATGCCATCGTGGTCAGAGAAGAAGCTTTTTATGATTTCAATCTTCTTGAATTTGTGGAGACTTTGCTTGTGACCCAATATGTGGTCTATTTTTGAATATGTCCCATGAGCACCTGAGAGGAATGTATATTCCATGGCTTTGGGTGAAGTGTTCTGAAGATGTAATTAAGTCCATCTGATCTAGTGAGTCATTTAGGATTGCTGTTTCTTTGCTGATTGTTTGTCTAGCGGACTTATCCAGTGATGTCAGTGGTGTATTAAAGTCCCCTACTATGATTGTATTGTTGTTGATCTCTCCTTTGATATCTTCCAGGAGTTTTTTTTATGAATTTGGGTGCTCCTGAATTGGGTGCATATATGTTTACCAGGGTTATATCCTCTTGTTGTATTGATCCCTTTAGTATTATGAAGTGGCCTTCCTTATCTTTTGTTATGGCCTTCACTTTGAGATGTATTTTGTCTGATATAAGTATTGCTACCCCAGCTTTCTTTTCCTTTCCATTTGCCTGAAAGATATTTTTCCATCCCTTCACTTTCAGTCTGTGTGAGTCCCTTCTAATGAGGTGGGTCTCTTGTAGACAGCAGATGTATGGGTCATGTTTTTTTATCCATTCAGCCACTTGATGTCTTTTGGTTGGAGCATTTAGTCCATTTACATTTCAAGTTATTATGGAAAGGTACTTGTTTGTAGCCATTTCTTTTTTTGTGTGGCTGTTTTCTTTCTGAGCTTTTTATTTCTTTTTACACCAGTCCCTTTAGCATTTCTTGCATTGCTGGCTTGGTGGTGATAAACTCCCTTAGCCTTTTTTTGTCTGTGAAGCTTCTTATTTCCCCTTCAATTTTGAATGATAGCCTTGCTGGATAGAGTATTCTTGGATTCAGTCCTTTGCTTTGCATCACTTTGTAGATTTCCGTCCATTCTTTTCTGGCCTGATGTGTTTCTGTTGAGAAATCATTTGATAATCTAATGGGAGATCCCTTGTATGTAACTTTCCGTCTCTCTCTTGCAGCCTGTAAAAATCTCTCTTTTTCCTGAACATTTGCCATTGTAATTATGATGTGTCTTGGTGTGGGTCTTTTCGGGTTCACCTTGTTTGGGACTTTCTGGGCTTGTGTGACTTTTTTCTTCCCCACCTCAAGGAAGTTTTCTGATATTATTTTTCGAATAGGTTTTCTAATCCATGTTCATCTTTCTGTTGTTCTGGCACCCCTATTATTCGTATGTTTCTTCGTTTCATGTTGTCCCAAAGCTCCCTTAGGCTCTCCTCCTGTCTTTTAATTTTTTTCTCCAATTGCAGTACAGTTTGAGTGTGTTTTGCTTCCTTGTCTTCTAATTCACTAATTCGGTCTTCCGCTTCTCCTAGTCTACTGTTGATACTTTCAATGGTGTTTTTTATTGCAGCTATCTCGCTCTTGATTTCTTCTTGGGACTTACTTAAGTTGTTGATTTTTTCATCTGTTTCTTCTAGCTTCTTGAATAAGTAGTTGACTTTTTTAAAAAAACATATTTTATTGATTTTTTACAGAGAGGAAGGTAGAGAGATAGTTAGAAACATCGATGAGAGAGAAACATCCATCAGCTGCCTCCTGCACATCTCCTACTGGGGATGTGCCCGCAACCGAGGTACATGCCCTTGACCGGAATTGAACCTGGGACCTTTCAGTCCACAGGCTGACGCTCTATCCACCGAGCCAAACCGGTTCCGGCAGTAGTTGACTTTTTCATCTGTTTCTTCTTGCTTCTTGCATATGGTATTGATTTTTTCCTCCGTCCGGTGCATGTACTCTAGGACCCTTATTCTGAATTCTTTTTCCATCATGTTGCATTCCTCTGTCTCACTTAGCTGCTTTTCTGGCGAGTCCTCCTTTTCTTTCCTTTGGGGGTTTCTTTGTCTACCCATGTTTGATCTCACTGACATATCTAGTTGTTGAGTCATTCAGTGGCTGCTCCCTGGGTGGCAGTGGCTGCTCTCTGGGTGGCAGTGGCTCCTCGGGCTGTGGTTGCTCCTTGAGCGGTTGTGGTAGCAGCTGCTCCTCCGTTGGTAGCATGGCCTCTGGTGGGTGCTGTTCACAGCTGTGGTGGCTCTTCTGGCTGGTGGGGGGAGGCTTCACACACAGTAACTGTTCCCCAGACAGAGCGTGTGGTGATCAGGAGGCCGCTGTTGCTTGAATCTTTCTGTGGGGGGAAGCAGGTCTCCTCTGAATTCATGTAGTTGCGCTGCTTGAGAGCCGTTGCCTCCGGTTTAGTAGCCGATCTCTGGATGCAGATAACAGCTACTCAAGATGGCGCAGTTTCGCGGCTGAGCTGGCGCCCAGGGGGAGGTTTCAGCCTCAATCTCTAACCATCCCCATTTTCTAGGAGTTCTCTGTCTTTCCTGGCTGCAGACTGTCTCTCAGCTGAATCTCCTCTGCTTGTTTGGGCTGCATGTTACCCGTTTCAGCTGCTCGCCCTTATCTGCTCCGGGACAAAGCACCAACATGTCCGTCTAAACCTCCGCCATTTTTTCTCCCCCTCTGCCCACCTTTTGATTGGACTGTTTATTTGTTAGGTGTTGAGTTTTAAAAATTCTTTATATATTTTTCAAATTAAACCTTTGTTGGAGCTACTGTTTGCAAATATCATCTCCCATCTGGTTGGCTGCCTGTTTGTTTTGTTGTCAATTTCTTTTGCTGTGCAGAAGCCCTTCAATTTGATATAGTCACATTCATTTATTTTTGCCTTTATCTCTCTTTCCTTTGGGGTCAAGTCCATAAAATGTTGTCTACCACCCAAGTCCATAAGTTTGATACCAATATTTTCTTCTATGTAACTGATAGTTTTGGGTTTTATGTTTAGGTCTTTTATCCATTTTGAATTAATTTTTGTACATGGGGACAAACTGTTACCCAGTTTCATTCATTTGCATGTGGCTTTCCAGTTTTCCCAGCACCACTATTGAAGAGACTATCTTTATTCCCATGTGCATTTCTGGCTCCTTTGTTGAAAATTATCTGTCCATATACATGTGGTTTTATAGCTGGGCTCTCTATTATGTTCCATTAATCTTTGTGTCTGTTTCTCTACCAATACCATGCTGTTTTGATTATCGTAGCTCTCCAGTATAATTTGAAGTCAGGTAGTGTGATACTTCCAGCTTCGTTCTTTCTTTTTTGGATTGCTTTGGCTATTCTGGGTCTTTTGTGTTTCCATACAAATCTGATGATTTCTCGTTCTATTTCTTTAAAAAATGACATTGGGATTTTGATTGCGATTGCATTAAATCTGTATATTGCTTTGGGTAATATGTAAATTTTAACTACGTTGATCTTTCCAATCCATGAACACAGATATTTTTCCATTTTGTTGTGTCTTTTTCAATCTCTTTTAATAATGCTTTGTAATTTTCAGTACATAGGTCTTTCACATTCTTTGTTAAGTTTATTCTTAGGTATTTTATTCTTTTGGTTGCTATTGCAAAAGGAATTGTTTTTTCCATTTCTTTTTCTGAAGTTTTGTTGTTGGTATACAAGAAAGGCAATGTATTTTTGCATATTGATTTTGTATCCTGCAACTTGACTGTATTTTTTGTTTTGTTTGTTTCTAGTAGTTTTCTGGTAGAGTCTTTAAGGTTTTCTATATACAGCATCATGTCGTCCACAAAAAGTGACAGTTTGACTTTTTCATTCCCTATTTGGATGTCTTTTATTTCTTTCTCTTGCCTTATTGCTCTGGCTAGGACTTCCAGTATTATCTATCCTATCTAATAATAGAGAAACATGGTAATTAGCCGTACCTCCGCTACCCTTCCCATTGGCTAATCAGGGCGATATGCAAATTAACTGCCAACCAAGATGGCGGCCGGCAGCCGGGCAGCTTGAAGCGAACATGAGGCTTGCTTGCTTCAGTGATGGAGGAAGCCAACATTCCCCGCCTGCGGCTGCCGGCCTCTGAGCTTGCAGTTTGAAACATTGTTACAAATATAGAAGCTAAACAAAACCCCAGAAACCTGCTTTCAGCCAGCCAGGATCTCAGAGCTGGAGTTGAAACAGTGTTTCTATTATAGAACCCAAACAAACCAGATACCTGCTTTCAGCAGCTGAGGCCTCAGAGCTGGAGTCAAGCCTCAGAGCTAAAGCTGGCCCAGAATAAAAAAAATAAAAGAAAAAAAGGAGCGGTTGGGAGCTTCAGTCACCCGCTAGCCTGAAAAGGGCCTTCAGCCCCTCACCCAGACTGGCCAGGCACCCCAGTGGGGACCCCCACCCTGATCCAGGACACCCTTCAGGGCAAACCAGCCGGCCCCCACCCGTGCACCAGACCTCTATCCTATATAGTAAAAGGGTAATATGCCTCCCAGCACCGGGATCAGCGGAGCCGCGATGCCTTCTGGCACCGGGATCAGCGTGACGGGGGGCAGCGCCCAAACCCCCTGATCACCCTGCGGCTCTGTGTGTGACAGGGGGTGGGGCCACAACCTCCCTATCCGCCCTGCTCTGTTCATGACAGGGGAAGGCACCCCAACCCCCTGATCAGCCCTGCTCTGTGCCTGATAGGGGGGAGTGCCCCAACCCCCTGATCGCCCTGCGGCTCTGTGTGTGACAGGGTGCGGCGCCCCAACCCCCCCCCCCCACGGGCCCTGCTCTGTGTGTGACGGGGTAGAGCCATAACCTCCCCATCGGCCCTGCCCTGAGTGTGACAGTTTGCGGCGCCCCAACTCCCCTATCAGCCCTACTCTGTGAGTGACAGGGGGGAGCTCCCCAACCCCCTGATCGACCCTGCTCTCTGCGTGACAGGGTACGGAGCCCCAACCTCCCTAATGGGCCCTGCTCTGTGAGTGACAGGGAGCAGCGCCCCAATCCCCTGATTGGCCCTGCTCTGTGCGTGACAGGGTACGGAGCCCCAACCTCCCTAATGGGCCCTGCTCTGTGAGTGACAGGGAGCAGCGCCCCAATCCCCTGATTGGCCCTGCTCTGTGCGTGACAGGGGGTGGTGCCGCAACCTCCCCATCGACCCTGCTCTGTGCATGACAGGGGGGAGCTCCCCAACCCCCTGATCGATCCTGCTCTGTGTGTGACAGGGTACGGAGCCCCAACCCCCCTGATTGGCCCTGCTCTGTGCATGACAGGGGGTGGTGCTGCAACCTCCCTATCGACCCTGCCTTGAATGTGACAGGGGGCGGTGCCCCAACCCCCCAATTGGCCCTACCCTGAGCGTGACTGGGGGTGACATCACAACCTCCCGATCCGCCCTGCTCTGTGCATGACAGGGGGTGGCGCCCCAACTCCCCAATCAGCCCTGCTCTGAGCCCGACCAGGGGCTGCACCTAGGGATTGGGCGTGCCCTCTGCCACCCGGGAGCAGGCCTAAGCCAGCAGGTCGTTATCTCCCGAGGGGTCCCAGACTGCGAGAGGGCACAGGCTGGGCTGAGGGACCCCCCTCCCCCCCGAGTGCACAAATTTTTGTGCACTGGGCTTCTAGTCTATATATAAAAGCCTATTATGCAAAGTGTCCCCTTGGATGTTTGACCAGGAGACTGGGAGTTCGACTGCTCTCTATGATGTGTGCTGACCACCAGGGGGTGGCATGGAACAAAGGAAGGCCCCGGGCAGCAGCCAGGGAAGGGTTTGAATTATAGTCTTGCTGGATAGTTGTCTTGGTTAAGTCCCTTGTTTTTCATTACTTGTTATGTTTCATGCCAATTCCTTCTGGCCTGAAGTGTTTCTATTTTGAAATCAGCTGACAGTCTAATAGGAGTCCCTTTTAGGTAACTTTCTGTCTCTCTCTTGCAACTTTAAAGGCTCTTTCATTGTCTTTAGTGTTTGCCATTTTAATTATGATGTGTCTAGGTTGGGTCTTTTGGGTTTCATCTTAATGGGGACTCTCTATGTTTCCTGAACTTGAGTGACTTTTTCCTTCACCAGTTTAGGGAATTTTTCTGCTATTATTTCTTCAAACTGGTTCTCTATTCCTTGCTTGGATTCTTATCCTTCTGGTACCCCTATGATGTGGATGTTGTTACGTTTCTTGTTGTCCCAAAGCTTCCTTAGGCCCTCCTGCTTTTTAATTATTTTTTACACCGGTTTTTTTTTAATGGGTGCTTTTTTCTAACTTGTCTTCTAATTCACTGATTTGGTTCTCAGCTTCTACTAGTCTATTGTTGAATTCCTTCAGAGTTTTCCTTATTTCAGCTATGTCATTCTTTATTTCTCATTTATTCTTATTTATTGTTTCAGAGTCTCTTTTCATGTTGGTATAGTTCTCATTAAATCCCTTATAATTATCATTTAGTTACTCGAAGTACTCACTGAGTTGTTTGAGCACACTTATTACTGTTACTTTGAATTCTTTATCTGTCAATTTGCTTGCTTCCATTTCATTTAGTTCTTCTTCTGATGAGTCTTCTTTTTCTTTCAATTTGGGGATTGTTTCTTTGTCTCCCCATGTTTGTTGTCCCTCTGTATTTGTTTCTATGTATTAGATCGAACTGCTATGCCTCCCAGACTTTGCTGGATGGTCTTATGTAATAGGTGTTTTGTGGGACCCAGAGGTGTAGTCTCTTAGATCTTTTGAGCTGGTTGCTCTAGGAATGCCCCTTGATTGAGTTAATGGGTTCACCTTATGTAATTGGGTTTTGAATGTTGTTGGCCTGTTTGTGGATGGCATCTCCCCCCAAGCTGGATGAATATATGGCTCACTCCTGACCATGTCATGTGAGCTCATGGAGGTACTGACATATCAGGACAAAATACTACACAACAAAATACAAAACAAAAGCAACAAAACAAAAACATACAGAGGATACCTACAGCAACTACAAAAGCAACCACCAGAGAAGAGAGAATTAGGAAAGATAAAAGATAGCAAGAATGATAGAAGAAAAGAAAGAAAAACACAAGGAGAAAACAAAAGAAAAAATACAGGGGTGTAAAAGGAATATGAAGGGTAGAGATGAAATAAAGAAAATAAGAAAAAGAATTAGGGGAATCGGAGTTGGAAAATGATTTAAAATAAAGGAGGAAGAAGAATAAATTTGAAAAAGAAAATAGAGGAGTATGCAGATAGACCCCAAATAAGAAAAGAAAAAGGGAAAAAGATGAATAAGCAGGAGAAAAAGAAGAGAAAAAATTGAGAAAGAATAGGGAAGAGGAAAATTAAATATATGAATGAAACAATAGAGACTAAAATAATAACAAATCAATAAAGCAGACCAATAAACAAGATAAATAAAAGAAGAAAAAAAGGGGGAATGAGAAAAAAGGAAACTAAAAGAAAAGAAGAGGAAAAAATGAAAACATTTATGGTGGCATTTGTTTAAGTACAGTTTAGTGTCTGTGGGAGCTCCCTTTGGATCCTGCTTTTTGATGACTATGGCTGACTCTTTTGTCTGCCAATTCTGGAGGTGCTGACACATCAGAACTTCTCTGGAGGTATTTAGGTGCTAACCTCTGTCAGAAACTTTCCTCTTTTGGCTTTCAGAAGCCTGCTTGAATCTCCAAGCGATCCACTCTTTGTCTCCACATGACTTGGCTGCAAGCAGGAGGGGTCAATTTTCCATCTAAATCAGGTTTGTTAGCAGCATGGGTCCAGGACTGAGTCACCAAACTTCTCCAGGTTCCCTGCTCTCTGCCTCTCCCTGCCTTTGCCTGCCAGGTAGCTGTTAATCTTAATAACTCAAAAGACTGTTTCTGAAAGGGATTTAGGTAGAATCAGGAGTGTAGACCTCTGGGTCTACCATGATGGGTAGGTGGTGTTTAGCTTTCAGGGAAAGTGGTAGGTGTGTTTCCCTGTCCTAGACCTACTCCTCTGCAAGTGGCCCAGAATATTACTCTGCCATCAGCTGGGCAGAGATCCTTGTATGCATTCCAGCGGGATCAGCTGGAAACCTGGAATTTCTAACAGCTCTCCCACACATGCCTTGACTGGGGACTGAACCCACAACCTGCATATGTGTTTTGATTGGGAATCCAACTACCACTTTTGTTACCTAGGACAATTCTTCAGCCAACTGAGCAACACAGGCAAGGGTACCATTGTGTTCTTTTTTAAAAATTATTATTTATATTATATATTTTTATTTATATATATGCTTCTTCTTTTCAAAGCAGTCCCTTTAACATTTCTTGTAATACTAGTTTGGTGTTGATGGACTCCTTTAGCTTTTTCTTGTGTGGGAAATAGTTTTTTTATCCTTAAATTTTGAATTATAGTCTTGCTGGGTAGGGTAGTCTTTGCCATAGGTCGTTGTTTTCCATGACTTTGAATATTCCGTGCCAATTCTTTCTGGTCTGAAATGTTTCTGTTGAGAAATTAGCCGATAGTCTTATATGAGCTCTATTGAAGGTAATTGGGTGGTTTTTGTTTGTTTGTTGGTTTGTTTGCTGTTTTAAGGTTTTATCTCTGTATTTAAATTTTGCCACTTTAATTAATATGTGTTTTGTGTGTGTGTGTGTGTTGGCCTCTTTGGGTTTATCTTGGTTGGGACTCTCTGTGCTTCCTAAACTTGTGTATCTTTCTTCTTCACCACATTAGGGAAATTTTTGGTCATTATTTTTTCAAAGACTTTCTCAATCCTTTGTTCTGTATCTTCTCTTTCTGGTACCCCTATGATGCAGATGTTGTTTTGCTCCATGTTGTCCCCAAGGTCTTTAAAACTATCCGCATTTTTTAAAATTCTTTTTTCTTTCTGCTGCTCAAACTGGTGTTTTCTGCTATATCACCTTCCAAATTTTTAGTTTGATCCTCTATTTCATCTAAACTGTTGATTCCTTCTAGTGTATTCTTTATTTCAGATATTGTGGGGTTTTTCGGACTGGTTCTTTTTAATGGTTTTTATGTTCTTTTTATGTTTACTGTCTCTTTGTTTAAGTTCTCACTGAGTTCATCTATTCTTTCCCAAGTTCCTTGAGCATCCTTATAAACATTACTTAGTACTCTATATCTGTTAAATTGCTTACCTCCATTTAGCTCTTTTTTTTTCTGGAGATTTCTCCTGTTCTTTCATTTGGGAATGTTCCTTTGTCTACCCATTTTGGCTGACTCTCTGTATTTGTTTCTGTGTATTAGGTAGATCTGCTGTTTCCCAATCTTGGTAGGGTGGATTTATATGGTAGTTGTACTGTGGGGCTCATTGTACTGATCACCTGATCTGAGTGCTCCAGGAATGTCTCTTTTATAGCTTATGTGAGCTTTCCTCATGTAGTTGAGTCTTGATTGCTGTTGGCCCATCCATGTGTTGGGTCAATCCTCAGGCTGGTTGACTGTGAGGATCAATCCTGACAACAGTGTATGAGCTGCTGTTCACTTGCTGACCACACAGAATGGAATTTGCATCAGCAGAATTTAGTCCCTTCCAAGATCTCCCTTTGGATATGCCATTTGTAAAGCTAATTGTTTGTCTGAAATCTGCTGCTGGATGTGTTTTTTCTGGGACCTCTTGTGAGGGACTCTGGTGCAGGTCAATGTCAGCAACTGCCTGTGACTGGTACTAGGGTACCTGTTTATAGCTACAAAGTGATCCATGGTTTGTGTCTACCTCTACTTGTCCTGGTTATGTGTGGGAAAGACCAAGCTGTGTATCAAGGCTGGTTTCCACGAGCACTGTGCCTGGGGGCAGGTCAGCAAAAGGCCCAAGTCTCCAAGATTCATTACTGCCTGCTAGCTGCCTGTTAGGCTCAGTTACTGAAAGAGCCTCTGAGGTACATGAGCTGCCTGAGGTAGGTTCTCAGTGAGTCACAAGGTGTAGGGGTGAGTGGTGTTTACCAGATTGATAGAAATTCAAACTTGGTGCCAGGGCTGAGTCTAAGGCCACTTAGCAGAAGTCCTAGGGTGTCTTCTGACTTTTATAGTTGGGTAAGGTGTCAGGGAGTCATCAGTGTGATGCCAGAGGGCTCATCAGACCCCCATAAAATGAGATTTGGCCATGTGAAGGATGGGCTCTGCACAGGAATGATGATATTTGTAGGGCATGGACAAGAAAAATGGCCCCCACTCTAGAGTCACACAGCTCAGTCTCTCCTGGATTCTTCCCAGATCTCTTTGATAGCCTGAGACGAACAGGGCAGGAAAGCCTGCAATGGAGAAGGTGGGGCTAGTGTATCTATTTGGGGGGGTAGGCTGTGCCTGTCAGGCTCATGGGAAGCAGGGGAATGGCCCCTGCTCCAGAGCCTCACAACTCAGTTTCTGATACCCCCTTAGTCTACCTGGACATCTGCATCAGGAGTCCAGGCAGCTGATTCCTCTACAGGGCCTGAGCTTGGCAGGGTGGGGCCACAGGCAGACAGGAGGTTTTTGACTATTGCATTCCCCAAGGCTGATGTCATATGGAGTGAAGTACTTGACCCAAGAAAGATGATGCCTGTGGGCATATGGGAGAGGGACTCATCACAATGACCCTGGTGGTTGTTTCTTAAGCTCTATCTCTGGAGACATACAATCTAGTCCCTCACACAACTCCAGTCTGCTCCTAGCCACCCTCCCTCTGCTGGAGACAGGGTGAGTGGTTGTGAATGAGATTTTTGTGTACTGACACTATAAGAGGGTGCCTGGGTTTCTAGCAGATTCTTGTCTCTCCCTAGAAGACAGAATCCCTGTTGATTTTCACAGCCAGATGTGACATAGGCACCTCTTCCTAGCTCTGGTGCTCTGGGCTGGGGAGCCCAGCATAGGGTTGGGACCACATGGGGTTGGGACCACTTGCTTCACAAGGGGGACCTTTGCACTGAGATATCCCTCCAGATTCTCAACCACTGCCTGTGGGAGCAAGGCCAGTCCTTTTTGTATTCCCACCCTTCCTACCAGTCTTAATGTGGCTTCATTTGTAAATCCTTGGTTATGAGACTTCTGTTCACCCTGTCTTCAGTTGGTTATTCAGTTCCGTTGTTCTATCATTTAGTTGTAATTCCAGTTTTGTCCTAGGAGGAAGTGAGTGTAAATTCCACCACCTCCACTGCCTTCTTGGATCTCTGATTTCAGTTATTTCAAACTTGTCGAAGTTGGTTTTATGGCACAGGATATGGTCTATCTTGGTATATGTTTCATGGGTTCTTGGAAAGAATGTGTATTTTGCTGTTGTGCAGTAACGTGTCACCAAAAAATTGATTAGATATTCCTGGTTTATGGTGTTTGCAGTTCTTCTATGTTCCTTTCTGATTTTTCTGTCTAGTTTTTCTATCAGTTTTTGAGATACACTGTTGAAGTCTTTAACTATATTGTGGGATTTTTAATTATTTCCTATTTGTTTTCTTAGTTTTTGCTTCAACTAATTTGTAGCACTATTTAGGATTGATATATCTTCCTTGAAGACTTTTATCATTATGTTTTGTCCTTTTCTCTTTTTTATAATTTTCTTTGCTCTGAAGCCTACTATGTCAAAAATTAATACAGCCACTCTTTTTTATTAATATATGTAGCATATCTTTTCCTATCCTTTAACTTTCTTGTTTTAAAAATATATTTTTATTGATTTCAGAAAGGAAGGGAGAGGGAGAGAGAGAAAGAAGCATCAATGATGAGAGAGAATCATTGATTGGCTGCCTCCTGCACGCCCCACACTGGGGATTGTGCCCTTGACTGGAATCGAACATGGGACCCTTCAGTCCTCAGGCCAACACTCTATCCACTGAGCCAAACCAGCTAGGGCTAGCCTTAAACTTTCAATCTACCTATCATTATATATTTCAGATTAATTTCCTGTAGGCCACATATAGTTGTGTCATTTTTTGAGCATGAAAATAAAATCTTTATTTTCAATTATTACTCACCAATAAAAGAAAGTTAGGTTCAATTTTAGCTCTTGACACAAAGTGAGCTAGGAGGTAAATTTACATCCATCAGCTATAACTAATGGGCCAACTTTTTATAAACTTCAGAATATCTTGAAGGCTTGCAGCATGCCAGATATTTCTGTGTATTCTCTAGTGACACAATGCCAGAAATGACTGACAGTGAGTGGAACTTGTGTGTTTTTAAAAAATGTATGTATCATTGTGAGTTTTATTTAAAAAACTCAGCATAATTTTTTAGAGGTTCATGGAAGTCATATATAGAGTATTTCAATAGTTCAATCATTTTTTAAATTCAAATTCTTTATTGTTTAAAGTATTACATAAGTCTCCTTTTTCCCCCATTGTGTTTTTAATAGCAGGTGTTTTTGCCCGGCCAGCATGGCTCAGTGGTTGAGCATTGACCTATGAACCAGGATGTCATGGTTCGATTCCCAGTCAGGGCACATGCCCAGGTTATGGGCTTGATCCCCAGTGTGGGGAGTGCAGGAGGCAACTGATCAATGATTTTCTCTCATCATTGATATTTCTATCTCTCTTTCTCCCACTCCCTTCCTTTCTGAAATCTATAAAAATATATTTAAAAATAACGGGTGTTTTCTATATGTTGCTACAAATCAAGAGGTTAATAAATATGTTACATGCCCAGAAATGAGTTAAAATACTTGAAAGTCTAAAAACACTATAGCTGTGTCATTTTTAATCTCTGCTAACATCTGTAATTGATGTATTTACAACATTTACACATAATGTATATATGTTAGCGCTTAAGTCTGCCATTTTACTGTTTGTTTTCTGTTTGTTTCCTCTGTTCTTCATTTCTAGCTTTTATTCCTGTCGTCCTACAGGTTATTTTGAACTTTTTTAGAATTCTATTTGATTTATCTCTAGTAATTTTGACAGTGTCTCTTTGGATAGCTTCTTAGTAGTTTATCTAAGTATTACATTATATGTACATAACTTATTACAGTCTATTGGTGTTCATATTTTTCCCGTTTGACTGAAGGGTAGAAACCTTACCTTTTTTTTTTTTTTGTCTCTTTAACCTTCCCGATTTACCTTGAGGGCCAGATCAGACATTGTTACCATTTTTACTTCAACTGTTAAACATAATTTAGAAAACTCAAGCAGATAAGGAAAACCTGGTTTACTTACTCATATTTTTAGATTTTTTTATTGTACTTTATTCCTTCCTGTGTTGCAAGATTCCTTCTTTTGACACTTTTCTGTTTGGACAACTTCCTTTAGCCATTCTTTTAGGGAAGGTCTGCTGGCAACAAATTCTTTTAGTTTCCCATTATCTAAGAATGTCTTGATTTCCTCTTATTTGTCAAGGATTTTTTTTCTGGATATGCAGTTTTTGGTTGGCAGTTCTTTTCTTTTCATAATTTAAAAAATTATGACTCCTTACTTCTCCTCTCCATGGTTTCTGATGAGAAATCTACTGTCATTCTAATTGTTTTCCCACTATTATTAAGGTGTCATTTCTCTTTCACATCTTTTGAGATCATTTGGTTTTTTTTTAGTTTTCACATTTATCTATATATATAAAAGCCTAATATGCAAATTGTCCCCACGGGAGTTTGACTGGGAGACCAGGAGTTCGATCACTCGCTATGATGTGTGCTGACCACTAGGGGGTGGCATGGAATGAAGGAAGACCCTGGCCAGCAGCCAGAAGGCCCTGATCAGCCGTGATCACCAGCCAGGCCTAGGGACCCCACCCGTGCATGAATTTCCTGCACTGGGCCTCTAGTTTGATATAATATGTCTTAGCATAGATTTCTTTCAGTTTATTCTTTGGGATTTGCTCAGTATCTTGAACCTGTAGAAATATATCTTTTGCCAAATTTGAGGATTTTTCAACCATTAATTATTTGAATACTTTTTCAGCCCCACCTTTCTCTTCTCCTTATGGGACTCTGATTACATAAATATTAGGTTTCTTTTGGTGTAGTCCCACAGTTCTCTGTGACTCTGTTTATTTTTTAAAATTCTATTTTCTTTCTCTTGTTCAAACTAGATAACTTATATTGGTGTTTCACTTTCCCCTGTCCTCGTAATTCTGCTGTGGAGCCTCTCCATTTAGATTTTTTTAAAAAAAAATTTCAGTTAATGTATTTTTCAGTTCTAAAACTTCCATTTGGTCTCCGTTTATATCTTTTATTTGCTGAGACTTTCTAATTTTTCAATTATTTCAAGCATGATTATAGATACTAATGGATGCATTATTTTTTCCAAAATATATTTTGATTGATTTTTAGAGAGTAAGGGAGAGGAGGAGAGAGACAGAGACAGAGACAGAAACATTGATATGAAAGAGAAACATTTATTGGCTGCCTCCTGCACACACTCCAACCAGGGATCGAGCCCACAACCCAGGCATGTGCATGACCAGGAATTGAACCAGTGACCTTTCAGTGCATGGGAGGATGCTCAACCAACTGAGCCACCTGGCCAGGGCTTACTGAAGCACTGTTATGATGACTGCTTTAAGTTCCTTGTCAAGCCATCTCGTTATTGGCATTATTATTTTTTAAAATATATTTTTATTGATTTCAGAGAAGAAGGGAGAGGGAGTGAGAGATAGAAACATCAATGATGAGAGAGAATCATTGATTGGCTGCCTCCTGCATGCCCCCTACTGGGGATCAAGCCTGCAACCCATGCATGTGCCCTTGACCAGAATCGAACCTAAGATCCTTCAGTCTGCAGGGTGACATTCTACTGAACCAATCCAACTAGGGCAACATTGTAGCATTGTTATTATTATTATTTTTTTAATTCAAGTTGATATTTTCCTGGTTTGGTTATGACATCCTGGTGTGACAAATGATTTTTATTGAAACCTGAATATTTTTAGTAGTATGTAATGGATCTTATTTATAATCTTCTATTTTAGTAAGCCCCCTCCGACAGCATGCCAGTGGGAGAAAGGGTGAATTACCTCATTACTAAGTCAAGGTAGAAGTCCCTACTGGACCTCTGTTGACACCCAGTAGTGAAAGGCTCCTAATTACTACACTGTGGGGGTGGGACTTTAGAAACATCACTAGGTTTCCTCTGATACCACCAGGGTTTCAAGGAACAGGGAACACTTATTATTGTTCTCCACATGTTTCTGCCTGACTGGGTTGAAAATCTGGGCTTCATACTTGGCTTTCTGTGACAACACAATGGTGATAGAGGGAAGAGGTGCATGATGAAAATGAAAAATGAAGGCTCTTCACTTTGCCTTTGCTGGCTGGGGTGGGGGTTAGGCCATGTTTGATTTTTCCCCCCATAGTGTTTAACTGAAGTAGAATGGTTATTGTGTAAAAGTTTCTGTCTTTCTAGGCTGTCCCTTTCCAGATTCTTTGGTTAGAAAGAGAAATATTTTCTTGGGATTTTTACATCAATTTCCATGGGCATTTCTGGTTTTCTGACTTCTCCAGCACTAAGTTTGGGATATATAAGGCAAAAAGGAAACCTAGAGCATTCACCTTAGGTTCTGAGGTTCCTAACTGGTCTGCCTTCTTATCTCAACATTTCAGAGTCTTCTTAGGTTTGTTTTATATGTAATATTTAGCACTTTTAGCTGTTCTTCATGGGAGGAATGGGGAAAAATCAGTCCCAGAAGTTTTAGGGACTTTGAGGTGCTTCTGTGACTGCCTCAAAGTCACAGAATGCAATGTGAAACTATTGGAGCTGAATCCCTCCAACATTTTAACTCTGGTCTTCTTTTGGGTCTTTGATTTCTTCCCAGTAGCACAGCTCTTAACTGTGTTGAGCAAGGATTGTGAAGAAAGAACTGAGTTGACTAGGAAAAAGGGAATTAAGGTAAGTTTGTTAGTAGTCTCTTTGATATGTCAATATAATGTTTAAAGTTCTCCTGGAGTTCATTAGTTACTGCTATTTACAGAGTTACTGAATGGGAACTAGCTTTGCCTAGAACTTGACTCTCCATGAAACTTCACTCTCCTTGCATTCCAGACCCAGCCATTGTGGTTGACAGGTGAGTTCGAACCTTGGAAGACCTGATTTGGACTCTTGAAGCTATTCTCCTAAAGGAAAGGTTTAGGCTAGTACTTATTGGGATCTGAAAATTTAGAGCCCACCAAACAATGTAGTACTAAGGGGTGGGGACTGCTAAATGAAACCAAGCTCCCCTGCAGATAGACGGAATCTCAACTGGGGACAGGGGAGATGAGGATGGCAATCGTCACAGTTGCTGAGAGGCATATAGAGCACAAGTCCACTCCACTGAGGTGTGTGGGAAGGGATTTAGACATGTTCACCAATTTTTCTTTCTCCAAGTGCCACCTTGGGAGTTCCCCTACACTTAATTGCATGTATTTGCTACTCTTCCCCATCTCTCTGTAGCTTGGGAAAGCACTGTCAAATAGAAGAGAGGGAGCCTCTAAGCTAGTTGTGTAGACCACTTAGACACACCAATCTTTTTTCATGAAAGGAGGGCCTCCCAAGAATTGTTCCTCACACACCCAATAACCAGCCTAGACAAAGGGCACTTTGATGGTCTCTGGGCATCAAGCAAGGCCTTGGAAATTGGCCTTTACTGATGATAATATTATTGAGTAATGAGAGAAGTACCAAGGGAGTAAGGCACAGAATAGCTCATTTTGGAGTTTTACCTCTATTTTGAGGCAGAGAGGAACCCAGAAGATAATGCCCTATACTCCCAGGGAAAGACAGATCAGAGACTCCTGACTCTTCTTCCATATTCCTCCCTCCCTGCTCCATAGAAGAGGCTGAGGTGGGTGGGACAAGGACTCTGGTTCAGCTTCGGCTGCCTTCCATGCCTCCATCTTGGGACTCTGGTGCTAGTCAGTACCAGTGTAGGGGACAGAGGGGCCCTGGGGCCAGCAGGTGCTAGTCTAGGAGCAGCAAGCAGACTTTCTGAGAAGTCCGGGGGAAAGAGCAATTCACTTACTTTCCTACTTTCTGTGAGGTGGACTGGAAAGAGCCTTGGAGAAGAGGTTTGAAATCAGACATTCAGTCTCCACTCCTCCCCCCCCCCCTCGCCCCGAGCCTCACTTTCCCAATATGTAAAACAGGCATAAGAGAAGTACCTGCATGGGTTGGGGAGAGGATGAGGTGTATGAGAGCACCTGTGAACTGCAAATTACCCACCCAAAGGAAGAGTACCCTGTTATTATTGAAGGAGGCCCCTGTGTCCAGATACACTGGGGTTGTGTTCATGGAGCTGAAGAATGAAGAGAATGTGTCTGTGCACATGTATGGGAGTGGTGAGAAGCTAATGAGGAGGCAAGTAGCTGGAAAATCTCAGACTGACAGAAGGAAACTGGCCTTTGTAAGGCTTTAAGGCATAAGGATTGGCAAGGCTGGGTCCCCCATAACACTCTACCTTGGGAGAGGGAGGTGTATGTAGGTGTGTGGGAAGGGAGTAGAAATGCTACCCTGGCCCCCTTCCTCCTTCACCTCACTTAGGCAACCGGTTTAAGAAAGCAGGCTAGTGGAGTAGACTGGAGGAGTGTTAGGTGGGGAGCAAATTGAGAGACAATCTGGTCCTTCCTATCATTCCTGGTAGGAAATCCTGCTGGTTCACTTTTGTGAACATAGGACAGCTGGTGGGGGCTCAGCTTCTCCCTGGGTGGTATCTGGGGAATGCATGGTGGGGGAGTGGGCCTGAGCTGGGAGTTCCCACCAGCGTGATTGCTCTCTGGAGTGCTGGGACAGCTTTTATGCGGACTGGGGTGGGGAAAGGTTGATAGGTGGACCAATGCTTGGGCAGAAGCAGTTCCACTGTACTGAGCTGCATGGAGGAGGCTGTCCAGCAGGCCCAGCCTAGGGTTGGAGATTGGAGAGGGGGGCAGAAGGCGATGTCTGCTCTGACCCAAGCATTTCCTGGAGGTGGTTCCTGCCCTCAGACTCCTCACCCAGCTGGCTTCCTGCTTGAAATCACTCAGGACCTCCACTAGCTGCTGCCTTGAGGCCTTGCAGCCAAATCTGGTAGGGAGTCCAGCCAGATCCCCTTGAGGGCTCCAGATGGAACATGGGGTGGGGGTGGTGATGCTGCAGTCCCTGGTGGTAGTGGCATGCACAGGGCAGTGGGGGCAGGGGATCGAGGAGCAGCTGAGCCCTCGACACAGGGCAGCTGTTGTCTGTCCATCTCGCTCTGTAGACAGTTGTGTGCACCTGGGGCTGGGCCCTCCCACTTTCCTTCTCACCCCCTTCCCCTGAGCGGAAAATCTGGCCATCCTGGGCAGGCCTGATTCCAGTCCGAGTAGCAGGGGCAGATGCATCTCCCTGGTGGTTTCCGGACCTTCCCAGACAGGGAAATGGATGGAGGGCCATGGAGGGGCCGGAACTGACACCCTCCCTGCCCAAGGTGACCCAAGGACAGTAGAAGGATTGGGGCAGCAGCCAAGGCCCTGTTCCCCGCCCCACTCCCAGCTACATCTCCATTCCCAGGCATTTCCTGAGTGTGGGGTGTGTATGGGACCTGGTGGAAAATGGTATCCCTTAGCACCACATCACTGGATTCCGAGCCCCAGTCATTGCAAGGGCAGTGCAGGGTGGGTGTGCAATGGGAAGACTTGTGGTCACCTCGCGCCTCTCTAGCCCCCATCTCTGGGGTGGGACCACAGTCTATGGTACGACCTGGAGAGCATGGAGGTGTTGACAGTCTACCTCTCTGACTGGCCAGGGCAGAAGCACAGCTGGGCTCAGCTCTGCCCTTCCCTCCCCCACAATCTCCCACTTAGTAGATGTGAGCGATTGGCTAATTTTATCCTGCTCCAGCTCAGCAAGAAACCCACGTTGAGGAGCACTTAGTTCTTGCAGGTGGCTCTGGCCCCCCGGAGACCAGTTGTGGGGTGATGAAGAGAAAAATGCTGTGGTCTTGGTCGGAGAAAGGGCGTGGTGGCCCAAATGGGCTGAGGTCCATATGCTCAGGGCCGCTGGAGTCCAGAAGAGGAAAAAGTGTCTTAGTAATAATATAGTAGAAATTCCTCCTTGTATTTGTTCTCTTTGTTTTCTCCACCTCTGTTCCTATCATTCCTGAAATTCATGGGTTCTAGCAGAGTGAACTCACAAAGCAGGACCCTAGAAAATATTGCTGAAATGACTTTAAAAACCAGGCATGCAACGCTTCCTTCGGTGACCACTAGAGAGAGCTGAAAGGCAGGAATCTAAAAACCTAGAGCAGCGATGGCGAACCTTTTGAGCTTGGAGTGTCAGCATTTTGAAAAACCCTAACTTAACTCTGGTACTGTGTCACATATAGAATTTTTTTGATATTTGCAACCATAGTAAAACAAAGATGTATATTTTTGATATTTATTTTATATATTTAAATGCCATTTAACAAAGAAAAATCAACCAAAAAAAATGAGTTCGCGTGTCACCTCTGACACGCATGTCATAGGTTCGCCATCACTGACCTACAGTCTCCATTTCAGTTTATTAGAATTTCAGAACTTGTTTCCCGCTCTGGTTCAAACCAACACCTACCCTATCTCAGTACTAGTTGTCAGACAACAGGATTTGTTGGGGGCAATGTAACCCCTATCAGCAGGCCTGCTCTGCTTCTGTGATGTGGGAGGGAGTTGCTGGCTGCCTCTTCAGATGTGAAAAGGCCCTGGAGGAAAGCATATGCTGATAAAAATTATGGGATTCCACAGCTTTGAAATCTAATGATCCTGAGTGTTCAAACACAGATTGGAGTCCTAGGGCTACTGTGGGGAGGGACTAAGGGGTAAGCCACCTTGGGTGACAGAGCCTGGGGCCAGGCAGCAGGACAGAGTAATTAGTCTCAGTGAGAGGAGATAAGGAGGCTGCCATCCTAAGGATGTCTGCACTGAGTCAGGAGAGAACCCATCAGTAGCCAAGAGCTACTGGTAAACCAGCCTCTCCCAAAGGAAACTAATCCCCTTTTTGCCTCTCTTCTGCCCAATGTGTGGAGTTTATTTGTGCCTCTTGGGTTTTGGAGGGTGAAATGGCAGTAGGTGGGACCAACTCTCCAAGGCCAATGCTGCATGAAGGTCTGGAGTGCTTGGGAAGAGATAACACCAAAATTATGTGTCAGTTTGGAATGAGAGTAATCATGAAAAGATGGGGTATGCTAAAAGTCAGATTTGGCTCATTAGATTTTATTTTTGCTCAGAGCTGTTCCTGCTGACACTCTTATGGAAATGGTCTCACTACATAGTTGTTGAATGAAGTGGGTAACTCAGTTTCCCCTCCTTGGGTTAGTTTTCCTCATCTGTAAAATGAGGGGTTTGGTCTACACTGGAAGTTAATTACCATAGTTCAAGTCTCAACCTGCGCTGTCACTGATGAACTATGTGAACCTGTAGTCCTTTCTTATCTCTAGGCCTTAGTTTCCTCACTTCAATTTAATGCAGAGTATAGACCTGGGAGACTCAAAGTTTACTCCCAGCTTTGTCACTGTTGTACGTCTTTTCTGCTTCACAGTCAATGTCTCTGTTGCTGCCTGACTGTGTAATCCAGGTATACCAGTCCCTTCAGGTTCCCCCATCAGTAATAAGGGAGAGGAAAAGGGTCTTGAAATGGATTATTTCTAGGTCTTTGCTCATTTTCAACATTGCATATTTATAACAAGGTGGTGGCTTTGGCAGGGCCTCTACTCCAATTCAGCCACTCACCATGTTTTCATTTTGTGAAGTAACCACTTTTCCACTTCAGAGCTTCCTTAAAGATCCAATCCTGAACAGTCAACCCAACTTCAAACCCCTATGGATCTCACAGAGAGTATAGACCCTGGCATAAATTTGATTTGAAATGAGATTTTAGTTCTGAAACCAAACTTCCTGCTGTTAGCCAGCTTAAAACCATTTCACCCTTGTAGGCAACATACATACCAAAGCTAGATTTTTAGTTGTTTATTTTGTTCCAAACCTTTTTTGGATTTAATGTTTCAGGTTTCAAGCTCCCAAATTTTGTTCATTCTCCTAGATTTGACTATGGATTCATCCTACCCTAAACATTAATACTATGCTGTTTTCACCAACCAACATTCTCTCCATAAGCACACAAGCCCACACATGCACATGCACATGTGTGGAAGAATTGACACCCTACAATGTTATATGACACCTGATAAGGTAGATTTTTGACCTGTGAATGACATTCCTTCCTCTGGAGAGAAGTGAGTGGTAGCCAGATTCTTAAGTTCTATTCACACCAGGTGCAACAAAGGAGGCCCTGCAGAACTGCCCACAAGTGATTTGGTGTTGGGAGGGGCAGGGAGGAATGGCAGCAGGGACTTTGTTGATCCAACATTTTCAGTGGTCTCTCCTCCTGTTCCACTGCTGTTTGAACTGATAGGATAGTAATTAAGCCCCTTCCTACCCACAGAGCCAAGAAACCAGAGTGTTTTCCTTTGAGTAATTGATAAGAGCTGAACCGGGACCAGTGGAGGGGGATCAAGTCATTGAGGCCATCAGAAGCCAACAATGCCCCAGCTGCCTATTTGTAATGGAAAAACTCATGGGTAGGGGTCACTGTCTTCTTTGGAGCCCCCAAACAGCAATCTCATCCTCCCGGCCCTGGCTTGAGGTGGCAAGTTACTGTTAGCTCCAAGTGACAGTCAAAGATGCCTTGCAAGAAGATGAGAAAAAGTTTAGGTAATAGGAACACAACAGACCAAGGCCCAGAATAGGGAGAAAGAGATGCAGAGGCTGAGTGAGGAGAGAGTTTGAACTCCTAATGAGGTGAGTTGTGAATGCTCCTCAGCAAGACTGTTGCACAGAGTCTGGGTATAGGGAATCATCTGGCACCTATTTTAGAGGGGTAAATGTAGTCCAGAGTTGACCTTTCCTAGCAACTTTAATGTCCACTAATCAGAGTGGCCCAGTATGCACAGTATGAGGGACACATTGGTTGGTAAAGGCTAGCAAGGTTTCAATTTCTTAAAAGAAACTGTCCAACCCTTTGTGTAGCTGCTGCCTCTACCTTTTGGGGATCCAGGTTAGGAATTGAATTTTTCCCAAAACAGTCCCATTCCTGGCCTAGCCGAGGTGGAAATATAGATCTGTCATGAATAACGATAGAAGGGTTGGTACTTCAGCAGGTTGAGTTGCCTCTCCCCAGGCCTCCTCTGACTACTGAGAGGAAAGGGATTGCTTCACATTTTGACAGATAAAAGGATGGGGAGCTTGGGAAGGCCTGCAGGTTAAGCACTGGCTTGGGAAATCTATAAAAATCAGTGAGTGTTGTTTAAGGCCCCTTCCCTATGTGATATTCTACTCTTCCAGTCTATGATTATAGCAGCTTGACCCAAAAGGTGAGGTGTGGCTCAGCATGAGATGAGTGTGACTGATGCTACTATTAGGGAGGGGCTAGACCAAGGTAAGGCTGATTGGCTCAAGCTCTGGGTCCCTCCTTTCTTTAAGCACCTGTGTGTCTATGACAGTCATAAAAAGAAATAGAGAGGAAAGAAAAATGAGGAGGAAGTATAGGGGAAAGAAAGAAAAAGGGAAGAAGGAATCAGACTGTAACCAACCAGATGATGGGGAAACTATCTGTACACTTGTAAACTAACAGCACCCACAGTTCTTGGGGAGTCATAGACTCTGAGGCTAAATAAGGCTTGTTGCTCCATTTTACTCTCTGCCCTTCCTCCAGCCCCCTTCACCAGCAGCTTCTAAGGTCAGATGGCAAGAAGCTCCTCAGCACACAGAGGCTTGGGTCTTCCCACCAGGCTCCTGGGGACACAATAGCACCTTTTACAGTTGCTTCTAGTGGATGACTAACAGGCTTGGGCCAAGAGGTCCCATGCCCCCCACCCCCCCAAGTGTTAGAAGATATAGGGAGAGGTTCCAAAAGCCAGGGGGTGATCCCAAGCTTTACTAGATCATTGAAGGAGAAGAACCCTGGCAAGTTTAAAGGCATTCATGAAGAGAATTTGATTAATGAGTTTGGAACACCTGGAACTTTAGCTCCAAAGGGATGGTCAGGTGGCTGAAATGCAGTGTGCACAAGGTTTGGGAACAAGTGTGCTGGTGGCAAAAATGTAAATGCTGAGCAGTGTGGGGTGAAGGAAAGGGGTTGGAGAGGATCACACAATCACAAGCAATTGGCATTAGATTGGTTCCTCAGGGGTGGGAGAGCCCGGCAGCAGCTCCCCACTGGGGGCTGGGTCAGGGGCCAACATCTTGTCCTTGCTGGAATCCCTTTGCTCTTCCTTGAACATCCTTTGATGCATCAGAGGGACAAAGAAGAGGATTACAGCTCCAATTATTGGGGGCACACCAGCAAAGTAGAAGGCCACATGGTAGTCCCCAAAACAGTTTCGGAGGAGGCCTGAAACAGTTAAGAGAGAAAAGTCAAGCTCAGCTTTGTCCTACTGCCCAAAGTTGTTCTCTATCTCTTCTAGGGGCCATAATGATACCTATCTAGAGAATTTTGACCTGAACTACCTTGACTCAAGGAATACTTCAACTTGTAAGAAATTAACCTCTATTACAAAAGCAGGTGACTGCTCTGAGGTACTGGAACTGCAGGTCCTTGAGGCTAAGGCTCATTATGAAAGAAGCTAATGAAACTTATCGTAAAGTTCTCCCTTCCTCTCTGTAAAAAATCAATAAAATATATTTAAAAAAAAAAAAAAAAAAAAAAAAAAAAAAAGAGGAAAGCTAATTTAAAAGAACTCCACAGAATATGGTCAAGTCTTGTCTTGGTTTTCAGTGATATAACCTCCCATCCCCAACTTGGGCTAGAATGTTCTTGTGGAACAATTCAGCCAAGTTTCTATTTGTCCTTTCTCTTAAGTTTCCTTTTGCCCAAAGAGAAAGCTCTATGTGTATCCTTTCTTCAAGATTCAGATATGGTTGGTCCCTCTGGATTCCTCTAATTATGAATACTATGAATGTGTTTGGCATGGGATGCTAGGCTTCTGCTCACCTTCAGAAGATAATGTGAGCCACCACATAGGAGGAATGAGCCCAGAAACACTACTGAATAAAGACAAGTAGTCTCTTGGTCTCCTTAGGAGGTAAGCAAACTAGAAAGAGATGTGGATTCTGGGACCTATCTTTGGGATCAGGGGCTGCGTAGAGACTCCACTCGCTCAGTGGGCAGTATGGCTGTGACACAAAGGCCTGAGTGGAAGCTTTGCCACTGTTATGCAGCATGACAAGTAACCTTAAGATATCTTGCACAGAATTTGTGTTCAAGGAATATTTGTTGAGTTATCCCAGTTGGCCAGCCTAGGAAAAGCTAGCCCATTAATTAATATTTTCCGTAAATCCTAAAGAAAGGAAATGAAGTTCTTTTTCCATTGGTTTTCCTTGTTTCCTATGTTTTCTGGGGTACCAACAATGCCATTCTTAGAGAGTGGAGAAACTGGGAGTTAATAAAGATAGAAAGCCAACACTTTGCCTGCTGCCTTCTGGAAGTGACCCTCACTAGCCCAGTCCTGGGATGCTACCTTAATCAAATATCTTCTATAGGCTCAGTTCAGAAGCCAATAGAAGAGGAGAGGGGTGTCTTTAAGTCTTGATAAAATTAGGGCCCACCTTCTCTTTTCTTCCTGCCTAGCTACCTTGCAAATAATTACTTGCCTGTGAAGAAAAACGAGTATACTAGATCAATAGAATGGTCAAGAAGGACAAACCCATTTCTCTCTCTAGCATCTTGGAAACATCTGTGCTGTCTACAGTATAACTCCACTGAAACAGATATACAGCCATGAAAAGCTTATTGCCCAAAATGAATTAATGCACATATACTGTGCTTAGTTTCTTTCACCAATAGTGGTATGGGGTTTCATGCACTCTGACAAGGCTGCTAAAACAGAGACTAAGAGGAAGGGAAATTTAAGTAGAAGTATTCAGGAAAGCAAGGACCCAGGGAAGACAGGACTCCCCTACTCATACCCTTCTTTTAATATCAGCCTCACCTGCAATGGGGGGCCCAGCAATCATTGGCAGGGCCATCATGCCCAGGAGGTAGCCAATGGCCTGCGAAGCCTGCATTGGGCCCACCAGTTCAAATGCGATGGGGGCCATGATGGTGATGAAGAAGCCATCGCAAAGGCCCAGGAAGAGGCAGACAACGATGAGACCTCCGAAGCCCCTGCACAGGGGAATCATCATGGACATCAGGCCCAAGAGCAGGAAGGAGATGACCTAGAGAAGCAAGGGCCTGAGGTTGGTCATGTTATGCTTGCCAGTCAAGACCACATAGCAAATCACACCTTTTTCAGAGCTTCATTCCTACCATTTAAAAAATGGGGCAGCAGGGTGTCAACAGAGAGAGCAGTTGGACTAAATAGTTACTTATGCCCTTTCTAAGTCCTACATTAAAAGATTCAAAGTTTTTAAGAGAGCTCCTATTTAACTGCAAGTCTATGTTGTTGCTGTCAATAAGGTTGTTAGCTTCATGAGTTGGTTTTTAGAGAGGATAAGAAATGTCCTGGCCATGCCATCTGAGGAAATCTCCTGGTTCGGGGACTGTAGAACTTTTCCCAGACTGTTTTGCAATATTTAGGCAGAATCTAGGAATAAGAAACCAGATATCCCAGCTTCTTCTCTAGTAGATTCATGAACAACTATAAGATAAAACCAGACCTACCTATCAATATATAAGCCATAATGGTATGGCAATTAAGAGTAAGTACCATTATATAACACAAAAGACCCAATTAACTTATTTTATTCTGCTTTAATTGCTATCTACTATATCTAGCTGCCTCCTAACATCCTCAATGAGGCCCTTCCAAACAAGGTTTGGAAATTAAAAATCTCTCTTGGAACTGAGAATCAGCCCCCAACAATTGGCTCAAAGTGAAGCTGATCTGCAGGTTATCAGCCTTTCTTTTCCAACAGACTGACCAGGGACTTGACACCAGATATTTTCGTTGCTACTTCATAACTGTAATGTTGCTACTGTTATGAATCATAATGTAAATATCTAATATGCAGGATGGTCTTAGGCGACCCCTGTGAAAGGGTCGTTCGACCGCCAAAAGGGTCGTGACCCACAGGTTGAGAACCGCTTGTCTAGACGCAGCGGTTCTCAACTTGTGGGTCGCGACCATCGGAAAACACATATAGCATATCAGATATTTACATTACGATTTATAACAGTAGCAAAATTACAGTTATGAAGTAGCAACAAAAATAATTTTATGGTTAGGGGTCACCACAACATGAGGAACTGTATTAAAGGGTCGCGGCATTAGGAAGGTTGAGAACCACTGGCTAGAGGATGGCTCTTCAGAACATTTGAAGCTATGTATACACTCCTTTCCTCTCCCAGTTCAGTACCCAGGGAGAAATAAGGGGAGCAAATTCCTCTGATGGAGTATCTTGCATAACTCAAGAGAAATAAGTTTACCCATTGTTTTGTACTCTTAGCCTGCGACAACAGCAGGATGAGTTTGGACAAGTCACTTTCCTTCTCTGGGCCTCAGTTCCTCACTTATGAAATGGGGGAGTTGATAGTTTCAGCTACAATGCTCTAAAGTTGTTTGATATTACTCTAAGTGATAAAATGGGTCAAATAAGATTGCAAAGGGAGAGAGGTGGGTGGATAGAGGAAGTGGTCAGCAGAAGCTGGCCCTAAGCCTAGTTCTGCTTCTGACTATCTAATGCCTCTGCCTCCACTGGAACTCAATCTGCACAATAGAAAGCAAAAGCTGCTCATGCCCTACCACTCTCCTAGGGACTGTGGTGACAACTGAGCTATATGGCTAGGCAGGGCTACTTACTGCCTCTCATCAAGATAAAGTCTAGGCCCAGTGATAGCTTACCCTGATTTTCACTAACCTTTGGCATCTTGGAGCTGCTGATACTTACAGGAAAGACATGCAGGGGTGTCATGTAGAAGAGGCTGGAAAAGCCACACATACTCCCATGTAAAAATATACCCAGATAAGTCACTTGCTGATATTTGCACAGGAATTCAAATTTTCATAATTGCCTTATCTTAATTATAGGCTTTTGGTTTGACCGTGGTCAAGTTTTTTTTTTTATCATCTCTGGGACTTGGCTTTTCCTTCCATCACTTAGAGTAAAGTGGAATATGAAAAGGGCATAACATAGGAGTTCAGCTCTGCCACTACTGTCTAAGTCGTTTCCTCAGTTTCTCCATCAGTATGAGAGATTGGACTGGATGAATCATAAGGGCACCCCTAGCTCTGACAAAGCAGATTAACCAGTTCTGGCAAACCTAACACAGAGTTAAATACAATAGGAAACCTTGTCCAGGACATCTGATGGTATTTAGGAAAAGACTTCGGTCTGTCAGAAGACAAAGAAATCCCTGCTGTGAGTGTAGTTAGGACCCTTTGAAAAAATGATTTTAGGGCTTCCTCAGGGGAGTCAGAACTCAACCACTTCCTGATGGTGATAACATGTTTTCTGGGACTGCCATCACCCCTCCACAGGGTTTCATACTTAGGTACCTTCTAGTAAACCCAGCTACAGGAGCAAAAAGCATGAACCACATCATAAAGGCAATATTTCTATAGACAAAGATAGACAACTTAAGCAGTAGTCTGTATTCCAACCAGACCAGAGCCCAGTTCACACAGAAAGTGGCCTCTTGAATATCCATGAGGCTACTTGCCACAATATGAGGCTATTTATGTCACTGTCAGAAGGATTAAAAACTTGCATGGCTGTAACATTTTTTTGACTTCTCAAAACTGGGTCACACCTAGATTTTTTTTAATCCTCACCTGTGAGGTGGGATAGGAACAATAATTATTCTCACTGCACAAATGAAGAAAGTGAGGCTTAGAGAAGGGGAGTGATCTGACCTTTTCTGGTACTTTTTTGTGTCAATCAAGAGGATGGCATTTAGGCCCTGGCTGGCTAGCTCAGTTGGTTAGAGCATCGTCCTGATACACTAAGGTTGAAGGTTCGATCCCCAGTCAGGGCACATACAAGAATCAACCAATGAATAAATAAGTGGAATAACAAATCTCTCTTTCTCTTTTCCTCTCTCTCTAAAAGTCAATCAATAAATAAAAAAAGGAGGATGACATTTAACAGCTAGGGCTTGGTGCCAAGTATCTCTGGAAATATAAGAGGTGATGGGCCTGGGCCCAACCTAGAGGAGAGAGACACTGGGTATAGAGCCTCGAGGAGAGAGACACAGATGCCCAAGACCCTCCAAGAGAGTGTAGGGTAGCTATGAGATCACTCCTCACTGGGGGCAACATCTAACTCCTGGCCTCACTTTCCCTCTTTCAGATGAGAGAGCCATTATTAATAAATGTTTCCTTGAAAATGTTCTTCAAGGTTCCATTTATATTGTTCTCAATCTTGATGAAAGAGTAAGAAGAAGGATGATTGCACTCATCTGAAAGCAAGGGAAACTGAGGGTCAGATAATTTTATTGACTTTTCCATGTTGTACAACAAGCTGGTGTCAGAGCTGAGGCCCAGGGTGCAGCAATGACACAACCTACCATTTTATCCTAAAAAGTGGGGATAACCTAACATCTGTGGCAAAGTGTTATTCCCCACAGTGGACAGCATGGCCACACTCACCTGCAAGTAGATCTTCTTAAGTCCAGGAATGGAGTCACTGACACGGCCTGATACAAGGCGCCCGAGGCCTGAGGTAGCCCCAATACACACCAAGAGCACCCAGGTCTGCTTGATTTCCAAGAACTCCTCTTCCACATACTTCATCTGAAAAGCATATCACAGACCCCCCCAGGACAGGAGAAAAAAGAGGAGCTGACTGGTTAGCTATTGGCATTTCCAGAACCCTCAACTGCTTACTTGTCTGGACCATGACAAGAACTTCCTTCCTTGTAGCCCCAGCTCTGGGGCAAATTCCCTGGCTGCTTCTAAGAGTTTAAAAGGCTACATATCTCCGGGTTCTCTAGATCCTGGGCTTTTGAACAATAGCTGAGGTGAGTGGGTATCTCCAAGTCCTGGCAGGAAAGAATACAGCCTTAACAACTGAGAAAACCAATGGTTCTTCTACAACCTCCCTATTCCCTGACCCAGAACTGACAGACCAGGGAAACAGTAGGTCACCAGGGGAGAAAGATCCACCAACTTTAGAGTAACACTTCTAAAAGTGTGTTTTAAGAAACATGAGGTCTATGAAAGATAACTGGACTACAAGTGACAGTTCTTTGGCCATATAAGTTGGGTGGATGCTGGTTAAACAAAGCTGAAGGATTTATTTACTGCAGGTATTTTTGGTACCCTTAAAAGATTGCTATACAATATGAAGCTGAAGAGATCTAATATATGTTATTTCTTAACAAAATTATTTGACCACAAAGACCAGCATTCCATAGAACACACTTTTAGAAAATCCTATCCTTGAGTCATCTGGGCCAGTCTCCTAAATCCTAGTGATACTTATCTTCTCCTGAAAATCTATCTTGACTTATCAGTGGGAGAAACCATAAGCATGGACCTTCCCCTAAGGAATTCCCCCTATTTCCCATTGAGATCTTTCCTCAACCTGTGCTCTTTTCCACTCTGAGTCTCTCCAAGTACTATTTGTCTTTTTTCCCAAAGGTCTCCATTCTGTCCTTTCAATGTCCTTCACCCCTACCCTCTGGCACTTCAGACAGGTTAAGGGCAGATTCTTGGGACAAAATAGGGTGGGCCCACCCTGGTATTCCTCACCAGGTGTACGTAGGGAACGAAGTAACCAAGGGCAGCAGCAGCAATCCCAAAGGCCCAGATGCGGTAGGTACGTTGACGGAACACTCGCATGTTGAAGTACTTCCTGAGTTGAGCCAGAAAGCATTGGCACAGGTTGTGGACACCTCTCTTGCTTGGGGTGTCTTGAGAGCTGGGCAGGAGGGGCCGGTAGGTGAGGGAAAGCAGCGTAAGAATAAACATGAAGGTACTCAGCACCTGGAAGGTTTGGGCAAGCTTTATCTTAGCCCCCAGCATTTTGATGAGAAGGGGGAAGGATATGGAGAAGATGCTACTCCCAGCAGACACTACACCATTGGCCAGACCCAGACGACGTTGGAAGTAGTGGCCCAGGATGACGAGAGATGGCTGAAAGGCGAAGGAACAGCCACAACCAAAGAGAATCCCATAGGTGAAGTAACGCAGGCTTAGTGAGCTGTGGGAGAGACACCAAGAGCTATCCTCAGCAGCCTGACCAGCAAATCCACCTGCCCCTTTCCCTTCACCCTCCTGAGACCTGCATGCCCCCACCATTAACCCACAGCCCCACTTAACACTGACCCTCTGAACAGACAAAGGACAGGACCTTCTGGTTCTCATTTTGCAGATGGGGAGACAGAGGTTCAGAGAAGTAAAGTAATTGACCCAAAGTAGCATAATGGGGTCAGAAAAGCTTGGACTTGACTCCAGGTCTGTGTGATTCTATTTTGATTCATAGCACCTAATCAAAGATGATTGTTCAAAACAAAGTCAGAACCAGCCTATGCAAAGGCTGGATGATGGGGCTATAAGGAATAAGTCAGTGACTTAAAACAGTTTTACCTACTGCTCACCTAGACAGCGTGGTAGGCTGGTAGCCAAAGCTTTATCCAAAGTAACAACAAAGGTCTGTAAGGGCCCAAGATCCTGGAAGGTTGAGACCCTCCATAGGACTCTTCAGTGTCTTTCTCCATGCTCAGAGCCCTTAATATTTCAGAGAATAGCTGGTGGCCTCCTGAGAGACAGCCCATCCCCAACCCTGCTCAAAGTCTGAATATCCCAAGACCCTTTACTCCAGGCCCTAGATGATCTGCATGGGCCATGGTCGGCAAACTGTGGCTCGCGAGCCACATGCGGCTCTTTGGCCCCTTGAGTGTGGCTCTTCCTAAGCCTTAGGAGTACCCTAATTAAGTTAATAACAATGTACCTACCTATATAGTTTAAGTTTAAAAAATCTGGCTCTCAAAAGAAATTTCAATCGTTGTACTGTTGATATTTGGCTCTGTTGACTAATGAGTTTGCCAACCACTGTGCATGGGGATCCTGAGGTAAAAAGTCCCTTTAATTTTAAGAGCCTGGCTTCTGTTTCTAGACATGGTATGGGTTAGCTTCCCAGAGTAGCCTGGCTGCTTGATGGGAAATGGAGCCTGAAAAAAGTTATGGGTCTCACAAAGTAAGACATGTTCTGACTTAAAATTATTAAGCCCTGTGATGTCCATAAACCTCGGTCAGCAGGGAAAAGGCCATGTGAAGTTTAGTTTGGCCAGCTATCTGCCCCCCCAAAAAATATTGGCACAACCTAGTGAGGAATCTTGTCAGTTTTTTTAGCTTCCACATATTGTACAATAGTTTTTATCTGACAATTTAATTGCCTAATATTCTCCATAGTCAGGCAGTTCCTCCCCATAGATATCAGTCCTTATACTAAAGGACTGTGCCTATGCTGTAGAGATGATGTGGTGTTAGCATGCATGATTCCAATCACAGCTATTATTACCAATACTTTCCATCTATTTGCATTCACCAGATATGACAAGGGCTTTGATTTCAAAAGGGTTGCCTCTACTTGGAATACATAGCTAAGCCAACTGCTCCTCTTTTGTCATTCCTTGAGGCCTGCTTCCATGAGATTCTAGGGACTCATTGGGATGGTCTGGGCCAGGGGTCTTGTCTAAGGGACAGGAGTTAGACCTTCAGAGTGAAGGACAATGGGGGCAAAGCATGAGGTTCAGCCCAGGGTGCTAGGTGATAGATCTATTTTTAGCTGTGCTCAAGGCAGGAGGCCCCTAAATAAGCTTGCCAAGTCCTCCCCATCCCTGCCTGCATTCCTCTCTACCTCACACCATCCAAAGGAACTCAGAGCCCTAATTCAGACAACAGGAAGGATGACTTGGAGCCCTAGCCACAAACAGAACCATTTTTCCACTGGATGTGAAGCCATCCAGAATATTTCTTGGCTCTGAAGATGTTCTTACAGAAAAGGCAAAGGGGTTGGGGGAGGGGCTTAGGGGCTGGAAAACAGAATGCCTACTCCAATGTGCCTAAAGAAGAGTGCCAGAAGAAAACACATCTGAGCTCCTTCCCGTTCTGTAACAGCTTATGTGGATTGGAAGGTAAATGAGATCCGTATGTTGCTAATTTGTTTGCACTTTGCTATGCTCAGCCTTAAAAAACAGGCCTCTTTTGTGTAGTGCTGAGACTGGAGCTGCTTATGAGGTCTAAGCTCTTCCCCACAAGGAGCCAGACACCAACTTGCTGAGGGCAAAAGAGGCCAACAATTGGAGGGGTTCCAAAAGGGTTTGGAACTGCCTCCCTGGGAGGGCTGAGCAGGTTTCAGGTAGGACATGATTTTCCCCTCTGTCTGAACTAGAAGGGATGGAGCCAAGAAACCATTGCAAGACATATCCAAGCTCTGCTGCAGGGTAGGCTTGGCAGCCAGAAATGCTTAAGTCATTAAGCTGGATCATCCTCAAAGGGCCCAATTGTGGCAGAACAGGATTATCATTCTTTGATGTGAGTGGAACCCTAGGACTAGAGAACATAACCATGATCCTACTCTGGGGAGCCAAGCTCAGAAAGCAAATCTCTAAGTTAACTGTATCTTCAGGACAGCATCTTCCTACACAAGCTCAGCAGATTGCAAGTAGGAGGTACCATAACTTCCAAAGTGGCTTTGGCAGAAAGTTGATGACATTCTTTAGGAATCCCATATTTCTCAGTCTGTAGTGGAGGATTTTCACTTCTCCCCTCAACTACAGATATGCTTCTGCAGGGCTGGTAGAAAGGAAATAGAAAATGAACCTGTAACTTGCTCCTTGAATGACACTACTGAGTTCTGTCAATGGGACCAGAATTTGACTCTAACTTCGGTCTAGCTGGGTAGCTGGGTACTAGGTTTGTACTCAGTTGGGGATGCTGCTAAATATTTATTTTAATACCCAAGACATGAATCTTATCTGTCACAAACTGTCTATGCATTTGCAGCCAAAATATCTTGAAAGGGGCCAGAAATGCTAAACAGCCTTGGAATCCACACCCTCAGGAATCCTATAATGATAGGTGTCCACATGAGCTTTCTCTAAAAGCTCATTCCCAAAAAGGCTGATGAGGTCATGAGATGTGTGGTACATTGAAGAAGAATAAAATGGAAGAGTTGGAAGAGATGTGAAAACACCATCTGGTCTAATCCTTTCATGTTACCAATATAGAAATTGAGTCCCAGAGAGAGGAATGGTACTCCTCAATTGTTCCATAGCCATTCAGTGGCCAAAACTGGACATGGGCCCAGCTGTATGAACTCCCAAACTTAGACTACTCCCACCACTTTTGAACTCTTTGGTCCTCTTTGGGGATATTCCCTATCAGTGGGCACAGGGAATCCTACCTAGATGAGTCCTATTGGAAAATAAGGACCCAGCATAGAAAGGACCATAGGAGAGTCTGCAATGAGAAAAGTGTCCCTAATTGAAGTCCAGAGAGAAGCCAACCCTTAGGCTTGGGCAATTGACCAGCAACTCCTAACCTTACCTGGTGAAAGAGCTGGTATGGAGGCCAATGAAAGCGACGGCAGCCCCTGCAGTTGCTGTGATTCGGCAGCCCAAACGATCAGTAAATATACTCACAATGGGAGAACAGAAGAAGATCATGCCCATTGAGAGGGCTCCTACCCATGCTGCAGAAAAAAACAAGTACAAAGATACCTTAGCTTAATGTGGTACCTGGTAGTATGACTGGTATCTCAAGTCTTCTTCCCTGACCTTGCACAGGGAGCATTGCATTGGCCTGCACTGCCAGCTAGCTACTCCCTAGTAGCCAGAGAGATTAGGCGATTTTCAAAGTACCTATAGCAGGGCAATGTGAGAAATAAAGAGTCTAGTTTATAAATACACCCAAAACTTCAGAGCTGGGGCGGGGGCTTAAAGATCAAGTCTATGATGAAGTATAACTAGCCACCACACAGGTGTATATTTCTCAGCCTCTTTAGCTGTTTAGCATGATCATGTGACTGAATTCTGACCAATAGAATGTGGGTTCAGGTGATACACACCACTTCTAGGCCTGAACCATAAAAAAGTCCCATCAGGTTTTTGCTTTCTGGTAGGCTACAACTGCAGAGTGGGTCCTTGAATAACTACATTGAGCAAACTTCTTCCTCCCTCCCCAATATGGAATCCCTGCACTGAATGTTTCATAAGAAATAGAGAAATTTCTTGTCCTTTAAGCCGCTGAATTATTTTTATTATTGTAACCACTTTTTAAATTTTTTTATAGAATTTATTGGGGTGACAGTGGTTAATAAAATTATATAGGTTTCAAGTGAACAATTCCATAATACATCATCTGTGTATTGTATTGTATATTCACTATCCCAAATCAAGTCTCCTTCCATCACCATTTATCTCCCTTTACTGTCTTCTACCTCCTGCCACCCCTCTTTCCCTCTGGTAATCACCATACTGTTGTCTGTGTCTATGAGTTTGTTTTTCTTTGCTTAATCCCTTCACCTTTTTCACCTAACCCCTTAACCCCCTCTCCTTTGATAGCTGTCAGTCTATTCTCTGTATCTTTGAATCTGTTTCTATTTTGTTTATTAGTTTATTTTGTTCATTAGACTCTGCATATGAGTGAAATCATATGGTACTCATCTTTCTCTGATTGGCTTATTTTGTTCAGGATAATACTCTCCAGGTCTAACCATGCTGTCTCAAAGGATAAGCTTTCCTTCTTTTTTATGACTAAGCAGTGTTCCATTGTGTAACTTTACCACAGCTTTTTTTATCCACTCAGTTTTCTAATTACCATTTGTTACAGCAGTTAAATCAACACAAACTAAAATATCCCTCCACTACCATTTTACTGATAAAGAAAAAGGTCCAGTAATATGAATGGACTTACTAAAGATCACACAACAAGTTAGTGGCAGAGCTGATACCCAAACCCAACTCTTTTTATTTCTAGTCCAAAGTTAATTGTGTTATTATATATCTTTTATTGGGTTTATCTTTCACTGGATGTGTGCAAGCAGAGGCTAGATATAAAACAAGGGATTCAAGCATTGGGGTAATATTTGGACTGTCCAACATTTTAGGCTCTTCCATGGATGCTAAGCCAGATCTATAACCTTCAGCACTCAGCTACTTCATTTCAGCTCCAAGAAGCATGGGCATTAATTAAGCCTTCAAGAGGTAAAGCTCATCTTGCTCACTGCAACAAAGTCCGGTGAAGATGTTAAGACTCAGGAGCACGGAAGGCCACAAACATAAGACAGGTTCTGGAGCCACCCAAAGATTTGTAAGGACACTGTGCAAGAGAGTCATGTAACTATCATGCTGAAATCCTTCATTGGAGCCCATTTTGGGCAACTTCCTGGCTCTGAACTTGAATAAAGAATTTATTCTGTTTATAAAGGCTCTTAAGTATCTGTAACAATGCTCACCAGGGAGAAATTTGTCCTTTTGCTTATATTCTTATAGCCCATTTCACCTTGCTCAACCCTCAGAAAGAAAGCCCGAGGGTTTTTCTTTGTTTGAAGGCTGTTATTAAATTTCATCTGGACCTCTCTTTTCTAGGCTAAATAATCTTAGTTCCCTTAACTTTTCTTCTTAGCCTTAATTTCTAACTCTGTAATTACTTTCATAACTCTCCTCTGAACACATTTCAAGTCTTCATCGTCATCATCATCAAAAAGCATCATTGCCCTAGCTGGTTTGGCTCAGTGGATAGAGCATCGGCCTGCAGACTGAAGGGTCCCGGGTTTGATTCCAGTCAAGGGCACATGTCCGGGTTGTGGGCTCGATCCCCAGTAAAGGGTGTGCAGGAGGCAGCCAATCAATGATTCTCTCTCCCCTCTCCCTTCCTCTCTGAAATCCATAAAAATATATATATTTTAAAAAGCATCATTGAGTATCACCTGAGCAGTGCACCAGGCCAGCTTCTGGCTCTCTTCAATTGTGGAGGCGCAAGTGCTCCAGAGAAGTGCAATCTGAGTGAGATCAGGGCTAGCCTACTGCCTGTGTCTCTTACCTCAGTGCCTAAAAGCTTGTTCAGATCCCCACTGGGAAAATTTGCTTTGCTGGGGTGCCATCTTGAGCCATAGCTGCCTGGTTCCCAAAGTACTGTCCTGGGACAGCAGGGAGACCTGAACTCTCATCACAATTTTACTTCTTACCTTGCAATTTCACCTCTCATCAGCCATGGGGCTTTGAGCAAGTCACACAGCACTTTTCAAGTCTTATCATCTGTAAAACGGGGATTAAAATTTCTGATGGGCCTTCCTCAAAGATTTTTAATGATCAGCACATGTAGTCATATGTATGAGAGCTTTGTAAATAGTAATAATCACATCATATACAAAAATTAATGCAAATAGATCACAGTCTTAAATGTAAAATTTAAACTAAAAACCTTCTAAAAGAAAGTATAGGAGAAAATCTTTCTGATCTTTAGTTAAGCAAAAATTTCATAGATATTTACAAAAGTAATATTTATAAAGGAAAAAATTGATACATTAGACTTCAAAATTTGAAACTTCTGCTCTTTGAAAAAATGGTTATGACAATGAAAAGGCAAGCCACAGACTGGGAAAAAATATTTACAACACAAATATCTGATAAAAGACTGGTATTCAGAATCCAACTGTGAGTTGACTCTCACAACTCAATAAGAAGAAGAAAAACAATCCAATTTAAAATGGGCAAAATATTTGAATGGACATTACCATGAAAACACAAACACACACAATATGAGTGGCAATTAAGCATATGAAAATATCCTCAATGTCATTAGTAATTCAATAAATGCATATTAAAATAAAAATGGGGTACCACCTACAACTTGCTAAAAAGGCTCTTTAAAAATAGACAATACCTAATACTAGTGAGGATGTAGAGGAACTGGAAATCTCATACACTGCTGATGGAAATGCAAAATGTTATACCTACTTTGGAAAACAGTTTGGCAGCTTATAAAGTTAAACATACAATTACCATAGGACCCTGAAATTCCAGTCTTAGGTATTTACACAAGATTTAAAAAAAAAAACTTTGTTCACAGAAAAACCTGTACTTAGATGTTCATAGCAGCTTTTTTTCCCCCCATAACAGCCAAACCTGGTAATAACTCAAAATATACTTTAACTTGTGAATGGATAAATAAGTGGATATACATTATTATAATGGAATATCACTCTATAATAAACAAGAATGAACTATTGTTATAGGCAACAACCTAGACACCTTTCAAAGGCATTATGCTAAGTGAAAGAAGCAGACACAAATTCTGGAAAAGGAAAAACTGTGGGACAGATAATGGGTGCCAGGAGGAAGCTTGGGGGGAGAGGATTCATTACAGAGGTACATAAGGGAACTATTTATTTATTTATTTATTTATTTATTTATTTTTCCTGTATTGATTAAGGTATTACATATGTGTCCTTATCCCCTCATTGTCCCCCACCCCTCCCCACTCATGCCATCACCCGCCCCCTCCCTGGTGTCTGTGTCCATTGGTTAGGCTTATATGCATGCATACAAGTCCTTTGGTTGATCTCTCCCTCTTAACCCCACCGTTCTCTATCTTCCCTCTGAGGTTTGATGGTCTGATCGATGCTTCTCTGTCTCTGGATCTGTTTTTGTTCATCAGTTTATGTTGTTCATTATATTCCACAAATGAGTGAGATCATGCAATATTTATCTTTTTCTGACTGGCTTATTTCGCTTAGCATAATGCTTTCCAGTTGCATAAGGGAACTTTTTAGAGTGATGAAATGTTGTATACCTTAAATGTAGTGGTGCTATTCTTTTGTAAAAATTCATGGAACTGAGCATATTAGAAAAGTGAATATTACCGCATGTAAATTATAACTCAAATCTGATGTTATAAAAAACTCTTCTTGTAGCAAAGCAGGAAATGCCAGTGAGAGATCTCATTTATGATGTATGTGTTTTTATTCTGGCTGGATTAAAAAAAATAGTTCAAATAAATAAAAATATTTAAATATAATATTATCTTACTGACATTTCATCAACTAGAACTCACCATTGTTTGGTCCTTCCGAATAAACAAAATACAATACAATGAAAACTGATTATTGGGGTTGAAGGTATTTTTTTGTACAGTCAAAGAAAGTTGAAATTTTATTTGGTGTAGCTTTTTTTGTTAATGGCATGTATCCACCATTATGGCACCATAAAAATATATTTTCACTGCCCTAAGAATCCTATGCTCCACCTATTCACCCTCCCCTCCACCCCACTTCTGACAACCATTTATCTTTTTCCTAGAGGCCTGATGCACGAAGATTCATGCAAGAATGGGCCTTCCTTGCCCTGGCTGCCGGCACCGCCTTTGCTCCAACCCAGAGCTGCCTTTCCGCCTTCCCACACTGTCCAGAGGCCCGGAGCGGCTGGGGCACCTGGCCGCTTGGTGACTGTGTATGCAAATTAGCCCCCCATCTTTGTTGGGTTAATTTGCATACTCACTCCTGATTGGCTGGTGAGCATCGCAAAGGTATGGTCAATTTGCATCTTTCTCTTTATTAGTGTAGATTGTCTCCATAGTTTTGCCTTTTCCAGAATGCTGTACAGTATAGTTGGAATCACAGAATGTGTAGCTTTTTCAGATTGGCTTCTTTCATCTTTTAATATGCATTTAAGGTTCCCATATGTCTTTTCTTGGTTTGATAGCTCATTTTCTAGCACTGAATAATATTCCATTATCTGGGTGTACCACTATTTATTGATTGATTAACCTACTGAAAGACATCTTGGTTGCTTCCATGTTTTGACAATTATGAATAATTCTACTATAAAATCTGTGTGCAAATTCTTGTATGGATATAATTTTTCACTCATTTGATTAAATACCAAGGGGCAAAATTGCTAACTTGTATACTTAGTTTTGTAAGAAACTGCCAAACTGTCTTTTAAAGTGGCTGTACCATCTTGCATTCTCTCTAGCAATGAATGAGAGTTCCTATTGTCCCACATCCTCATCAGCAATTGGTGTTGTCAGTGTTCTGGATTTTGGCCATTCTAATAGTTCAAAATAGGTACATAGTGGTTATCTCATTGTTATTTTTTTTAAAATATATTTTATTGATTTTTGACAGAGAGGAAGGGAGAGGGATAGAGAGTTAGAAACATCGATGAGAGAGAAACATCGATCAGCTGCCTCCTGCACACCCCCCACTGGAGATGTGCCCGCAACCAAGGTACATGCCCTTGACTGGAATCGAACCTGGGACTCTTCAGTCTGCAGGCTGACGCTCTATCCACTGAGCCAAACCGGTTAGGGCTCATTGTTATTTTTATTTGCATTTCCCTGGTGATATATATTATGATGAGTATCTTTTCATATGCTTATTTGTCATCTGTATACTTTCTTTGGTGAGGTGTCTGTTAAGGTCCTTGGCCCATTTTTAAACCGTGTTATTCATTTTCTTATTGTTGAGTTTTAAACGTTCTTTGTGCATTTTAGATAACAGTCTTTTATCAGCTATGTCTTTTGCAAGTATTTCCCCAGTGTGTGGTCTATCATCTCATTCTCTTGACATTGCCTGTGGCAGAGAAGTTTTTAGTTTTAATGAAGTCCACCTTATCAAGTATTTCTTTCATGAATCATGCCTTTCGTATTGTATCTAAGGAGTCATCAACAAGGTCATCTAGGTTTTCTTCTGTTATTGTCTAGAATGTTTATAGTTTTGTGTTTTACATTTAGGTCTGTGATCCATTCTGAGATAATTTAAAACTTTAAAGCTTGAAATAGTTGGTACAGGATATTATATTGATTACATTAGTTTCAGGTGTATAATATAGTGATTAGACATTCTTATACCTTAAAATATGATGTCAGCCCACTAATTCTAGTCACTGTGCAAACTTATTGACTATATTGCCCTTCCCTTTTTTACCTACCCCACAACCCCCTATCTTCTGGTAACCATCCCTTTGTTCTCTGTTTCCATGAGTCTGTTTTTTTGTTCATTTGTTCATTTGTTTTGTTGTTTTAGATTCCACATGTAAGTGAAACTGTATGGTGTTTGTCTTTTTCTGCCTGCCTGACATATTTCACTTAACATAATACCCTCTAGAGCCATTCATGTTGTCGCAAATGGCAAGATTTCATTCTTTTTTATTGTTGTGTAATATATAATCTCACAATTTCTTTATCCATTCATCTATGGATTGACACTTAGGATTTTGAGTTAATTTTTGATAAGGGTGTAAAGTTTGTGTCTAGATTAATTTTTTTTTGCATGTGGATGTCCAGTTGTTCCAGCACCATTTGTAGAAAAAAATCTTTGCTCCACTGTATTGCTTTTGCTTCCTTGTCAAAGTTCAGTTGGCTATATTTATGTGGATCTATCTCTGGGGTCTCTATTCTGTTCCATTGATCTATTTGTCTATTTTGTTCATCTCCTCCAATATTGTGTTGGCTATTTGGGGTCTTTTGCCTCTCCATATAAACTTTAGAATCAGTTTGTGGATATCCACAAAAGAACTTGCTGGGATTTTTATTGAGATTGTATTAACTCTATAGATCAAGTTGGGAACTTATATCCTGACAATATTGAATCTCCCTATGCATGAACATGGAATATCTCTCTGTTTATTTAGTTCTTTTAAATTTTGTTTTTAAGCATTTTGTAGGTTTACTCATATAGAGTTTGTACATATTTTGTTAAATTTATACCTAAATATTTCATTTTGGGGGAAGCTAGTGTAAATGGTATTTGTTTTAATTTCAAATCCCACTTGGATATTGTTGGAATATAGCAAAGTGATGGACTTTTCCAGGAGATTTTTAGTTGATTCTTTCAGGTTTTCTATATAGATGATCCTATCATCTACAAACAAAGGCAGTTTTATTTCTTCCTTCCCAATTTTTATACCTGTTATCTCCTTTTCTTGTATTATTGTATTAGCTAGAACTTCCATTATAATTTTGAAAAGGAGAGTTGGGAGGGAACATACTTACCTTGTACCAGATCTTAGTGGGAAAACTGCCAGTTTCTCACCATTAAGTGTAATATTAGTATTATGTTTCTTAATATAGATTTAAAAAATTAATCTATTTTATTTTACCTTTTAAAATTTGAAATAATTTTAGATTCACAGGAAACAGCCAAGATACTTCAGAGAGGTACCATGAATCTTTCTTCCAGTTTCCCCCAATGGTTACATCTTATTTAACTATGTTACAATATCAAAACCTGGAAATTGACATTGGTATATTATATGGGTTTAGTTCTATATCATTTCATCACATGTGTAGGTTCATGAAACCACCACCACAATCAAGATATAGAACTATTCCATCACCACAAAAATCTACTTTGTGCAACTCTTCATAGTCACATCCATTCTACTCCTCCACCATCCCTAACTTCTAGCAACTACAAATTTGTTTTCCATCTCTATAATATTGTTTCAAAAAAGTTGTATAAGTAGAGTCATATAGTATGTGACCTTTTGAAATTGGCTTTTTCACCCAGCATAATTCTATGAAGAATTTAAAGTGAGTTTCTTGAAGACATCATATAGTTTGGGCATTTCTTTTCAAATTTTCTATCCACTCTGCCAATCTCTGTTTTTTTGAATTAAAAAAACCTTTTCAATTAGAGTTGACATTTATTTTTTTTAATTTTGTTTTATTGCTTAAAGTATTACAAAGAGCATTACATATGTCTCCTTTTTTTCCCCTTGACCTTCCCCTGGCCTCCCTTACCCCCCAGTGTTTTGTGTCCATTGGTTATGCTTATATGCATGCATACAAGTCCTTTGGTTGATCTCTTACCCCCCAACCCTCCCCTACCTTCCTGCTGAAGTTTGACAGTCTGTTTGATGCTGCTCTGCCTCTGTATCTATTTTTGTTCATCAGTTTATAATGGTCTTTATTATCCATAAATGTGTGAGATCATGTGATATTTTTCTTTCATTGACTGGCTTATTTCACTTAGCATAATGCTCTCCAGTTCCATCCATGAACTACAGTGGGAAGCCTGGGGAGGGTTAGGGGGAGGTAAGAGATCAACCGAAGGACTTGTATGCATGCATATAAGAATAACCAATGGACACAAGACACTGGGGGGTAGGGGAGGCCGGGGGAATGTCAAGGGGGGGAAAAAGGAGACATATGTAATACTCTTTGTAATACTTTAAGAAATAAAACAAAATTAAATTTAAAAAAAGAATTCCTTCTTTTTTACAGCAGCATAGTATTCCATTGTGTAGTTGTACCACAGTTTTCTAATCCATTCTTCTGCTGATGGGCACTTAGGCTGTTTCCAAATCTTAGCTATGGTAAATTGTGCTGCTATGAACATAGAGTTGACATTTAATATGATGGGTAGCATAGTATACAGGATAATGATTACACATTTATATAACTTACAAAGTAATCTCCCCAATAAGTCTTGCAGTAAACTGACACCATATATACACTGAGTGGCCAATTTATTATGACCGGCCAGATTATTATGACCACCCCATTAGTAGTTCGTTGGGCCACTTTTTGCCTTCAATACTGCGTCGATTCTTCTTGGCATTGACTCCACAAGATGTTGAAAGGTTATGCAAGGAATCTAACACCATGCCTGATGAATAGCACTGTCCTGTTCTGTGAGATTTGATGGTTGTGGAACCAGCTGCCTGATGGCTCTTTTAATTTCGTTCCACAAATGCTCAATTGGATTGAGATCTGGTGATTGTGGGGGCCACCTAAGCAAGGTAAAGTCTCCCTCGTGTTCTTGAAACCACTCCTGCACAATACGAGCACCGTGGCATAGCACATTGTCTTGTTGGAAGAAGCCATCTCCATTGGGATACGCCATCAACATGATACTTAGGTATGTTGTGCTATTCAGATGTTTATAATGGTCTGGCCCTCTAGCAACTTCAGCACGAAATTATAGCTAATTTGCCTACAAACGTCAGGTGGTCATAATTATCTGGCCACTCAGTGTATTTATTAAAAGACTGACTATATTCCCTATGCTGTAGTTTACATCCCCATTTTGTAATGATCAATTTGTACTTCTTAATCCCTTCACCTTTTTCACTCAGCCCCCAACTTCCTTCCGATATTCTGTATCTGTGAGTTTGGTTTCTCTTTTTTAAATTTTGTTTTAAAATCCCACATGTAAGAGAAATCATATGGTGTTTGTTTTTCTCATTTGACTTATTTCACTTAGTATAATAGCCTCTAAGACCTAGAGTCTAGGTCCATCCATGCTTTTACAAATGGTAAGATTTCATTCTTTTTATGGCTGAGTAATATTCCATCGTGTATATATGTACCACATCTTCTTTATCCATTCATCTTTTGATTAGTAAATTTAATCAATTTACATTTAATGTAATTATTGATAGATATGTAGTTGTTGACATTTTAGTAATTGTTTTCTATTGTTTTTGTAGTTCTTCTCTGTTCCTGTCTTATTCTTTTGCTCTCTTGTATGTTGATGACTTTCTGTAGTGTTGTGTTTGAATTTCTTTATCTTTATTTCTTGTAGATTTTTGGTTTGTGGTTACCATGTGCTGCATAATTACCAGGCTGTGTTTATAGCAGTTTATTTTAAACTTATGGTCACTTAAGTTTGAACACACTCTAAAAACACAAATATTTTTACTCAGCTCAACCACATTTACATTTCATAATTATTTTTTACTTATTTTTTGTGTGTTTGTGTGTATACCTTAATTTACTGTTGTAATTATATATGATCTTCCTACTTTTACATTTTAACCTTTATACTAGCATTAGTATTGGTTGATCTACTGATTTTATTAGGTGTTTGCCTTTGTCAGTAAGAATTTTTCTTTGCAATATTTTCTTATTAATACTTTTATTTATTTTTTTCTTACAAAAAGTCCCTTTAACATTTCTTATAATGCTGGTTTGGTAGTATAAAATCCTTTAGCTTTTTCTTGTCTTGGGATCTATCTGTCCTTTGATACTGAAAAACAGCCTTTCTGGGTAGAGTACTCTTGGTTTTAGGATCTTAACTTTCATCATTTGAATACTTCATGCCAATCCTTTCTGGCCTGAAATGTTTCTGTAGAGAAATCAGGTGACAGTATTACTTATTAATTTATTTTTTATTTATTGATTTTAGAGAGAGAGGAAGTGAGACACAGAGGATGGGAGAGAGAGAGAGAGAGAGAGAGAGAGAGTGAGAGAGAGAAGAGATTTGTTGTTCCACTTATTTATGCATTCATTGGTTTATTCTTTTTTGTTTTATTATAGTATAAACATATTTATTTACTAATGAAACAGTCAATCTTAATTAAACCAACTCAGAAATACTTGCATGTAAAATGGTTGTGATAACTGAACACTGTAATGGGGGGAAAAAGCGTGGAGAGATTTGCTCATTGAACTGAGCTTGTTTATTCTCATGGCTAATTCCTGTCTGGAAGGATGATGGAATTCTTACTCCACTTTCTCATAGACCCGAGTACAGTTGACGTTGTTCATGATGCATTCCACCACTAGCTTCCCGCCCTCCAGCCGCGGCGTGATGGTGCTCTCCTTCCCGTCCCACTCGTGGTGCAGACGGTATGAGTTCTCCTGCCATCTGCTGTGGTCTCTTCAAACTTCTCTTCCAGGTTGCATGAGAACTGGGTGGTCTTCAACGTGCTCTTGGTTTTGACGGTGAGGTGTGTGCCGTCGGAAGTGATAACACAGTCTGGCTTGGCCATAGCGCCCATTTTCCGCAGAGCCATTCCCACGCCTAATTCCTTCATGTACTCATCGAAGCCTTTGCTCTCCACTAAGCTCCATCTCCCTACCAGCTGCTGGATGGAGGCCATGGTGGGCGCGGAGTCGCGTGGGACCTGAGCAGAGTGGAGTGCGGTGATGGGAGCATGGCCCATTGGTTGATTCTTGCATGTGCCCTGATCAGGGATCAGACCTGCAACCTTTCTTTTTACTGTTCTGATTTTGTGTTTTCTGCTACATTGTCTTCCAAGTCACTGTTTTGGTCATCTGCTTCATCTAACCTGCTGTTGATTCCTTCTAGTGTATTTTTATTATATTTAAATTAAATTTATTGGAGTGACATTGGTGAACATGATCATATAGGTTTCAGGTGTGGGTTTCTATGTTACAAGATCTGTATGTTGTACCTTGTTCCCACTAACAATAGTCAAATTTTCTCCCATCTATATCTATAAAAGCCTAATATGCAAATTATCCCCTTGGGAGTTTGATTGGGATATTCAGAGTTTGATTGCTCACTATGATGTGCGCTGATCACCAGGGGGCGGGTGGTGTGGAATGAAGGAAGGCCCCAGCCAGCAGTTGGCAGCTGGAAGGCCCTGATTGGCCCTGATCGCTGGCCAGGCCTAGGGACCCTGTCTGTGCACAAATTTTGTGCACTAGGCCCCTAGTCACCACATAATAGGAGCCCGTTTACCCCTCACTGCCTTCCCTCTGGCAACCACCACAGTGCTGTTTATGTTCATGAGTTTCAGTTTAATATCCCACATATGAATGAAATTGTATGGTTCTCAGCTATTGCTGGCTGACTTATTTCACTTAGCATAATATTCTCAAAGTCCACTCATGTTGCTGCAAATGTCAGTATTTCATCCTTACTTATGGCTGAGTAGTATTCCACTGTGTATATGTACCACATCTTCTTTATCCAATCCTCTATCACAGGACACTTTGGTTGTTTCCATGTCTTGGCCACCATGAATAATGCTGCAATGAACATAGAGGTACATATATGTTTGTGAATACATGTTTTCTAGTTTTTTGAGTATATACCCAGCAGAGAGATTGCTGGGTCATATGGTAGCTGTATAATTAGGTTTTTGAAGAATCCCTAGACTGCTTTCTATAGTGGTTGTACCAGTCTACACTCCCATCAGCAGTGAATGAGTATTCCCTTTTTTCCACAACCTCTCCAACATTTGTTATTACTTGTCTTGTTGATAATGGCCACTCTTATAGGTGTGAGGTGGTATCTCATTGTAGTTTTTATTTGTATTTCCCTAATTACTAGTGAGGTTGAACATCTTTTCATATATTTATTGGCTCTTTGTAATATCCTCTTGGGAGAGGTGTATTTTCAGGTCCTCTGCCCACTTTTGATTGGATTGTTTGTTTGGTGTTGCATTTTTTGAGTTCTTTATATATTTTGGAAATTAAACCTTTGTTGGAGTTTGCAAATAGCATCTCCATCTGTTAGCTGTCTCTTTGTTTTGTTGTCAGTTTCTTTTGCTGTGCAGAAGCTTTTCGTTTGATATCGTCCCATTCGTTTATTTTTGGTTTTACTTCCCATGCCTTTAGAGCTAAGTTCGTAAAATGTTCTCTAGGACCAAGATCCATAAGTTTTGTACCTGTATTTTCTTCTATGTGACTTATTGTTTTGGGTCTTATATGTAGGTCTTTGATCCACTTTGAATTAATTTTTGTAAATGGGGACCAACTGTATTCCATTTTCATTCATTTGCATATCATTTTCCAGTTTTCTTAGCACCATTTATTGAAGAGAATATCTTTACTCCATTGTGTTTCTGGCTCTTTTGTCGAAAATTATCTGTCCATATACATGTGGTTATTCATCTGTGGTTTTCTTTTCTTGTGATTTATTTATCTGGTCTTGGCATTAGGGTAGTATTGGAGTCATAGAATGAATTGAAAAGTGTTCTCACCTCTTCTTTTTCTTTTAAATAAGAATTTGTATAGGATTGGTGTTATTTCTTTCTTAAATGTTTGGAATTCACCAATGAATCCCATGATTGACCCTTTTATTTTGAACACTCTACAGTTCTAATAAGGCCCTTGCCATCAATCTTTCTGTTTTAGTTGTGTGTCTCTTCTGTCTCCTTATTTCTTGTCTCTGCCCCTTCGCCTCTTTCTCATACTCTCAGGTGAATTTTTGACAATTTGAGTCTGTAAGGGCTGCCCAGTCCCCGCAGAGAAAGCAGAGGAAACTGTCCAATTTGTAGTTTCTCTAAAGATTGGTGGTTTTTTGGTTCAAGAATCATGTGTGATATACTTTAGCTACTAGTGTTGATAACTGACCATTGTGCTAAGCCAGTGGTTGCAAATCAGTGGGCCATTAAGTAGAACCCAGTTACCCCTGGAAGACTGAGGCAGGAGTTAGAAGGCCTGCATTTTCAGAATTGACATGGGTGCTCCTAAGAATGAATTTCTTTGGGCTTCAGTCTGACTATCTATAAAATTAGGAATGGAATACCTCAATCTTCTTATTAAAAAAATGGAAGTAAATATACAATAACGGCAGAGAGAAGGATGCCAAATAACTTAATAAGTGGGTAATAAGGCAATTTATAGTTTCAGTGATTATTTGACTATACAGGTTTTGACACTCAAAAGTAGCCTATTAACATTGGTATGCTTTGAGACAAAGTGTGGGAAGTTAAAAATGGGATTTAAAATGCTTGGAAAAGAATGTTTTTCAGTATTCCTGTGCCAACCCAGAAAACCACCACCATGTTCTAATGAAGAATAAAATTTAAAACATTGACAGGATCAAATACCAGGACAAAAAAGAAAATACTTTTGGAATTCTTTCATAAAGGCTTGATAAAAATCTGGAGTAAACTTCCAAACACAATACTTGGATGGTGAATAGCTGCCACAGTCAATAGATTGAGAGGCTGTAAGCTGAAAGAAAGAGCTCTTTAACACAGTGTTTTTCAGAAAATGAAAAAAGGTTTGGAATCAGCTTTCCTGAACAAGAGTATTTCATTTATTCACTGGAAAAATACCTACCTAGCACTTAACTCTGGGTCCTGTATAAGGCTAGAGAAATAGTTAATAAAAGCTCAGCTGGAGGTCACTCTCTGTCAGCCAGAGAGAGAATAGAGGTCAGGGCTCCTGCCATCTCAGTTCCCAAGGAAAACCAAGTTGCTGTATTCCTCCCCTCTGGAGCTCCCTGGCTGACACCTAAAGTGTATTTTCTTTCCTCCTCTTAAAAGTGTTCTACCAATGCTTTCAGTCATCTGACTAATAGGTTCTGATCACCTAGCCAGATGTGTCAGCATACCATCAGCACAGTCCTGAGCTGCTTGCCACCTATCCCACATGGTCTCCATGCCCTACCTATGTTATTCTTACCATATCCTCTAATCCCAACTAGGTTTAGTTTTTTCACCATGTTCTATGGACCCTAAAGAGGAGTGGAGATGGAGCAGAAAAGGGGGAATATTTCTGGCAACAGAGACTCCATTTCACAATACCATTTTCTCCAGCAGTTGGGCAGTTAAGCCTCAAAACATGAACTCCTAATCATATTTGTCATTCCTTCATAGTACTGTTCACCTTATCAGGAAGCAGGGACTCTTGAATAGAGCTACCTCTTTCCCCATTACCACCCCCTTCACCTCTCGCTCTCTCTTTCATCTACTCCTTTCCTAGCTTTGTCTTTTCTTTGGCTTTGCTCCATTATTCCCTAATTTGAGCTTCTGTTAGTTGTCAACAACAACAGGAATTTGTGAAAGCCTATAATATATTTGGAAAGTTTGGCTCTTGGAGTATCTTCTCCCCCTCTTTCAACTCAGAGGGAGAGCTCAGCTAAGTTGGTTTTTGGCAGCCAAGGAATGAGGAATCTGGTCTCACATCTGAGTTCTTTTCTGAGCAGTCTTCCTGTACTTCAAAGCGTATGAGCCTAAGTACGGAATCAAGGTACTAATTGAGCACTTGAGTGAAAACAGTTATAGCATAAGGAATCTTGAAGGCCAATAGGCCCAGGATGGAATTGGAAAGGTCAGGGCTCCACTCTTGCAATTTCTAGGCTAAACAAAAGTCCAGCTGGTGGTGTGTGCCTAAAGCAGGAAAGGAGGGGAGTACCTGTTGAATACAGACATTATGTTCACTTCAGGTACAGGCATTTTGGGGACCAACTCTCTGGGAGTACTAATTCACCTGAGGGTAGTGTTTGAGGTTGAAGAGAACTCTGGGAGCCACTGGATGAAAGCTGTGGATAATGGGTTTATACATAGTTAATCCTCAAAGTTCTAGGGTTTTGTTAGAAAGTTTATTAGTCAAAAGCTAGGCATTACTTTAGCACTTAGTGCAGCTGTGGGTTTAAATAATGCTCTCTGCCTGAAAGAAAGTTGTGGGATGCCACATCTGATTTTGCCAGATTGTTTAGAAAGATGACCCTGTACATCACCTGTTAAAATCTACTTTTCACCTTTCCAAACTCTACCAAATCTCAGCTGCCTCATCAAAATATATTTGTCTTCCTCATATGAGAGCAAGAGTAATATGGGAATCAATAAAAACTCCTAGCTTTGAGACCAAGGACTGTCAAGAATTCTAGAATACCTCCACTAATGCCTTGTATTTTCCAAAAAGGAAAACTGAGTGCAAGAAAGGTAAAGGATAACCAATAGCACTTATTTACCATCAACATGTTTATTATCATTATAATTATAACTATTGTTTCTCCTTTTAAAAAATATAGTAATCCCTAGATTATTTTTCTTCTACTAAATTTCCTCTGATAATGTTTCCTGCTAACAATCCTTTACACACTTTCTCTTACATCATTAATCTAGGTATTAGATTACCTTACTTTTGTTTAACATAGCAAATTTTCTTTCACTTGGGATTTTGACCTCTCTCTAAATCTTTAAATAGAAAAATTTACTCTGGCCTTTAACCATGAAATTTATAAATTTCATTGCTCTTATTTTAAGAAAGGTGTTTCTTATTCTACTGTAAGATATTTTCAAACAATGATAGTATGTCATTTATTTAGCATCCTCAATGCTTGTGGGATTGCCCTTTCTCTGTTCCAGAGAGGATGATAATTAACTGTTGAATAAGTGAATATCATATATGAATGGCTTCATTTAAAATATATATACATTTAGCATTTAAAAACTATATCAAACGACTGTTTTCTATTCTTCCCATGAAGTATAGCTAAAAAACCTGAATATTGTATATGAAACAAATAAAAAAGTCTAAAGGGTAGAGAGAAAAAGGCCGATGGTCTCAGGACCAAAGGAACAACACAGCAATTTTATTTTTGCCTCGTATATCTTACATCTGGAGCTGAAGAAGCCATCAACCCAGAAATTCCAATGAGAACAGACAAAATAAGCCCCAAATAAAAGCCTGCTTTATTTAGAAAAAGCAAACAAACAGGAAAGGGGTAGCCTAGCAAGGTAGAACACTTTTAGACAATAACTGCAGTCAAATGCCATGGGAAAAATGCTTTTGAACTGACCTTTACGAGTAAAGGCCTAGTGCAGAACCTAGACTTCTACACTCACCCAGCTGTAACAAGGTGTCTCAACCTGCCTACCCCCTCCCATACTGAGATCCTGTCAGAGTAAACTGAGTGGGGAGCCAGGAATTCCATTATACTGTACCCCCATGAAGTCACTGGAGACCATACAGGGAGCCTGGACTTTCACCATTGCCAGACTGTAACCTCCAACTCTCCTCCCATTCCTGGAGCAATGCCAAGGTGATGACAGTAAAGGCCAAGCAGGAAAGCAGTATTTTTACCATCTCCTGGTATCATATCAGTTGAAGCAATGTGGGAAATAGTAGCAAGGGACCCCTACCTCTTCCAAAAAAATAACGTATCAGAGGAAGCCTAGTGGAAATCTTGAACACCAAACCCTGATCAGCAATAACAAAGCACCTATCCTCCCCAGGGTGTCAATGGAGGCTAAGCAGGGAACATGGACTTCCACCCCCATTTCTTCCGCTCCATCTAACAATAAAAAGGTGAGTGCCTTGCTGGCACAGTGTCATAGAAGGTCTACTAAAAAATAAGATTTAAATAAGATCCAGAGTCTCATAATATAATACCCAAAATGTCTAGGATACAATAGAAAACCACATCAAACACTAGGAAATCTCAACTTCAATGAGACAAGATAGTTAATTTATACTAACAACTAAATGACAAAGATGTTGGAGTTATTTGACAAGGATTTTAAAGCAGCCATCATAAAAATGCTTCAGTGAACAATTACAATCATACTTGAAATAGATGAAAAAATGCTAAGTCTCAGCAAATAAATAGAAAATATAGAAAAGAAACAAATGAAAATTTTAGAAATAAAAAACACAACTGAAATAATAATAAAAAATGCTTACTGAATGGGCTCCACAACAGAATGGAGAGGACAGAGGAAAGAATGAATGAACTTGAAGATAGAATAATAGAAATTATCTAATCTAAACAACACAGAGAACATAAATTAGAAAAAAAGAAAAGAGACTCAAGGAACTGCAGGGCTGTAATAAAAGATGTAACATTCTTGTCATTCGAGAAGTCCTGGACAAAGAGCAGGAATGAGGGGTTGAAAAAATGCTCAAAGAAATAATGGCTGAAAAATCCACAGATTTGGCAAAAGACAAACTTACAATATTAAGAACATGAATGAGCACCAAAGAGGATGAACCAAAGAAATCTATACCAAAACACATCATAATCAAAGTTCTGTAATCTAAACATTCACATGTAACATAATCTTGAAAACAGTGAGTTGGAGAGGATCCAAGATGTCAGTGAAGTAGATGGAAATTATAGTCACCTCCTCCCAGATAAAACCAGAATTACAACTAAATTATAGAACAATCCCAAATAACTAACTGAACACTGGCTGAACAGATGTGCTATAACGAAGGACTTACAGAAGAAGCCACATCTAGACTGGTAGGAAGGGCAGAGGTGGAAAAGGCTGTGAGGATTAATAAGAAAAAAAAAAGCTATACCAGTGTGGCTCAGGGGTTGAGCATCAACTTATGAACCAGTAGGTCATAGTTCGATTCCCAATCAGGGCACATGCCCGGGTTGTGGGCTAATCCCCATTAGGGTGTGTGTGGGACCGATGATTCTAGATCATCATTGATGTTTCTGTCTCTCTCTCCTTATCCCATCCTCTCTGAAATCAATAAAAATATATTAAAAAACGACATTGAAACTTTAAAAATGAACCAAATCAAAAGTTATGCAAATGAAGCATGCAATTAAGGAGATTAAGATGAACTACTGAGCATAGAAAACAGCCAACCAGATGGAGGAAAGAATTAGTGATATTGAAGATAGGAATCTAGAAATGATGCAGATGGAAGAAGGAAAAGACCTGAGCATAAAGAAAAATGAAAGCGCTCTATGAGAAATATCTGACTCCATCAGAAAAGCAATGTTAGAATAATAGGCATTCCAGAGGAATAAGAGAGGGAGCAGGGAATGGAGAGTCTATTCAAATAGTGGATAAGAACTTCCCAAACCTATGGAAAGAACTAGATCCTCAAATCCAAGAAGCAAACAGAACATCTAGATACCTCAATCCAAAGAGGCCCTCTCCAAGGCACTTTGTATTAAAACTGTCAAAAATTAATGACAAATAAAAAATTCTCAAATTAGCCAGGGAAAAGAAGGAAGTGACCCACAGAGGCAAACCCATCAGAATTAAATCTGACATCTCAGCAGAAACTCTACAAGCCATAAGAGAGTAGAACCAAATGTTCAGATGCCTGAAAGAGAGAAATTACCAGCCACAGATAATATATCCAGCAAAACTATTCTTTAAGTATGAAGAAAAAAAAAGACATTCCATTGAAGGAAATAATCAAGGGAGTTATTCTACCTGAAACAAAGAACATAAGGTCAGAACACTAAGGGTAAGATCACAAAAAAAGTTACAGCATGAACATGGATAATTTGTGACAAAAAAAAACAAAAAAAAACACACATAAAAGGGGAGGTGGTAAAGGTCTGAACTGGCAAAGGAGGATGAAGATCAGATACAGTCAAAAGAAAAAAAACTACTATATATATGCAACTTTATTATTTATAAACCTAATGGTAATCACACACAAAAATCCGCAAACCAGGATACATAGCTTAAAAAGGAAAGAAGTATGGAATACCACCAAATAAAAACAACAAACAGAAACACAAAGGGAAAGAACTAATGGAGGACAGAGCTACCAGAAAACAAAAGATAAAACTACTATAGTAGCCCTAGCTGGTTTGGGTCAGTGGATAGAGCATCAGCCTGTGGACTGAAGAGTCCTGGGTTCGATTCCAGTCAAGGGCACATGCCCATGTTGTGGGCTTGATCCCCAGTGGGGGGCGTGCAGGAGGCAGCCAATCAATGATTCTCTCTCATCATTGATATTTCTCTCTCTCTCTCTGAATCAATAAAAATATATTTAAAAAATGACTATGGTAAGTTCTTATATATCAATAATTACCATAAATGTAAATGGTCTGAATTCATCAATAAAGAGGCGCAGAGTAGCAGAGTGGATTAAAAAAAAACCCCAAAACAAGCCCTCAATAATATGCTGTCTACAAGAGACTCATCTAAGCTGCAAAGACAAAGTTAGATTCAAAGTAAAAGGGTGGAAAATGATTCTCCAAGAAAATGATATCCACAGAAAAGCAGGTGTAGCTATAGTTATATCTGACAAAAAAGACTTCAAGATAACAAAGATAACAAGAGACAAAGATGGACAGTTTATAATGATAAGTGGGATACTACATCAAGTAAACTTAGCACTTCTTAATATATGTGCACACAACCAAGGAGCACCAAAATATATAAAACAACTACTCACAGAACTAAAGGGAGAAACAGATTTAAACACAGTCATAGTTGGGGATCTTAATACTCCTTTGGCAGGTCTGGACAGATCAACCAAACAGCATATCAATAAAGAAATATTGGCCTTAAATGAAACACTAGATCAAATGGAAATAATTGACATTTACAGAAGCTTCCATCACAGAACATCAGGTTATACATTGTTCTCCAGTGCACATGGAACATTCCCAAGGATAGACCATATGTTGGGTCACAAAACTAGCATCAACAAATTCAAGAAGATTGAAATGATAATAAATATATTCTCCAATCTCGATGCCTTGAAATTAGAAATAAACTTCAAAAAAGTTGTAAAGAAACACAGAAATACGAGGAGATTAAACAACATACTACTAAAAAAATGCCTGGATCAAAGAAGAAATAAAAGATGAGATCAAAAGATATATAGAGACAAATGAGAATGATGGTACAACATATTAAAACTTCTGGGATGCAGCGAAAGCAGTAATAAGAGGGAAGTTTATATCATTACAGCCCTATCTCAATAAATAAGAGAAATCCCAAGTAAACAACCTAAAATCACATCTTAAAGAACTAGGAAAAGCAGAACAAAGGCAACCCAAAGTCAAAAGAAAGGAAATAGTAAAAATGAGAGCAGAATTGAATGAAATAGAGAACAAAAACACTATACAAAAAATTCATAAGAGATAAAAAATGACAGCAAAGTGGATGTTACAGACACACTCCCAGGACCAAGCTGGAATTACAACTAAAATACAAAAAAACATCCTGAATAATCAACTGAAGACTATCTGGAAAGAACCCTGATTACCAAGGATGGAAAGTGAAGACCGAATAGAGACTAGTAGGAAGGGCAGAGGCGCAAAAGGGCTGGCAGGGCTCCTACAGATAGCCCCTGAAGTTCTGGAGAGATATTTCAGCTGTGGGTGGTTGCCACTGAGAACTCTGTGGACTAATCCCCAAGCTTGGCCCCCCAGCAGAGAGCACCAGAACTGAGAAAGATGCCCACATAACATCTGGCTGTGAAAAGCAGTAGGGTTGTTGTTGGCCAGAGAAGGACAGTTGGAAATGCAGGTATTCTCTTAAAGGGCCAATGTACAAAATTTCATGTGAAGCCACTCACCTTGTGCTCCAGGAGAGGGAGGGCACAGTGGCTACAGCAGTGTGAGGAGATTCCAGGTTTAAGGGCTCTGGGGTTAGAGTTCAGAAGTCAGCCAGCCTGGTATCCTCTGCTGAGTCAATCCCTCATACTGCAGAGAACATTTTTCTCCAGCTGACCTTTACTATACAGCCAGCTTCTGTTTTGGGGGGTGGGGGAGAGCAATTGCCACATCCTTTTGTAAAACACCTTGCTTCATCCTATGGAGTCTACACCTTGTTGTGGTCTATAGCCTAAGGCTAATTAACACTGAGCATGGCAATCAGACTCCAGGCACAGGCAGATATCTGGAGGCTTTAACTTTTGCCTGGTCTTCTGGACCCAGTTATAGGAAAAGCAGACCTTAGGGCATGTTTTTGTCCTTTCTAAGGTCACTCAGACCTAGCAGAAGGAGCCACAAGATTTGGATTGCTGACAGCTTCAAACAGGGTACCCAGTGCAAGTCACAGAAAGCATCTGACATTGTTGAGCACTATACATGGGAGTTATAGCAGATCTATCTAATACATAAACACAAACACAAACAGGCAGCCAAAATGGGGAGACAAAAAAAAAACAAGCCCCAAATGAAAGAACAAGAGAATTCTCCAGAAGAATAGCTAAATGAAATGGAGATAAGAAATTTAGCAGATATAGAGTTTAGAATAATGATTACAAGGATGCTCAGCAGCATGAGAAAATATAGAAACTATGAAAAAAGACCATTTGGAAATGAATAATGACATAGCACTAATAAAGAACACATTGGAAGGAATACACAGCAGATCAGGGGAAGCCAAGGATCAGATCAGTGAATTAGAAGACAGGGTAGAAGAAAATCACTCAATCAGAGAACCAAAAAGAAAAAAAATTAAAAAAAAACAGGAGGAAAACTTAAGGGAGCCTTGGGACAATATGAAACATAACAATATTTGCATAATAGGTGTCCAGAAGGAGAAGAAAGTGAGCAAGGTTTAGAGAACATGTTTGAAAAATGATGGCAGAAATGTTCCCAAACCTGGTGAAGGAAAAAGTCACACAAGTCCAGGAGGTACAGAGAGTCCCAAGCAAAAAGAACCCAAACAGGCTCACACTCAGATGCATCATAATTATAATGCCAAAAATGAAAGACAATGAGAGAATTTTAAAGGCAGCAAGAGAAAGCAATTTGTTACCTACAAAGAAGCAACCACAAGGATGTAAACTGATTCTCATCAGAAACACTAAAGGCCTCAAGAGGAAGGCATGAAGTATTCAAGGTCATGAAAAGCAAGTATCTGAAACCAAGATTACTATATCCAGCAAGGCTAAATTCAAAATAGAGGGTGAAATAAAGAGCTTCCCAGATAAGAAAAAAGATAAGAAAAAAGGCTAAAGGAAAACCAGCACTGCAAGAAATGATAAGAGGGACTGCTGTAATGAGAAGAAGAAAGTTATATATAGGGAGTCACTTAGGCATACAGAATTAACATGTCAGTAAATAAATATCAACCAATGATGACCTTAAATGGGTTAAATGCTCCAATTAAAAGACATAGGGTAGCTGAATGGATAAAAAAACATGACCCAACTCTATGCTGTCTACAAGAGACCCACCTCAGAAAAAAAAAGACTCACACAAGATGAGAGTGGATGAATGGAAAATAATTTTCCATGCAAATGGAAAAAAGAGGCTGGGACAGCATTACTCGTATCTGACAATATTGACTTCAAAATGAAGGCCATCATAATAGACAACAAAGGTCACTACATAATATTAAAGGAATCAATCCAACGGGAGACTATAACCCTGGTAAACATATGTGCACCCAATACAGGAGGACCTAAATATAAGAGAGAGAGAGAGAGAGAAAAAAAAATAAAACAAAAACAAAAACCAACTTCGGCAGACTTTAAGACAGAGATAGACAATAATACAGTCATAGTAGGGGATTTTAACACTCCCTGCTGACTTCATTGGATAGATCTTTCAGACAAAAAATGAACAAGGAAACAATAGCTCTAAAGCCGTGGTCGGCAAACTGAGGCTCGCGAGCCACATGCGGCTCTTTGGCCCCTTGAGTGTGGCTCTTCTTAAGCCCTAGGAGTACCCTAATTAAGTTAATAACAATGTATCTACCTATATAGTTTAAGTTTAAAAAATTTGGCTCTCAAAAGAAATTTCAATTGTTGTACTATTGATATTTGGCTCTGTTGACTAATGAGTTTGCCGACCACTGCTCTAAAGGACACACTGGATCAGATGGATTTAATTGACATTTATAGAACATTTCACCCCAAAGCTGCAGAATATATATTTTCCACAAGTGAACATGGGTCATTCTCAAAGATAGACCACATGTTAGGACACAAAACAAGTCTCTACAAGTTCAAGAAGATTGAAATCATATCAAGCATCTTCTCAGATCACAATGGAATAAAATTAGAAATCAACTACAGTAAAAACACTCAAAAATATTCAAACACATGGAGGCTAAATAGAATGTTATTAAACAATAAGTGGGTTGCCAATGAGATAAAAAAAGACATAAAAAACTTCCTGGAGACAATGGAAAGTGAACACACAACAACCCCAAATCACTGGGACACAGCAAAAGCATAGCATTACAGGCCTACCTGGAAAAAAAAGAAAAAAAAAAAAAAGAAAAATGATATTAAACTATTTAGCCCTACAACTTAAAGAATTAAAAAATAACAACAAGAATAGCCCAGAGTAAGTAGAAGAAAGGAAATAATAAAGATTAGAGCAGAAATAAAGGACAGATAGACTTAAAAATGCAAAGAAAAAAAAATCATGAAACCAAGAGCCACTTCTTTGAAAAGATAAACAAGGTTGGTGAACCAGACTCATCAAGAAACAAAGACAGGACACAAATCAACAAAATCAGAAACAAAAGTGGTGAAGTAACAACTGACACCACAGAAACACAAAAGATTGTAAGAAAACACCATGAACAACTATATGCCAACAAGCTGGACAATGTGGATGAAATGGATAAATTCCTAGAAAAATATAACCTCCCAAAACTGAATCAGGAAGAGTCAGAAAACCTGAATAGGCCAATAACAACTGAGGAAATAGAAGAAGTAATAATAATAATAAACTTCAAGCAAACAAAAGCCCTGGTCCTGATGGCTTCACAGGAGAGTTTTACCAAATATTCAAAGAAGAACTAGCACTTATACTCCTCAAACTTTTCCAAAAAAATCCAAGAGAAAGGCCAATTTTTCAAGCTGTTTTTACGAGGCCAGCATTATCCTAGTTCCAAAACTATATAAAGTCACTACACAGAAAGAAAATTATGGGCCAATATTCCTGATAAACATAGATGCTAAAATCCTCAATAAAATATTAGCCAATCAGATCCACCAATATATTAAAAAGATCATACACCATAGCCAAGTGAGATTTATTCTGGTGATTTAAGGCTGGTACAATATTCACAAATCAACAAACGTGATACATCACATAAACAAAGTGAAAGACAAAAATCAGATGATCATATAAATAGTGCAGAAAAAACATTCAACAAAATAAAACACTCATTTTTGATAAAAACTCTCAGCAATGTAGGAATAGAGGGATCATATCTCAACATAATAAAGACCATATATGACAAACCTACAGCCAAAATTAAACTGAATGGGCAAAAACTAAAAACATTTCCCCTAAGAACCACCAAAAGACTAGGATGTCTGCATCCATCACTCTTATTCCACATAGTACTGGAAGGCCTAGCCACAGCAATGAGACAAGAAGAAGAAATAAAAGGCATCCAAATTGGAAAGGAGAAAGTAAAACTCTCATTATTTGCAGATGACATGATATTATACATAGAAAATCCTAAAGATTCCACCAAAAAATCTACTAAATTTAATAAATGAATTTGGCAAAGGAGGAGGATACAAAATCAACATCTAAAAATCCATGGCCTGCCCTAACTGGTTTGGCTCAGTGGATAGAGCGTCAGCCTGCGGACTCGAGGGTCCCAGGTTTTATTCTGGTCAAGGGCATGTACCTTGGTTGTGGGCACGTCCCCAGTAGGGAGTGTGCAGGAGGCAGAAACAAATGTTTCTCTCTCATCGATGTTTCTAACTTTCTATCCCTCTCCCTTCTTCTCTGTAAAAAATCAATAAAATACATTTGAAAAAAAATCCATGGCCTTTTCATACATCAATGATGAATTCTTAGAAAGAGAAACTAAACAAATAATCCCATTTACCATTGCAACAAAAAAATTAAGATACTTAGGAAGAAACTTAACAAAGGAGGCAAAAGACTTGTACTCAGAAAACTACGGGACATTGAAAAAATAGATAAAGAAAGATATAAACTAGTGGAAGAATATACTGTGTTGATGTATTGGTAGAATTAACAACATTAAAATGTTCACACAGCCCAAGAAAATCTACATATATAATACAATCTCTATTAAAAAACAAAGAGCATATTTCACAGATCTAGAAAAAATACTCCAAAAATTTATATGGACCCCCCCAAAAAAAACCCTGGATACCCACAGCAATCCTATGAAGAACAAAGTTGGAGGGATCACAATACCAGATATCAAGTTATACTAAAAAGCCACCTTAATCAAACAGCCTGGTACTGGCACATGAACAGGCATATAGGTCAATGGATCAGAACAAAGACCTCAGAACCCAAGCCATTACACTCAATATTTGACAAAAGAGACAAGAATGTACAATGAATCAGAGACAGAGACAGTCTCTTCAGGAAATGGTGTTGGGAAAATTGGACAGATACATGCAAAATAAATAAATAAATAAATAAATAAACCAGACCACCAACTTATACCACACCTAAGAATAAGCTCAAAATGGATAAAAGACTTAAACGTAAGTAATGAAACCATAAAAGTCCTAGAAGAAGCGATAGGCAGCAAAATCTCAGACATCTCTCATAGCTATATGTTTACAGATACATCTCCTAGGGCAAAGGAAACTAAGGCAAAAATAAACATATGGGACAGGTCAAAATAAAAAGCTTCTGCACAGCAAAAGAAACCATTAACAAAATAACAAGAAAGCCCACTGCATGGGAGAATGTATTTGCCAATGATGTATCCAATAAGAGGTTAATTTAAAATATATATAAGGAACACATACAACTTAACAAAAGGAAGACAAAAAATCCAATTAAAAATGGGTAAATGACCTAAATAGACACTTCTCCTAAGAGGACATATAGATGGCCAAGAGACATATGAAAACATGCTCAAAGTCACTGATCATCAGAAAGATGAAAATTAAAACAACAATTAGGTATCACCTCACACCTGTCAGAATGGCTACCATCAACAAATCAACAAGTGCTGGTGAGGATGTGGAGAAAAGGGAACCCTAGTACACTGTTGGTGGGAATTCAGATTAGTGCAGCCATTATGTAAAACAGTATGGAGTTTCCTCAAAAAGTGAAATATGGAACTGCCATTTGACCCAGTGATCCCACTTCTAGGAATATATCCTAATCCTAATAAACCAGAAACACCAATCAGAAAGAATATATGCACCCCTATGTTCATAGCAGCACAATTTGCAATAGCTTAGAAAGGAGCTGGAAAGAGCCCGAGTGCCCATCAGTAGATGAATGGATAAAAAAGCTGTGGTACATTTATACTATGGAAAACTGTGCATCAGTAAAAAAGAAGAATCTCTTACCCTTTGAGACAGCATGGAGGGACCTGGAGAGTATCCTACTAAATGAAATAAGCCAGTCAGAGAAAGAAAAGTACCATATGATTTCACTCATATGTGGAATCTAATGAACAAAATAAACTGATGAACAAAATAGATCCAGAGCCCTAGCTGGTTTGGCTTAGTGGATAGCACATCAGCCTGCAGACTGAAGGATCCTGGATTCAATTCCAGACAAGGGCACATGCCTGCATTGCAGCCTCAATCCCCAGTGGGGGGTGTGCAGGAGGCTGCCCATCAATGATTCTCTCTCACCATTGATGTTTCTATCTCTCCTTCTCCCTTCCTCTCCAAAATCAATAAAAATATATGTTTAAAAAAATAGATCCAGAGACATAGACACATAGAACAGACTGTAGAACCTCAGAGGGAAGGTAGAGGAGGATATGTGGGTCGGAAGTGACCAACCAAAGAACTTGTATGCATATAAGTATACACAATGGAATACTACTCAGCCATAAGAAAGGATGAAATACTGACATTTGCAACAACATGGATAACCCATGGATACCAACAATAGGGTGGTGAAGGCCTGGTGCAGGGGTGGGTGGGGGCTAGAAGAGGTCAATGGGGGAAAAAGAGGAACATATGTAATACTTTCAATAATAAAGATATAATTTTAAAAAAATAAATGAAAAATATGATTGCATGATGATTAACAAAAATTTAAAAAAATGTTGAGGTAATGCAAAAAAATTAAAATAAAACAAAGAGTTGGTTCTTTGAAAAGATTAATAAAATTGACAAAGCCCTGGCTATACTCACTAAGGAAAAAAAGGAAAAGACCCATTTAAACAAAATCAGAAGTGAGAGAGGTGAAGTCACCACAGACATCATAGATATACAAAGGATCATGCTAATATATTATGAAAGACTATATGCCACTAAATTCAATAACCTAGAAGAAATGGATAAAGTTCCTAGAAATATATAACCTTCCTAGACTAAATCATGAACAATTGGAAAATGTAAAAGGACTGATCTGATCAGCAGTGAAGAAATTGAAATAACTATCAAAAACCTCCTCAATAATAAAAATCCAGGACCAGATGGCTTCAGTGAATTCTATCAAACATTCAAAGAAGATTAAAAACCTATCCTTCTCAAACTCTTCCAAAAAAATTGAAGAAGAGGCACTTCTTTCTAACACATTTTATGAGGCCAATATAACCCTGATACCAAAATCCAGCAAGGATAATAAAAAATAAAATAAAACTATGGACCAATATATATCTGATGAATACAGATGCAAAAATCCTAAACAAAATATTAGCAAATCAAATACAGAAATACATAAAAAAATAATACATCACTATCAAGTGAGGTTCATTCTAGGGACACAAGGATGGCTTAACATACGCAAATCAATCAATGTAATCCACCACATTAACAAATAAAGATAAAAATAATATGTTCTTATCAATAGATGCAGAAAAAAGCATTTGATAAGATACGTTACCCATTCATGATAAAAAACAGTCAATAAAGTAGGAATAGAAGGAAATACCTCAACATAATAAAAGCCATATATGATAAACCCTCAGCTAATATAATACTCAATATCAGCTAATATCACAATGGTGAAAAACTGAAAGCTTTTCCTCTAAGATCAGGAACAAAACAAGGATGTCCACTCTCACCACTCTTAACATATTTCTGGAAATCCTAGCCAGAGCCATAAGGCAAGAGAAAGAAATAAAATGTATCTAAATAGGGAAGGGAAAATTCCAACTGTCACTTCATGTGAGCAAAATATTCTGTATATAGAAAACCTTAAAGACTCTACCAAAAACTATTAGAAACAATAAACAAATACAATCAAATTGCAGGATATAAAATCAATGTGAAAAAACCCATTGCCTTCCTATATACTAACAACAAAACTTCAGAAAAAAAAAATGAAAAAACAACTTCTTTTGCAAGTGCATCCAGGAATAAAGTTAACAAAGAACATGATTAAAAGCATTATTTAAAGAGATTGAAAAAGATACAACAAAACTGAAAAATGTCTTGTGTTCATGGGTTGGAAGAATCAGCATAGTTAAAACGACCATATTACCCAAAGCAATATACAGATTTAATACAATCCCCATCAAAATCCCAATGTCATTTTTTAAAGAAATAGAATGAGAATTCATCAGATTTATATGGAACCACAAAAGACCCAGAATAGCCACAGCAAACCTGAGAAAAAAAGAATGGAGCTGGAGGTATCACACTACCTGACTTCAAATTATATTGCAAAGTTACGATAATAAAAACAATGGAGTCAAGACAGTCTCTTCAATAAATGGTGCTGGGAAATTTGGTCAGACACATGCAAAAAAATGAAACTAGACCACCAACTTATACCATACACAAACATAAACTCACAATGGATAAAGGACTTAAACGTAAGACGGAAATCATAAAAATATTAGAGGAATCCACAGGTAGCAAAATCTCAGATATATGCCAAAGGAATTTCTTCACTGACACAGCTCCTAGGGCAATGGAAACTAAAGGGAAAATAAACGAAACCATCAACAAAACAACAAGAAAACCCACTGCATGGGAGAACATATTTGCCAATGATATCTCCGATAAAGGTTTAATCTCCAACATTTACAGGGAACTCATACAACTTAACAAAAGGAAGATAAACAATCCAATCAAAAAATGGGCAACGGACCTAAATAGACACTTTTTGAAAGAGGACATACATAAGGCTGAGAGACATATGAAAACATGCTCAAAGTCACTAATCAACTGAGAGATGCAAATCAAAATGACAATGAGGTACCATCTCACAGCTGTCAGAATGGCTATCCTGAACAAATCTACAAATGACAAATGCTGGCGAGGATGCGCAGAAAAAAGAACCCTTGTGCACTGCTGGTGAGAATGCAGACTGATGCAGCCATTATGGAGAACAGTATGGAGTTTCCTCAAAAAACTAAAAATGGAACTTCCATTTGACCCAGTGATCCCACTTCTAGGAACATATCCCAAGAAACAAGAAACACCAACCACAAAGGATATATGCATCCCTATAGCAGCACAATTTACAATAGCTAAGATTTGGAATCAGCCTAAGTGCCCATCAGCAGATGAATGGATTAAAAAACTTTGGCACATCTACACAATGGAATACTATGCTGCTGTAAAAAGGAAGGAACTCCTATCATTTGCAACAGCATGGATGGAGCTGGAGAGCATTATACTAAGTGAAATAAGTCAGAGAAAGATAAATATCACATGCTCTCACTCTTTTGTGGATTATAATGAACAACATAAACTGATGAACAAAAACAGATGTAGAGACAGAGAAGCATTGATCAGATGCTCAAAACTCAGAGGGAAGGTAGGGGAGGGCGGGGGTGAAGGGGAGAGATCAACGAAAGGACTTGTATGCATGCATATAAGCATAAGCAATGGATGCAGACAACAGGAGGTGAGGGTGAGGGCAGGATTGGGGGGATGAGAGGACATGGGGGGATAAGGACACATTTGTAATATCTTAATCAATAAAGGGGGAAAACGAAAGAAAAAAATGAAAAAAACATGGATGGACTTTGAGAATATTATGCTAAGTGAAATAAGTCAGTCAGCAATAGCTAAGAACCGTACAATTTCACTCAGACGTGAGATAAACTGAAACTCATGAACATAAACAGCAGTGTGGTGGTTGTCAGAAGGAAGGCAGTGAGGGGTAAAGGGGCTCTTGTTATATGATGATGGGAGAAGATTTGACTTTTGTTGGTGGGCACAAGGTGCATTATACAGTTTCTGTGTGTAACACAGAAACTCATACCTAAAAATTAAATGAATATGTTGACTAATGTCACCCAAAATAAAATTTATTTTTAAAAAGCAGGAGGATAGTTTAAGGAAGCTTTGGTATAACATAAAATGTTAGAACTTCCACATTATAGGGTTACCAGAAGGAGAAGAATCTGAGGAAGGAATAAGGAACCTTTTTGTAAAAATAATGACAGAAAACTTCCCTGATCTAGTGAAGAAAAAACTCACACAATTTCAGGATACACGGAAAGTTACAAACAAGATGAACCTAAAAAGACTCAAACCAAGACACATCATCCTTAAAATGGCAAATATTAAAGACAAATAATCTTAAAGCCTGCAAGAGAGAGACAGAAAGTTAACTACAAGTTAGTTCACATTAGACTCTCAGCTGAATTCTAAATAGAAACACTTCAGGCCAAAAGGGAATGGCATGAAGTATGCAAAATAATGGAAAGTAAAGGCCTAAGAAAGAACACAGATGGAGGGATCACAATACCAGATATCAAGTTATACTAAAAAGCCATTGTACTCAAAACAACCTAGTTCTGGCACAAGAACAGATATATAAACCAATGGAACAGAACAGAGAACCCAGAAATCAACCCAAGCCATTATGCTCAATTACTATTTGACAAAGGAGGCAAGAGCATACATTGGAGCAGAGACAGTCTCTTCAATAAATGGTTCTGGGAAAATTGGACAGATAAATGAAAAAAAAATGAAACTACACCACTGATTTGCACCATACACAAGGATGAACTCAAAATAAATAAAAGACTTAAATGTAAGATGTGAAATGATAAAATTCTTAGAAGAAACCATTGGCAGCAAAATCTCAAACATCTCTCGTAGCAATATGTTTACCAATACATCTCCTAGGATGACGGAAACTAAGGAGAAAATAAACAAATGGGACTACATAAAAATAAACAGCTTCTGCACAGTAAAATAAAACACCAACAAAATAATAAGAGAGCCAACTGCATGTGAGAATACATTTGCAAATGATACATCCGATAAGGGGATAACCTCCAAAATTTATAGGAATCTCATACAACTTAAAAAAAGGAAGATAAACCATCCAATTAAAAATGGGCAAAGGTTATGGGGGGATAAGGACACATATGTAATACCTTAATCAATAAAGAAATTTAAAAAATGGGCAAAGGACCTAAATAGACACTTCTCCAAAGCAGACATACAGAAGGGCAAAAGCTATATGAAACAAATGCTCAAAGTCACTAATCATCTGAGATATGCAAATCAAAATGACAAAGAGGTACAACATCACACCTATCAGAATGGTTATCATCAACTAATCTACAAACTACAAGTGTTGGTGAGGATGTGAAGAAAAGGGAACTTTCGTACACTGCTGGTGGGAATGCAGACTGGTACAGCCTCTGTGGAAAACAGTTTCGAGTTTCCTCAAAAAATTAAAAATGGAACTCCCATTTGACTCAGTGATGTCACTTCTAGGAATAGATCCTAAGAAATCAGAAACACTAATCAGAAATAATATATGTACCCTTATGTTCATAGCAGCACAATCTACAATAGTTAAGATTTAGAAACCGCCTAAGTACCCATTAGCAGAGGGATGGATTAAAAAACTGTGGTACACCTATACAATGGAATACAACACACCTGTAAAAAATAAAAAACTCTTATCATTTGCAACAGCATGGATGAACCTAGAGAGCATTATGCTAAGCTAAATAAGCTTGTCAGAGAAAGATAAATATCACATGATCTCACTCATATGTGGAATCTAATGAACAATATAAACTGATGAACAAAAATAGACGCAGAGACATAGAAGGATTAAACAGACTGTCAAACCTCACAGGGAAGGCAGGAGTAGGTGGTGCAGGGGGAAGTGATCAAATAATGAACTCATATGTGTATATATGCATAATCCATGGACATAGACAATAAGATAGTGAAGGCATGGAGCATGGGAGTGGGTAGGGTCGGAGAGGTCAATGGGAAAAAAAAGGACATATGTTATACTTTCACCAATAAAGATTAAATAAATAAATGAATAAATAAATAAATTTTTTTTAAAGTAAGGAGTGAATCTAAGACTATTCTATCCAGCTAGAATATCTTTCAAAATTGAAGATGAAATAAAGAGCTTTTCAGACAAAAAAAGGCTAAAGGAATTTATTACCACCAAACTAGCACTACAATAAATGCTAAAGGGACTGTTGTACGAACAAGAAATATGGGGGGGGGGTGAGAAGAGGGACATAAAGAATAAAAATGACAACAAATAAGTATCTATCAATAATAACTGTAAATGTAAATGGGTTAAGTGCTCCAATAAAAAAACATAGGTTATCTGAATGGATAAAAATACATGACCCATATATATGCTGTCTACAAGAGACCCTCTAAGAACAAAAATCTCACACATGATGAAAGTAAAGGGATGTAAAAAAATTTCCATGCAAATAGAAATGAACAAAAAAGCCTAGGTAGCAATACTCAGATCTAACAAAATAGACTTCAAAATGTAGGCCATAACAAGAGACAATGAAGTCCACTTCATAATACTAAAAAGATTAAAACAATAAAAGGATATAATATTGGTAAACGTATATGCATCTAATATAGCATCACCGAAACATATTTAAAAAAAAAAAACTTCTGGAGGATTTAAAGGGAGAGATTAACAGTAATGCAATCATAGTAGGGGACTTTAACACCCCATTGACATCACTGACTCGATCTTCTAGATAAAAAAAAAAATCAACAGGGAAACAGCAACCCTAAAGAACAAAGTAGATCAAATGGATTTAGCTAACATTTACAGAACATTTTGCCCCAAAGCTGTAGAACATACATTCTTCTCAAGAGCATATGGGACATTCTCAAAGCTTGACCACATATAAGGATACAAATTTAGTCTCTGTAAATTCAAGAAGATTGAAATCATATCAAACTTCTTATGGCATGAAAATAGAAGACTACTACAATAAAAACAATCAAACACATACAAATATATGGAGGCTAAATAGCATGGCATTAAACAATGAATGGGTTACCAATGAGATCAAGGAAGAAATAAAAACCATCCTGGAAAAAAATGAAAATGAGCACAAAACAACCTAAAACCTATGATATAGGTAGGGAAATTCATAGCACTACAGGCCTGCTACCTCAGGGAACAAGAAAATTTTCTAATAAATTATCTAATGGTCCAACTTAAAAAATTAAAAAGAGAACAAGAAGAAAAGCCCAGAATAAGTAGAAGGAAGAAAATAATAAGATCAGAGTGGAAATAAATGACATAGAGACTAAAAAAACACACAATAAAAAGCTTAATTAAATGAATAGCTGGTTCTTTGAAAAGATCAACAAGATTGATGAACCTTTAGCCAGACTCATCAAGAATCAGAGAGAGAGGACCCAAATAAATAAAATCAGAAAAGAAAGAGATGAAGTATCAACTGAACCAGAGAAATATAAAGGATTGTAGAGGAGAAACCAAGATGGCAGCATAGGTAATCACCTTACTTTCTGCCTTTCACAACCACATCAAAACCACAACTAAACGGCAGAACAAGAGGTAAAGAAAGCACATTGAGACTGGTAAGAGGTGCAGAGGCACGGAAAGTCCTGGCACCTGAATGTGCTGCTCTTTTAATCAGGAGGGAGATACAAGCTCTCACTTGCCCTGAACTCCAGTTCTGGGTGAGACTCTGGGGGACCCAGGCACATATGGGGAGAAACTGGACTGTCTGGCATTGGGACAGGAAGGTGAGGGCGGCTTGCTCTTAGAGGTGCTTGCAGAGATCATTGTTCCTGCATGGGGGCATGGGATGCAGAGAACTGGGGACTTCTCCAGTTCAGGGCAGCCATTGATGTTTGCTCCACTCTGGTGATTCCCAGAGACCCGCTCCACCCAAGTTACAACCCCACCCAAGCTGTGCGCATTGGCTTTTGCATATGAATGGCCTGTCCTTTCACCTAAAACAAACTGCAGCTGGGTTAGAGAGCCCCAGAGATTCCAAAGGAAGTCCCACTGCCTGGCAGCAGCAGCGGCTTTGCTTCACAGCTGGGCCTCGTCCGGGCACTTCCAAACCCCATACAAAGAGGAGGAATCTACAGATGTCTCTGTAGCTCCTGCTGGGCGTCCCCAGACAGTGGTTGAACTTGCATCTCCTTGGAGATCCAAGAGCCAGTGTACCCAGTGGTCAGAGTGAGACCATACCAGATTACAACTCCAGAGCTGTAATAACAACTTCACATCCATAAAACACACACACAAAAGGGGCAGACTCAGTGAGCACCAAAGCCCTACTTAAGCAAGTCCTGCCCCCAGTGATACCAATAGCAATCAAGGGTTAACTACAACAAGACTGTGCAAACAGCCTACAAACGAGTGCACCAAGAGCGTCCACCTCAGGTAAATGGGGAGGCTGAGCCACTGGGCCCTATAGGACACCGACCACACAAGGCCACTCTATCAACTCAAGGAGACTTAGCAGCTACCTAGTACATAGAAGCAAACACAGGGAAGCAGTCAAAATGCAGAGACAAAGAAACAAGTCACAAATGAAAGCAAAATACTGGATATAGAGTTCAAAACCACAGTTATAAGGTTACTCAAGAATCTTCTAGAAACCTCCGAGAAATTTAGTGAGACCCTCAAGTATATGAAAAAGGACCAATCAGAAATTAAGCATACACTGTCTGAAATAAATAATAATATACAGAGATCCAACAGCAGACTAGAGGATCCCAAGAATCAAGTCAAAGATTTGAAATACGAAGAAGCAAAAAAAAAAAACAAAAAAAAAAACACCCAACGGAAAGCAAAAAGAAAAAAGAATCCAAAAATATGAAGATAGTGTAAGGAGCCTCTGGGACAACTTCAAGCATACCAACATCCAAATTATGGGGGTGCCAGAAGAAGAGAGAGAGCAAGATATTGAAAACCTATTTGAAGAAATAATGACAGAAAACATCCCTTACCTGGTGAAAGAAATAGACTTATAAGTCCAGGAAGTACAGAGAACCCCAAACAAGAGGAATTCAAAGAGGACCACACCAAGACACATCATATTTAAAATGCCAAGGGCAAAAGACAAAGGGAGAATCTTAAAAGCAGCAAGAAAAAAACAGTTAGTTACCTACAAGGGAGTACCCATACGACTGTCAGCTGATTTCTCAACAGAAACTATGCAGGCCAGAAGGGAGTGGCAAGGAATATACAAAGTGATGAATAGCAAGAACCTACAACCAAGATTACTGTACCCAGCAAAGCTATCATTTAGAATTCAAGGTCAGATAAAGATCTTCACAACAAGAAAAAGCTAAAGGAGTTCATCACCACCAAACCAGTATTATATGAAATGCTGAAGGGTATTCTCTAACAAGAGGAAGAAAAAGATAAAGGTAAAATTTATGAACAACATAGTGATAACAAATACATATCTATCAATAAGTGAATCTGGAGAGCATTATGCTAAGTGAAATAAGCCAGTCAATGAAGGAAAAATACCACATGATCTCACTCATTCATGGATAATAAAGAACATTACAAACTTTTGAACAATAATAGATACAGAGGCAGAGCTGCCTCAAACTGATGGTCAAACTGCAGTGGGAAGGCCAGGGAGGGTTGGGGGGCAGGAGGGAGGGGGGTAAGAGATCAACCGAAGGACTTGTATGCATGCATATAAGCATAACCAATGGACATAAGACACTGGGGGGTAAGGGAGGCCAGGGGATTGTCAAGGGCGGGGGGGGGAGGGGGAAAGGACACATATGTAATACCCTTTGTAATACTTTTAGCAATAAAAAAAATAAATAAAAGCTTCCTTAGGATTCCCTGAATATATTGGAAAAAAAATAAGTGAATCTAAAAATCAAGTGGATAAAAAATCTGATGAACAGAATAAACTGGTGAATATAATAGAATCAGGGGCATAGAAAGGGAGTAGACTGACAATTTTGGGGGGGGAAGGGGGTGTGAGAGGTGTGGGAAGAGATTGGACAAAAATCTTACACCTATGGACGAGGACAGTGGGGGGGGGGCTGGGAACCGGTGGAGGGAAGCTATGGGGGCGGGGGAAAGAGAAACAACTGTAATAATCTGAACAATAAAGATTTATTTAAAAATAATGCAATTTAAAAAAAAAGGATTGTAAGAAAATACTATGAACAACTATATGCCAACAAGATGGACAACCTGGACAAAGTGGACAAATTCCTAGAAAAATACAATCTTCCAATACTGAGTTAGGAAGAATGAGAAATCCTGAATAGGCTGATAACACTGATGAAATTTAAACAGTAATAAAAAAATTCCCAGCAAACAAAAGCCTTGGTCTGTATGGCCTCACATGGAAGTTTTGTGAACATTCAAAGAGGAAATAACACTTATTCTCCTCAAACTATTCCAAAAAAACCAAGAGGAAGGAACACTGCCAAGTACTTTTTATTAGGCCAGTATTATCCTGATTACAAAACCATATAAAGACACTACAAAGAAAGAGAATTACAGGCCAATATTTCTGATGAACACAGATGGTAAAATCCTCAAGAAAACATTAGCAAATAGAATCCAGCAGTCTATTAAAAAAATCATTCATCATGACCTAGTGGGATTTATTATAGGGATGCAATCCTATTACAATATTCACAAATAAATAAATGTGAAACACACACACACACACACAAAAACAAATTGAAAGACAAGAATCACATGATCATATTCATAGACAAAGAAAAAAAATCAATAAAATTCATATCTTAATAGAATAAAGGCCATATATGAAAAAACTATAGTCAACATCATACTCAGTGGGCAAAAACTAAAACCATTTCCCCTAAGAACACTAAAAAGACAGGGGTGTCTGCTTTCACTACTCTTATTCAACATAGTATTGAAATACCAATGGCATATATTACAGATCTAGAAAAAGCACTCCAAAAATTTATATGGAACCAAAGAAGTACAAAGTTAGAGTGATCACAATACCAGATATCAAGTTATACTATAAAGACACTGTATACAAAACATCCTAGTAACGGCACAAAAACAGGTATATAAATTAATGGAACAGAACAGAAAACACAGAAATCGACCCAAGACATTATGCTCAATTAATATTTGACATGGAGTCAAGAGCATACAAAGGAGTAAAGACAGTCTGTTCAATGAATGGTGTTGGGAAAATTGGACAAGTACATGCAAAAAAATGAAACTAGACCACCAACTTGCACCATACACAAGAATAAACTTAAAATGGATAAAAGACCTAAATGTAAGTTGTGAAACCATACAAATCCTAGCAGTAAGTGTGGGAAGCAAAATCTGAGACATCTCACATAGAATAATTTTCACTGATACATAATCTTGGGCAAG
>NW_005871052.1:19472734-19479762 GCF_000147115.1 Myotis lucifugus | reverse complement strand
TATATATATATATATACACATACACACACACAAATGGGTCTACATTACAATAAAATTTCTTCACAATAAAAGAAAATAGCATCAAAACAAAAAGAAACCCACTGTATGGGAGAACATATGATAAGTTGTTAATTTCCAAAATATATGAAGTATTCATACCACTCAATAAAAGGAAGATAAACAATCCAAGTAAGAAATGGGCAGAGGACCTGAATAGACACTTCTCCAGAGGACATACAAATGGCAAAGAGACATATGAAAAAGTGCTCAACATCAATAATCATCAAAGAGATGCAAATTAAAATGATGATGAGTTACCTCCTCACACCTGCCTGAATGCCTAGATTAATAAATCAACAAACAACAAATGCTGGCATGATGTGGAGAAAAAGGAACCCTTGTGCACTGCTGGTGGGAATGCAGACTGGTACAGCCACTATGGAAAACAGTGGAGTTTTCTCAAAAAATTAAAAATGGAATTGTATTTGATGCAGTGATCCCATTTCTAGGAATATACCCTAAGGAACCCAAAACAACAATGAGAAAGAATATATGCACCCCTGTGTTCATAGCAGCATTATTTATTTATTTTTATTTTATTTTTAAAATATATTTTTATTGATTTCAGAGAGGATGGGAGAGAGAGAAAGAAAAATCAATGATGAGAGAGAATCATTGATAGGCTGCCTCTTGAATGCCCCTCACTGGGGATCAAGCTCGCAACCCGGGCATGTGCCTAATCAGGACTTGAACCATGACCTCCTGGTTCATAGGTTGATACTCAACTACTGAGCCATGTCAGCTGGGCTTTATTTTTTTAAACTTTATTGTTGAAAATATTAAATATGCCCCTCTTTTTCCTCCACTAACTTCTAGCCCACTCCGCCCCATGCCCCAGGCATTCAGGATCCTGTTGTCAGTGTCAATGGGTTATGAATATATGCATACAAGTTCTTTGGTTGATCTCTTCCCACCTACCCGCTTCTTTTGCTTTTCCTCTGATGTTTGACAGTCTGTTCTGTGCTTCTATTTTGTTCATTAGCTTATTTTGTTCATTAGATTCCACATATGAGTTAGATCATGTGATACTTATCTTTCTCTGACTGGCTTATTTTGTTTGGCATAATACTCTCCAGGTGAATCCATGCTGTTGTAAATGGTAAGAGTTCTTTCTTTTTTATAGCTATGTAGTATTCTGTTGTGTATATGTACCATTTGGGCTGTTTCTAAATCTTAGTTATTGTATATTGTGCTGGAAGCATTATTTATAACTAGTGGACCAGTGCACAGATTCATGCACATTGAAATGAACAAATATTTTAATATCGCTATTCACCCTTTGTCTAAAATAGAAGTGTCAGAGATGAAGTGTCAGAGGTATGTTGTGCCAATAGTTGGTCTTCAGACATATTCTGTCAACAACGATGCTTTCTTTCAGCTTCAGAATGTCAACAAAACAACCAAATTCACAATTGACAATGACAGATCAAAACACACGTCTGCGATTGGTGCCAGCAAGAGCTTTACAAGTATTGTGCATGCGTGAGTCAACGTTTATTTTTAAATTGCCAGTGTGCCTCATATGTACCAGCCAGTTGGTTGGATGGTTGGACGGACGGATGGTTGGTCACTTAGCCTTTTATATATAGATAGATAGCTAAGATCTGGAAACAGTCCAAGTGCCCACCAGCAGATGAGAGGATAAAAAGATGTGGTACATTTACACAGTGGAATACTATGCAGCGGTATAAAAGAGGGAATGGATCTATTAACCATTGAGACAGCATGGAGGGACCTGGATATGATAATGCTAAGCGAAATATGCCAGACAAATATCACATTATCTCACTAATATGTGGAATCTAATTAACACAAACTGATGAATAACATAGAACTAGAAGGATGGAAACATGGAACTGATTGACAAATCTCAGAGGGAAGGGGAAAGTGCGGGGGAGGGGAGCAGAAGAGATTAACCAAAGAACTTATAGGCATATATGCATTGCCCATGAACACAGACAATAGGGTGAAGGCCAGGGATGGGACAGGAACTAGGTGGTGGTAGCAAGGGGGAGAAAGGAAGAAACATTTGTAACTCTCTCAACAATAACGATTTAAAAAAAAAAGATTGAGCAATAAACTTAATTACCTTCTTTAAAAAGATAATTAAAACACCAGTCCCCTGGCCTGGTACAGCAGTAGGTTAGAGTCTCATCTGATATGCCAATGTTCTGGGTTCAATCTCCTATCAGGGCACATATAGGAAGCAAACCAATGAATGCATAAATAAGTGGAACAACAAATTCTCTCTCTCTCTCTCTCTCTCTCTCCTATAAATAAAAATGAAAAACCCCACCAGCTACAGACTGGGGGATATAATTTTCAATCATATATCTTATAAAGGAGGACTGATATACTCTGTGCATGTGTTTGTACTTTCAAAACTCAAAAATAAGAAAATGAAGAAGCAGCTGAAAACAGACCAAAGATTTAAACTGACATTTCACCAAAGAAATTATATAGATTGTAAACAAATATATGAAAAGATGCTTATCATCAATAGTCAGTAGGGAAAGTTAAATCCCAATGAGATATCACTACCTACATATTTTAAGAAACATCTAATATTTTAAAAATTGACCAACTATAGTTGAGGATTTGGAACAATTGGGACCCTCAGCTCCAGTTTCACAGTTCCTGGGAATTTAAAATGGTGCAATCACATTGGAAAACAATTTGGAAGTTCCTAAAATGGTTAAACATACTTACAATAAGTCAACAACCCAAAAATAAATGAAAGTATATGTCCACATCAAGACATGTACATGAATTTTATTTTTAAATCTTTTAAAAATATATTTTTTTATTGATTTCAGAGAGGAAGGGAGAGGGAGAGAGATATAGAAACATCAATGATGAGAGAGAATCACTGATAGGTGGCCTCCTGCATTCCCTATACTTTGGATCGAGCCCGCAACCTGGGCATGGGCCCTTAACTGGAATCAAACCCAGGACCCTTCAGTCTGTGGGCAGACGTTCTATTTGTATATTTGTAAGTAAAAAACTAGAAACAACAGAAGTGTTCATCAATATGTAAATGGGTGAACACATTGTGGCACACCGATGCCAAGAAATGGTGCTCAGCAATAAAAACAAATGAATTACTGATATATACACAACTTAGATGAATCTAAAAAAATTCGGTGACAGAAAGAACCAGGCTAAAAAAATAGCTACTTATTGTTTCATTTATATAAAATTCTAAAAAATGAAAAGTAATCTGTATATAGAAATAGAAAGAAGAGCAATGGTTGCCTGTGGATAGGGAGACAACATTTGAGGATGATAGATGTGATCATTATCATTAATACAGTGATGGCTTAATGATATACATATATCAAAACATCACATTTTGTACATTAAATATGGGATGTTTGTTGTATGTCAATCATACCCACAATAAAGCTGTTTATAAATATAATAACATTTCCCTACCTTTTTTAATCCTCACCTGAAAATGTTTACTGATTTTCAGAGAGAAAGGAAGGGAGTGAGAAGAGAGAGAGAGGGGAGAGAGAGAGAGAGAGAGAGAGAGAGAGAGAGAGAGAGAGAGAGAATGCTCATTTGGTTGCCTTCTGTGCTTGCCCCAACCAGGGATCAAACCTGCAACCTAGTTATGTGCCCTGACCAGGAATTGAATCTGCAACCTTTTTGGTGTAAGGGATGATGCTCCAACCAACTGAGTCACCCAGCCAGGGCAACATTATCCTACTTGTTAAAAGCTATATATTTTCACAATCGAAAAATTGAAAAACACAGAGATGCAATGCAAAAAAAAATCATTATAGTTCCAATCACTTGGAGACAAGTAGTTTTACTTTGACACACATAACTACAGATTTTTCTGTACAGATTTCTATATAGTTTTGTCAAAGAAAGTATATAGTACATACCACTTACCATCTGCTTTTTTTAAATTTACTGATGTTGCCCTAACCGGTTTTGCTCAGTGGATAGAGCGTCAGCCTGCGGACTCAAGGGTCCCGGGTTCGATTCCGGTCAAGGGCATGTACCTTGGTTGCAGGCACATCCCCAGTCGGGGGGTGTGCAGGAGGCAGCTGATCGATGTTTCTTTCTCATTTCTGTTTCTAACTCTCTATCCCTCTCCCTTCCTGTCTGTAAAAAATCAATAAAATATATTTTTAAAAAATTTACTTATGTTTTGGAGACCTTTCCACATTAATAAAATTCAACAACACCTCTCCAAAAGGAAGAATGGAAGAAAGGGAGGAAAGAGAAATAAGAGGGAGAGAGGGAGGAAGGAAGGTGAAAAAACAATTGATACATACAACATTGATGAACTTTAAAATAATTATGTTGAGTGAAAGAAGCCAGACCCTGCCAAAAAAATATGTACTGTATAACTCCAAACTCTAGAAAAATACAGACTAACCTAGAGTGACAGAAAGCATATTAGTGGTTGCCTGGAGCTGGAAAGGGAAAGTCATTGGAGTTAGAGAGAGACATGAAGAAACTTTTGGCTGGATCTGCCCATTACTTTGATTATAGCAATGGCTTCATGAGTGTGTATGTATGTCAAAACTTGTCAAATTGTACAGTTTAAATATGTGTGGTTTATTATATGTTCCCCAATAAAGCTTAAAAATTCATAGATGTAGAAATTGAGGCTCAGAGAGGACACAGAATACTGAAGGACACACAGCAGCTCCATTGCTGAGGTAGGACTAAAACCATTTTTGGTTTCCTAATATAGTACTCCTTCCACTGCACCATGAAACCTGACAGGATCTGCTAAGACTGCTCTACTCAAATCTCCTCTTCCATTGTTCTACTTCTGGGTCTCTCTCCACTGGAGATCCATGAGAAAGTCCCTGAGATTCTCCCCTGACCCACCACAGACCTGCTTTTCTCTATCTGCACCCTAGGCCATTTACTTTGACCTCTTTCTCCTTAGACATTAACCAAAACCCGTTACTTCTGAGTCATGCTTACCTGCCTCACAGACACTTTTCCCGTGCTCAATTAGGCAATGACTCTATAGACTTGGCATTCCTGGATTCTTGGGCAGCACCTCCCAGGCTGGATCCATATCATGATCTTGGGTCTTACCCCAACCCCAAGCTCCCTGCTCTATACTACTTAGGCAACTTAGAGGCATTAAGGAAGGGCTGATTAATGAGCCTCCTGTTGTTTACAGATGAAGACACTGAGGCCCACAGACTTAGTTCATGACAGGGGAGAAAACATGGCCTGTATCACCATGCCCTGTCCATTCCCCTGTCTGGCTCTCTGACATTTTAGCATCTCTGCCTTTCTACCTCTAGCTTAGCTAGATACCTTATTTGATCAGAACCCTGTGAGGTTGGGAAAGGAACTCTGAGCCCATGGGCCAGAATGAATGAGTGCAGCTGGGACTGGCAAAGGTATATAGAGCTCAGCAGCTGCTTCCTACTAGGTTTGCAAGTATTTGCACCCTATGTAGAAATATGTGCCTTCTCCAATGATCTCCAACCACTAGGGAAGAACAGCAGAGGTCAGATGGCTAATTTTTTTTACGATCTGCTTTCAGGAAGCATCAGGACCTTTGCAGCACCAAAACAAGAAACAAATGCTGAGAGAGCAGATTTTTGTGGATGACCTGCTGCTCTCCCATATTGCCGGCAGTATGACAGTATTGGAATAAACGCTTATATATGATTCAAAAAAAAAAAAAAAGAAACAAATGCTGAAACAATGAGCCTCTTCCTGCCCTGAGACGGAAACTGTATAGGGACCAGCCCTCATCTTTGAGAACACTTTTGAACTAAGTAGGTAGCCAATTTGAGTAGCTCCTTCCAGTTAGCAACCCAAGGAGACAGGGTTATCACTCTGTCTCCAGAAGCAGTTCTCCCCATCCTTGTAGTCCAGCATTTTGAAGGAAACCTTGGAAGGAAATGCTGGGACAAATAACAAGATAATCAATCCAGGAAGTCTGGCTTCCAAGATCACTAAGCCTTCAATTTTCAGAGCTGAGATAAATACTAATGTTGGTTCCACAGTTAGGGCCACCTGCTATGGCTTCATGAAGTGTCAAAGCCAGTGATGGCGAACCTATGACACGCGTGTCAGAGGTGACACGTGAACTCATTTTTTGGGTTGATTTTTCTTTGTTAAATGGCATTTAAATATATAAAATAAATATCAAAAATATAAATCTTTGTTTTACTATGGTTGCAAATATAAAAAAATTTCTATATGTGACACGGCACCAGAGTTAAGTTAGGGTTTTTCAAAATGCTGACACACCAAGCTCAAAAGGTTCGCCATCACTGGTCAAAGCCAAAGTAAATCTCACTTTTGAGATTAGGCTGTGTTCCTACCTCTGAGCAGGAATATTCTGACAATCCCTAGCACCCTTGGATTCTTTGTCAAAGCAGGGGGATGGAGTAGAGAAAAGAGGACAGAGTAAGGGGGTATAAAAACATGGGCAGAGCTTAGTTTTCAATCTAAAATGTCCTTTTCACGCTCATATACCATACACATAAATAAACTCAAAATGGATTAAAGATGCAAATGTAAGGCCTAAAACCATAAAACTCCTAGAAGAAAACATAGGTAGTAAACTGTTTGACATTAGTCTGAGTAATATCATTTTGGATATGTCCCCTTAAGCAAGGGAAACAAAAGCAAAAATAAACAAATGGGACTTCATCAAACTAAAAAGCTTCTATATAATCTGGCCAGGGTGGCACAGTGGTTGAGCATTGAACTATGAACCAGGAGGTCACGGTTCCATTCCTGGTCAGGGCACATGCCTGGGGGTTTTGGGCTCGGTCCCCAGTCGGCATGAAGGAAGCAGCCTATCAATGATTCTCTCTCATCATTGATGTTTCAATCTCTCTCTCTCTCTCTCTCTCTCTCTCTGAAATCAATAAAAATATATTTTGAAATTTTTTTTTAAAAAAATGAATAAAAAAGAAACAACTATACAGTGAAGGAAGCCATCAACAACACAAAAAGAATGGGAG
>NW_005871052.1:19468447-19472490 GCF_000147115.1 Myotis lucifugus | reverse complement strand
GGATGGCTTTATCAAAAAGTCAACACATAAAAAGGGTTGAAGATGTGAGAAAAGGAATTACTTGTGCACTGTTGGTGGGAATGCAAATTGATGCAGCCATTATGGAAAACAGTGTGGAGAATCCTCAAAAAAACTAAAAATAGATCTACCCCATGACCCAGAAATTCCACTTCTGGTGTTATCTAAAGAAAATAAAAGCACTATTCTGAAAAGATATGTTCATTATTTGTATTGTAAATGCATATGTGTAAATAAGTATTGTGGCATTATTTACAATAGCCAAGATATAGAAGCAACCTAGGTGTCCATCAATAGATGGATAAATAATGGATCAAATGATGTGATATATATTAAATTATGCAGCATTAAAAAAGAATGAAATCTTTCCATTTGGGACAACATGGGTAGACCAAGAGCAGTGATGGCGAACCTATGACACACGTGTCAGAGGTGACACGCGAACTCATTTTTTTGGTTGATTTTTCTTTGTTAAATGGCATTTAAATATATAAAATAAATATCAAAAATATAAATCTTTGTTTTACTATGGTTGCAAATATCAAAAAATTTCTATATGTGACATGGCACCAGAGTTAAGTTAGGGTTTTTTAAAATGCTGACACGCCGAGCTCAAAAGTTTCATCATCACTGACCTAGAGGATATTATGCTAAGTGAAATAAGTCAGACAGAGAAAAACAAATGCAGTGTGGTTTCAATTATATGTGGAATCTAAAAAAACAAAAGAAACAAAAACATACTCATAGAAACAGAGTCCAGAGGGGATGAGGTGGGGGAATGGGTAAAAATTGTGAAGGGGAAGCCCTGGCCAGTGTGGCTCAGTTGATTGGACATCGTCCAGTGCACTGAAAGGTTTCAGGTTCAATTCCCAGTCAGGACACATGTCCAGGTTGCAGGCACGATCTCCGGTGGGGTATGGGCAGGAGGCAGCCGATCGATATCTCACTCTGACATCGATGTTTCTCTCTCACTTTTCCTTCCTCTTTCTCTAAAAATCAACCAGAAATCTTTTTTAAAATGTGAAGGCGAAGATAGGCAATAATAGTGCTCTAAACTTACATGGTGACAGGCTATTACTAGAATTAGTAAGATATAAAAATGTTGAATCACTATACTATACACCTGAAACTAATATAGCTAATTTAATATTGTATACCAACCAAAAATATTTTTAATGCATTTCTCAGGGATACTGATACTTTCTGTTAAGTGTTTCTGAGAGAGATGGAGAAAATAAGGGAAAGAGCAGAGGAAGGAAATTACAAGTCCTTGCAGGCCCCAGGACATTACAGTGGTTGGCAACTTTCTTCCCAACTGAGAAATTTCCTTAAGCCTCAGCTTGGCCATGCTGGAACCAGGCTTGGATGTGTACCACCACAGGAAGGTTCTGGGAGGGATAGACATGAATTTAAGAACAAGATCTTCTACTTGCTTTTGGACCTTAAGCAACTTCACATCTCTCTAAGCCTGTTTTTTCTCTAGAAAATATATATTACTAGAGGCCCGATGCATGAAATTCGTGCACGGGAGGGGTCCCTCAGCCTGGCCTGCACCATCTCCAACCCAGGACCCCTCTCGAAATCCGGGACCGCTGGCTCCTAACCGCTCACATGCCTGCCTGCCTGATCACCCCTAACCACTCTGCCTGCCTGCCTGATGCCCCTAACTGCTTCCCTGCCTGCCCGATCACCCCTAACCACTCTGCCTGATCACCCCTAATCTCTCTGCCTGCCTGCCTGATCACCCCCTAAGCACCTCTGTCTGCCAGCCTGATCACCCCTAACTGCCTCTGCCTGCCAGCTGGATTGCCCCTAACTGCCCTCCCCTGCCAGCCTGGTCACTCCTAACTGCCCTCCCCTGCCGACCTGGTTGCCCCTAAGTGCCCGCCCCTGCCAGCCTGATCTCCCGTAACAGCTTCTGCCTTGGCCCCCACCACCGTGGTTTTGTCCAGAAGGACATCCAGATGGATGTCCGAAAGATGTCCGGTCTCATTAGCATATTACCCTTTTATTAGTATAGATAACATATATGTCCCTAAAAAGTTATATTTTTTACATGCTTTAAATTATACAGTACATATTCAACCTCTTTTACTCTGTTTTTTTTTTCTAAATATATCTTATTGATTTTTTTAACAGAGAAGAAGGGAGAGGGATAGAGAGTTAGGAACATCAATGAGAGAGAAACATTGATCAGCTGCCTCCTGCACACCCCCAACTGGGGATATGCCTGCAACCAAGATACATGCCCTTGACTGGAATCGAACCTGGGACCCTTCAGTCCGCAGGCCGATGATCTATCCACTGAGCCAAACCAGTTAGGGCCCCCCAACTTTTTTCTTTTTTAGATTATCCACGTTTGTAGATATGGCATTAGTTCATTTTTCCATTGATTTTTAGAGAGAGTGGAAGGGAGAGGGATAGAGAGAGAGAAACATCAATGTAAGAAACATCCCTTCAGTTGCCTTCCTTAGGAGCTCTGACCAGGGATCCAACTTGAAACCCAGGTATGTGCCCTGACCTAGAATCGAACCTGCAACCTTTCCGTGCACAGGACCATGCTCAAACTCAACCAACCTATCCACTTCAGCCCGGCCATTATACAATTTCTGGAATTTTATTTCAATTAATTCTTGCAAAGTCTGTGGGTTAGGTAATATTCACATTTTGCTGATGAGAAAAAAAAAACCATACAACCTCTTCATTTTGAGACATTATTCTTCACTCATTGCTGAGTTTTCCTGCCAGCCATAGAAAGGCTCCTCCTGACAGCAGTTTCACTGGGTATCCAGAGTCGGAAGCATTCTCCTCACCACCACCCTTTCCAAAGCCTCCTCTGCACTGGCACTGAGGCTGCTCTGGAGGGCACTGAGGCTAGGTAACACGAGACAATCACAGGATTTGGACCACTGGAGCCACCGTACCCACCTCTCCTCTCTCAGCCTTTCTCTGCCTTGCTGGAGATAAGCCAAGGTTTGCAGGGCTAGCACTTCAGACACAGGAAATGCTGCAGTTTTTCCCTCTCCAGAGCTGCTGTCGCCACCTAGAGGTTATAGGGATGCCCTGGAAGTCCTCCGCATGCCTCCCATCAGGGCAAACATGGTGGTGGACTCGGCGATGGAACTGCTATTTTTAGATACTTTTAAACACCCCAGCTCTTAGGTAAGACTTCGCTTCTTGATTCTGACTCTGCTTCTCAACTATGGGACATGTACAAAAAATCCTTAGGCATGCCTCAACTTTCCCTCCTGCCAGTGGCCTTAAATTCCGCACATACACACCCCCTTCCCCCAGCTGGGTGTGGGCACCATGTCTGCAGGAGAGCATCGGTGGCCAGGACATTTCTCTGCATTATCTTAGTCTCCTGCATCTTTGGTTGAGTTGGCTGTTCTGCTTGCTTTGCTCCCCTACCCTCTTACCCCAGTCAACTTTGGGCCTTGAAAATATCTTGGTTCTCAGGTTTAGCTCAGGTGGTGTTTGGGAGGGTCTCAGACTGCCTGTGTTTGACAGCAGTTCCAGAGACCGAGCAGGTCACAATGGCTTTGTGATTCCTAAATCCCTCCTCCCAGGTCCTTTTTCTAGGGAGTTAGGTTGCCCAGGTGTGACACTCATTCAGTTTAGGATTCACCCATTAGGACATGACATATTTGCACTGAACAGCTTTTTCATGGAGGATACCTGCGAAGAGGGGAATCAGAAGTGAAACGGATTTGGAACCCCCAGACACGGAACTTCGCTCACTCCCTGCATGTATGACTCCACTGCACTCCCCAAAATGTCTCCCCTTGGTGGCCAGCCTGAGTGTGTGGGAAGGCTTGAAAGGCAAGCCTCCTGCCAGCTCCGCCGGGCTTCCGTGGCTCCCAGGGGGCACCACCCATCTTTGTGGGTTATGGGGCGCATCCTTCTTTTGGATCCGCACGCCGCCAGTTAATTTGCATTATTAACCCTTTTATTAGATAGGATAAAAGCACCAATTAAATGTCGGATTTTGGTGAAGATAAAGTAAGGAAATATTAAGACCCTGG
>NW_005871052.1:19465246-19467357 GCF_000147115.1 Myotis lucifugus | reverse complement strand
GCTTAATCACTTTTTAAATTTTATTTTATTTATTGTCTAAAGTTTTACATATGTCTCCTTTTTCCCCAATTGACCCCCCCCCCCCCGCCAAGTCATTCCTACCCCGGGCAAGCCCCCACTGCCCCAGTGTCTGTGTCCATTAGTTGTGCTTTTGATAACTGCTCAATAGATGAAGTAGCCAAGGCGCAAAGCAGACAAACAGCTTGTACCAGGAACAGAGAAATTCCTCGAAGTTCTTAACTCTCAAGTCTGGGCTTGTTTCACTAGAATAACTATGCATGTGCCCACGAGGCAGCAAAGAAAGCAGAATGGGTCAAGAGAAACTCAGACCAAAGAAACACAGTGGACACAGACAATAGTGGGGTGAAGGCCTGGGGAGGGGACGGGAGTGGGAAGGAGGGTTGTCAATGGAGGGGAGAGGGCATCTGTAATACTTTCAACAATAAAGCTAATTTTATATATGCATCCCTATGTTCATAGCAGCACAATTTACCATAGCTAATATCTGGAAACAGCCTAAGTGCCCATCAGCAGATGAATGGATTAGAAAACTGTGGTACATCTACACAATGGAATACAATGCTGCTGTAAAAAAGAAGGAATTTTTACCATTTGCAACAGCAGGGATGGAACTGGAGAGCATTATGCTAAGTAAAATAAGACAGTCAATGAAAGAAAAATATCACATGATCTCACTCATTTATGGATAATAAAGACCATTATAAACTGATGAACAAAAATAGATACAGAGGCAGAGCAGCATCGAACAGACTGTCAAACTACAGCGGGAAGGCCGGGGAGGGTTGGGGGGCGGGGTGAGGGGGGTAAGAGATCAACCGAAGGACTTGTATGCATGCATATAAGCATAACCAATGGACACAAGACACTGGGGGGGTAGGGGAGGCCAGGGGAATGTCAAGGGGGGGGGGAAGGGAACATATGTAATACTCTTTGTAATACTTTAAGCAATAAAAAAATAAAATAAAATAAATAAAGAAAGAAAAAAAGAAAACAAAACACACACACAAAAAAAGAAAAGCTAATTTCATGAACAGGCATTAGCTCCGACATTTATAATATTTTTTTCCTGCACTTATTAACCCCACATTGGCAGAGGATTTCTTTATCTGGCACAGTTCCAGGTTCATAACCATAATACCATGTTAATTCTGTTCTTGCTTTCACATACCTAGAAAGTAGAAATTTAAAAAAAAATTACCCTGAATAAACCAAACTTGACTACAAAAGAAAGATAATTTAAAAAAAATAAAATAAAATAAAAAGAAACACAGTATTCTCCCTGTTTCCTTTTTCTTGAGTGTGAAGCCCTCAGGGCAGGGATAAAGGAAGCTGGCACAGAAGTGAGGTAGCTAAAGAGAAGGTCAGGAGCCTTCAGGGCTAGGACAAGAAAGGTTTGAAAAATATAATTTGGGTAGAGGTCGAGGTCAGGTAATGTCATGGTCTTGAAGGTTTGGAGTGTCTTTTTGTAGAGTCTCTGTGGTGTCCCTGAAGGGGGCAAGGGAAAGGTAGGAACACAGGCAGAGTTGTAAACTCATTTCCACCTTGTTCTTCAGCCATGAAACCAGCACTGACTAAGAACCTGCCAGGACTTTGGCCTGGCACCAGGGGCTGAGGTGGCTATGAAACAATGCAAGTCAAAGGTCTGGCCACTTCAAACAGGAAGGTAACACACATGTAAAAGGAGCTTGTTCAGTGATTCCCAAATGCTAGCCTGGTGACCATGCTTGTCTGGCTACATCTGCACCACCTAGGTAATTAAAAGGCACTGCCAAGTTTGGGAACGTCTGGATTGGCTCAACTAGAATTGTCCATTGTCACGGTCCACTATGGGGAGTGGGGAGTGCAGGAGGAGGTCAGAAGGACCATTTGTCTGGAGGTCTCATTCAGAAAAGGTTTTTAATATAGATCTTTTTAATCCTGTAATTATCTTGTGAATGACATTCATTGCATTGTATTTGCATGATGGGTGTTTAAATGTTTAGTTGTTAAAGGTAAGTATTTCAAAAACATCGCAATTTCTAATACCATAATTTGATTTTTTTTTTCATTTGAAAATATCTAGGGAGCTTCACAAAATGGATGTGCCCTGA
>NW_005871052.1:19459153-19465131 GCF_000147115.1 Myotis lucifugus | reverse complement strand
TGGAGGCTGCATTGTAAGACACCACTGAGGAGGATGGTGTCTCAGTGTTTCGGGGAGGGTAGGAAGGAACTTACCAGTAGGAGCAGTCTTAAGACTGAACCATACACACAATGGTTTGGAATAGCAACACTTAGTGCTCATCTAAACCACCCTCTTCATTTTACACATGGAGAAAATGAGGCCCAGAGAGATTAAAGTGTATCACCCCAAATCACCAATCTGTTAGTACCAGAGCCTAAAGTAACACATTACATTTTTCTAGTACACCAAGACTTAAGATATTAACAAGAGAGAGGACTCTTTCTGGAGAGTGAAGAGAGAGAGAGATGAGGAGGACTCCAAGGTTTCAAGCATGTATCTGCATCCTACATAGTGCTTGGAAATAGTACCCCAAAGATGTTCCCTGGACCCTCCCACCCTGTGGAGAATGAGCATATTTCATGGAACACTTCAAAGACAGTAGCTGAGGTCCTACCATCAGGTCTAAGGCCAGGTTGCTTGGAAGACCTCAGGGGCTCTTTCCATACAGTGGGCCAGGGACTGGTCTGAGTTCTGGCTAAGTATCCCTGCCTGGTGGGTTTTGGTGGGGCAACAGATACCACTAAAAGTCAGGCTGCATAGCTCCCATTGCAGCCTATTCCATTCTTCTATTTGGGTGGCAAACTCCAAGAGCCAGGTTGGGGGCAGGGTGGACAAGCTACCAAGCACCAAGGTGAAGAGGAAAGGGAGCTGTTTGTTGAGACATGTACTCTTTGGAGGGGGTGGCCTCAATGCCAAAACAAACTCCTTCAGAAATAAATATTGTACATAAAAAGACTAATTGTGTGTTTGAAGTTTGGAGTTTAGTATGAGAGAATTGGCTCTGTTCAGAATAAACTTTCTCAGTCTGCAGTGCCAGGCTGAGAGGGCAGGGTGGCAAGTGGCAGTCTCCAGTCCCTCTCTGGATAGGAATTGGCATTTATCTAGGGGGAGACAGTTTCACAAAGTTGGTTTTTTTGGGAACTGAAACAAAAGGGAGCAATGGGGACCACCAGAGGTGATAGCAGCAGCATTGAGTCTTGCCTCTTGCCCTTGCCCTACTTGCGCAAAGGGCTATAGCTGCACCCTCTACAACCTCTTTACTCAACTGAAGTATGCTGCTAATAAAAAGGCCTGGGGAAAATATCCCTCTGCACCCTTCCACCCTGGGTTGCTTGCTCTCTGCATTGTCTATCCAGCCCAGGAAAATACCTTCTCTGACCGTACAAGTGGAGGTCAAGCAGCTCTTCTGTACACAACCCAGGCCTCAACGGTAAAAGGTTGGTCTGTAGACACTAAAGAATAGACTGACAATTGAGTGTCTAGCACTAGCTTCATCATTTCCTTTCATATGCTTTCAGGCAAGTAACTTAACACTGTCAAATTAATTTCCCTACTCTGTATAATGGGGTAATAATAGTCACATTATAAGGTTATTCTAAGAACTGTATAAAATAATTCATAAGAAGTAAAATGAATGGAAAGTAAATAAGGGGAGCACATAATTTGTCATCTCAACCATGCCAACTTTGGGAGGGAGTTTTAATTTTAACAATTAGAATGGGACAACATTCATAAACTGAGACATCTAGTTCATATATTTATAAAGGTTACCTATTATGAAGAAACCTGAATTTCAGTTCTGCAATTGATTGCTGTGGAACTTTAAGCAAATGACCTCCCTTCTCTGGAACTCAGTTAGCCTATCTGTGAAACAGTAAAGAGGGTAAAAGGGATAAACTCAGAATTACATTGAGGTTTTGATCATTGTTTCTTAGAGATTCATCGATAATGTGCACTCATATTACCAGTAACTGAGTAAAATACTGTATAGGATTCCCACTTCCTGATCATTGCAACAAGGGCAAGATCCCTGTGTTCTCTGGTCCTCGCATTCCAGCTCAGACATAGAAGGAACTAGTTCCACCACACCTGTGCTTTCTCTCTCACCCAAGGATTGACAAGGGTGGGGCTCAACATAGAGGAGAGAATTGAAGTAAAATCTGGGCCCCAGAGGACTGCAGGCCTACTGGGATCACTGTTTTCCATGAGCACAGGCCCCACATCAGGACCAGTGGCAAAGAGGCAACATCTCCACATGGGTAGAGGGTCTTGGAGAGGGGGTGCCCAAGGGACCAGAGGCTCCTTTCCTTTTTGTTCCAAGGAAACATACAACCCCTCAAGAGCTCAGTACTTACAAAACACCCCAGAAACAAGAAAACTCAGAAATCAAAGAATGGGAATTACCAGGCAACTAAAACAAGGCATTTCCTTATTTTTCCCCCTGAAAGTTTCACTTAAACATCTCTGCGTGTCACTGAGCTCAGTATATCTAGAATCCACAGGACTTCTTCCCGTGCTTTTACCCTCTTCCTTCCTTTGTCACTTCCTCCCACATACACAGGAGATGAGCAGCAGGTGTGGAGGAAAGGGGCAGGCTTGCTCAGTGCCCTTTATGTTAATTGCCAAGTCAATGGGAGACAAATCACAAGTACAAGTTTGAAGAAGCAAACATCTTAGCCCTCTGCATGAGTAGGGGGAAGGAGAAAGCTTTTTGCAGAACAGTTGAATGTTTGCCATTTTTTGAGGCCCCACAACCCACACTTCATATCACAACAGCCAGCAAGAGAAAGAGCGTCCAGTTCATATGCACCGTCTACTCCAAAGAGCCACTGAAGACTCAACAGTGAGCTTTGGGGTCCTAACCCACTACTTCAAGAACCCCTGGTCTGAAGAAGGGGAGCTTTGCTTCTCCTCCACGCTCCAGAATTAGCCCAATTCTCACTGAGATGACAAAAAGTTCCTGAAGGTCATCCACACCCTTGACCATGTGTGCCTGACCTGACCAATTGCTCCCTAGGGCTACCTTCCTAACCTACCAGAACTGACTCCTTCAGAAAGGGGCACTGCCAGAACAGTGTCTGCAGCACAGGACTTTTTCCTGAGCCCCTGCCATGGGCTCTGCTGGGCTCCCACAGCCCCCAACTTCCTTTGGCCTGGGGGTGGCTCCTTGGGTCAGAATCTCCTTTTGAGTACTTGCCTGCCTAGCTTGATTGCAAACTCTGCGAGGCAGAGACCACATCCCACTTGTTCACTGTTTGGTTCCCAAAAACTCCGTCATTATTTGTTGAATAAATGAAGTAGCCAGAAGACTCAGTGGCTACTGATCACATGGTCAAGTTAATGTCCCAGCTCAGGCACTTGGTAGTCAGATATGCTGTGGCCTCCTCTCCTGTGGCATGCATACATGTGTGCATGTCTGTGTGTGCCTGTGTGTCCTGTGTTCACCCCAGGAGCTCCCTGAGGGTGGGCTTCACAACCCGGTTTCAGTGTGTGCCACAACTTTGTTCCTTAGGAGACTGGCTCTCATCTTTGCCATACCCACACCTGCCCAGGAAAGTTACCTCCTGAGGAGGACCCTAGCTCTTCCTCACCCCAAGCTCCTCCTTGTCCCAACTCTGTATGACCTTGGACACGTCCTTGTTTCCTTGTCTGGGAAATGGGGAGGCTGGGGTACATGGAAAGCAGGGAGCCCATCAGTGCCACGATTGCTCATCTCAATGATGTCTGAACACTGCTGCCTCCTGAACACTTCTGGGATTGGGAGCAGAGACTTGAGGACTCCAGACCCCACTCTCCTACTATTGTGACTTGAGTTGTAGTGATGAAAATTCCTAATGCCCACCCAGGTACCTGTGGGACAATCAACATGTTTATCCAGGCCTGGGCCTCTGCCAGAGGAAATAAGGCTCAGAGACAGTAGGAAACAGGCAGGAGACCCTCCTGACTGCAAAGATATTAGACCAGCAACCACTTACCAGGAGATTGTGGGCCTCCCTTTCTGAGACATAGAACATGCAGCTATGGCCCTAGAGATCATCTGTTCCAGCCCTTTCATTGTATAGGTAAGGAAAGTGAGACCCACAGGGAGGATGTTGCCCACCCAGGGTCACAGAGCAGCTTAACGAAAGAGCAGAGAACCAGCCCTGTTGCCAGGGCTCTCCAAACAGAGTGGATTCCATTATTCCAACTGAGAGGCCTTATTCTCTGGCGTGTCTTTTCTGCACAGATGAGGACTCCCTGAGTCCCTTAGAGGGTGAATGGCTTATGGGAGGGAGGAGTGAGGCCAGAGGCCCCTGTCCTCAGAATGCCGAAGCCTAGGCTGCTGCTCCCTGGACACTCTCTTGCTTCCTCTGAGGACAAGAGAGACCTCTATCACTCTCGAATGTCAGATGGCTGCTCCCACCTGAGGCCCTGGATCTTCCCTCAAAGACTCACCTGTACATCCAGCCCACCCACCCTCCAGGAGGCCCCTTCTCACTTAGGCAATCTGTCAGTGGGCCCCTCAGTGGGGAGTGCCTTCCAAATGGCTCTAGCTGAGTCACAGATATCCAAAAGCAAGGTTCCTGATTTCAAGTAGCGTCTGGGGGAGGGGCTAACTGAGATATAGGCACCTTAGGGAAGCCACTTGGGAGGGGAGAAATGGGCTAGGTAATTTAAGGAGGTGAGATTGCATGGGTCTTTGACAGATGCTGGGTAGGACCCTGAGGAAATGGAGGCCTTCCCTGCCTCCTTCCTAAAGCCTTCCCTCACCTTTCTGGAGGTAGAACAGGAGGAGGTGGCAGAGTGTGGTTGTCAGGGCACACAAATTAGGAGTATGGACTCCTGACATGAGTTACTGGCCTGGGCCAGTGCCTCAGTAGCTAAGTTATCTTGAGTTCTTCATTTCACAGCTTTGAATCTCAGCCTCCTCATCTCAAAATTTGGGAACTAATGGTGCTGCACATAGCTCAAGGCGGAGCTTACAGGTCTCAGGAAGAGCCTGGCGCCAATGCTTTTTCAGGGTAATTTCAGTCCCTTGTTATTTCAGTATACTGGGGGGACCTACTTGGAACCCCAGAGTTGGTATAAATATTATTTTAAGCTGAAGACATTTAAGATTCAACAGATAACATAGGGAAGGAAAGCCTTCTCAGAGTTTCCCTTATCTGAATAAAAGCAGCGATTTCTGGGAAATAAGGCTGCCACAAATTCCTTCTCAGGGCGGATCTACTCCCAGAAAGTAGACTGGGTGAAATTTACCCCAAATCCCTTCTGCAGGGGGAATTTTGTGGCCCTGTAGGATACAGAAAGACCATTCACACTTATATAGACAAACATTATCACACACTTTCTTATCAAGTGTTTGTTCTGAAAATCCATGCATCAAAAGTCATTTATTTTCCACACAAGGCCTTTCTCCCCCTTTTCATGAATTAAGGTGGTATAAGCACGCCAAATTCCACCCACTGCTTTGAGTTATCATCATAGTGTAGTTCTCCTGTGTATATGGAGGTTGGACATGTAATAAACTCTTTTTTTTCTCCTGTTAATCTGTCTTTTATCAGTTTAATACACACACTTCAGTTACTGAAATTGAGAGCAAAGATTTTCCTTCTCTACAATGTTCAGAAAGGGGAATCTGTATATTGATGTGTATATTGTACTTAGACTCAAATGTACTTGGGGGGGGGGACCTTTGATGACATTGAGGAGGCACTGAGGGGGTATTTGATGATATTATGGAATTATTGTTAATTACTTTAGGCGTTATGATAACACTGTGGTTATGTTAAAAAAGAGAACTCTTATGTTTCAAAGCTATCTACTGAATACTTACAGATACAATGCTGTGCTATCTGGCCAGGACTTGATAGTTGTTGATGCTGGGTGATGTGCACAAGAGGACTAGTTATGCTATTCTACTTGTGTATAAGGTTGACATTTTCCATAACAAAACATTTTCAATATGAAATGGAAAAAGGTGGATCAAGGAGGTGTTTACCCTAATGTGGCTTATGTATTCAACTTTGGAAGGCTTTTCATTAGAGAGAAAAACAATCTTACATTTAAGAAAGTGTGTGCTTTGTGAACACCAGTGACATTGCTGGCAGTGGCTTAGGACTGGAGATAGAGATTTT
>NW_005871052.1:19457573-19459053 GCF_000147115.1 Myotis lucifugus | reverse complement strand
GCCCAGGAGAAGGCTTTCCTTGCCTTGGGGTCTGGCTCAGGAGGAGACATGAGGGGTGCGGATGCCCTGTTGGATGCCAGTTTCCCACAGTCCCCACGTTCCATGGTTTATTCCTGGGGGCGGCCACATTGTCAGAGCTTGAGAACACACAGAAAGATTGGGGGGGGGTGCATGTTGGGGGGGGGTGCATGCATGTGCACATCCTGTGAAGACCAGTGAGACCGGTGATTAAGTAAGATACCTGTTAGCACCCATTCACAGAGCCTGAGTTCCAGGCAGCCCTTTCCTGGGAGACACTCATGAACTCCAAATAAGTTTAAAAAAAAAGTCTAGGAAAGCAGCTCATCAAATAAAAAATCTGCACTGCTGATCACCCTGAGCTGGGACCATCCCAAAAGATAGGAGGGCAGGGGGCTTCTTTGGGTAGAGAAACCTGTCCTCGCTGACCTTTGGGGAAGGGAAGCAGGAGCGTCTGGTGTTGCACAGTGGATTGGACGTCTTATGGATGACTGTGTTGGGAAGCCCTGTCTTCTGGCATTGTTCAGACCTAACTGTCACCGAAAGACTGTGTGGGCCTGAGCCCATCTCTGACTCTCAGTTTTCTGATTTTAGAAGATGGGAGTTATCATATTTTGCCCCCTTGCCTCCTTCCAGGCCCAGATGGGCTGGTATTAACATGCAGCCACCTCCCAATCCCATTCACCAGGCAAGACTGTAGGTACCAACACAGCCAGTGGCCTCTATCTCTCTTTGGTGAGTGCACTTCTAGAGCCACCCGGCTGTGATCATGAACTCTTTCCTGTTGGCCTAGGAAATAGGATTCCAAGGGGCTCCAGGCTGGCATGACAGGGGTTGAGGTCAATCAGCTATCTCAGAAATCATCCTTTTCAGACACGGCATCTGACAATGGAAAGCTGTCTATCCAATGAGAAAAATGTCAGAGAGGCCAGCAGTCAGGAGCTGAGCAAGATCAAGACCCAGACAGCCCCCTCTTTCAGCAGCATCTTTATGGTTCCTGGTTGCTAGGAGCAGGCTCTTCCATTGCTAAGCAACAGGAGTCTGGTGGATTAAATCTGATTTCCTGAGCTCATTGGAAGGGGGTGGGTGAGAAGGTGAAAAGCAGGTACCCTGGGGAAGATCATTCTTGCCTCCAAGATTTGTTGGGGGATGTGGGTAGTGAGTGAAGGGAAGAGGAGGCACAGCTGGAAACTGATCCCTAGGGTGAGGTGGGAGGGGATGGTAGTGAAGGGTATATACACAAGTTATCTACACTAATAAAAGAGAAACATGGTAATTAGTGTACGACCGCTACCCTTCCCATTGGCTAATCAGCATATCCTTATGCAAATTAACTGTCAGCCAAGATGGCGGCCGGCAGCCATGCACTGAAGCGAACAGGAAGGCTTGCTTGCTCCAGTGATGCGGACTCCAACGTTCCCCGCGTAACTTGCGCTCTCAGCTGCAACTCTAAGCAACTATG
>NW_005871052.1:19456465-19457221 GCF_000147115.1 Myotis lucifugus | reverse complement strand
TATTCTATATAGTAAAAGGGTAATATGCCTCCCGGCACCGGGATCAGCGGAGCAGGCGAGGCTCCTGGCACCGGGATCAGCGTGACAGGGGGCAGTGCCCCAACCCCCTGATCAGCCCTGCTCTGTGCCTGATAGGGGGGAGCTCCCCAATCCCCTGATCGCCCTGCAGCTCTGTGTTTGACAGGGTGCAGCGAACAAACCCCCTGATAGGCCCTGCTCTGTGTGTGACAGTGTGTGGAACCCAAACCCCCCCCCCCCAGGGGCCCTGCTCTGTGTGTGAAACGGTAGAGCCATAACTTTTCCATCGGCCCTGCCCTGAGTGTGAAATGGGGGGCCCCCCAACCCCCTGATCGGCCCTGCTCTGTGGGTGAAGAGGGTGGCGCCCCAACCCTCTCTACGGGCCTTGTTCTGTGTGTGACAGGGTAGAGCATAACCTCCCCATTGGTCCTGCCCTGAGTGTGACAAGGTGCAGCGCCCCAACCTCCTGATCCGCCTGCTCTGTGTGTGACAGGGGCGGGCCCTAACTCTCCTATCGGCCTACTCTGTGAGTGACAGGGGGAGCTCCTCAATCTCTGATCGGCCCTGCTCTGTGCATGACAGGGGGAGTCCTCAGCCTCTGATGGGCCCTGCTCTGTGATGACAGGGGGAGCTCCCAACCCCTTGATCGGCCTTGTCTTTGCATGACAGGGGTGGCGCCCAACTTCTCATCGATCCTGCTTGAGGTGACAGGGGCGGTGCCCAACTCCCATCAGCCTA
>NW_005871052.1:19426301-19456349 GCF_000147115.1 Myotis lucifugus | reverse complement strand
ATGACGGGGCAAGCGCCCAACTCCCCAATCGGCCCTGCTCTGAGCCTGACCAGGGGCTGCCACCTAGGGATTGGGCGGTGCCCTCTGCCACCCGGGAAGCAGGCCTAAAGCCAGCAGGTCGTTATTCTCCCGAGGGGGTCCCAGATTTGTGGAGAGGGCCACAGCCCGGGCTGGGGGACCCCCCCCCCCCCCCGAGTGCACAAATTTTTGTGCACCGGGCCTCTAGTTCATTATAAAAACCCAAAGACCAGGAGTGAGACTAGCAATTAAGATGCCAGTTAGAGCACTAATGAATGCTAATGCTGCTCTCTTTTTGAAACCTCAGGAAAGGCCTGGAGTCCCTGGGGGTATTTCTGAGCCATCTGACCAGGGCAGACAAATATGGCAGGCTCAGGGCATTTTAGGGTCTATGAGCATGCAAACGTCCTGAGCCTAACTTCTTGTTGAATGACGTGCCCCTTGTAAAGTGGCCTTCTGCTCTCTGCTTGAATAATAACCTCAGGATGACAGGGAACTCACATCTTCCTGCGACAGCCCTTTCTGTACCTCACCCTTAGAAAGTGCTTTTCTCATGCAGCCCAAGCCAGCCTTCCTGTGGCTCCTTCTTGCAGAGGTTCAAATCTGTCTTGCTGTAGGTACCTGTAACCTCTCTCTTCTGTGAGACCCACCTTCCACCTCTTGCCACCTCCTAGGGGACAGATTGTGTGGGGGCCTCAACATGACTTGGTGCCCTCTGATTACTCTCTCCCCCAGCCTGGTATTTAGCCTGCCAAAGGGGCAAGCCAGTAAGAGGACAATTTAAAAAGAATATCCAGGATACAATTCATGCCCCAGAGTCCAGACTTCTCTCACTGCTTGGCTCAGGAGGGGTCCTCCTGGCCCTGGGCATGGTGATGTTTCACATGGGGAAAAAAGACTAGTATGTGTATGTATGTGGGGGGTGGTGTTTACAAACCTAATAGAGAGGAGAATGGAGATGTGATGAATTCTATAGATTCATTCTCCAGTGAAACAGCAATAACATTATTTAAATTTGTTTAAAAGTTTTCCTACTGCCATACCGTATATGGAGGAACATTTAATCAAGACATTCTCATAAGTGGCAATAATTACAAGACTCTATAGCATTTGATCCAAGACTTTCTTTCATTCCTGTCCCCCCTCCCCAGTGTGTTAAAGCTCTAACCTGTGTGTGTGGCCAATAAAAGGGACATCTGTCTCCCTCTAGCACCTAATACTAGATTACAGTTTGATCCCTGGAAGGGCAGGATTCTGGAATCTTTTATCCCTCCCCTCCAGTTCTGTGTTTCAGAAGTTTTATTCCAGAGAGGCAAGGCCAAAAGGACTGGGGAGCCTTTGTACCACCCAGCTCCTACTAACATGGTAGAAGCTCTAGTTCAGCCATGGCAGGACAAGAATATTATGTCTTTGATAACCTCTGTCCCAGCTCACTCATAGGATGGAGGTTCCAGGAAAAGCAGTAGGTAATATCTTTACTCAGCACCCTGCTCATAGAGCAGTGTTTTCATTCTGGAAGAAATGAGTTGCCCTCCCTACCTCCAGCTCAAATGCAGTGAAGAAGTTCTGCCAAGTAGAAAGATGGGCTTTTAAGCACAGAGAGTTCCATAGAGAATTCCCTAAACTTTATTTGGAAAATGAAGTGAAGAAGTTCTTGCCTAAGGGTATTGTTGGAAACAATGAAGCTCTTGGTGGTGGCAATTAAGAGGGGACTGGGAGCTACATGGTTCTAGTAGCAACTATAGAGTACTAGACCAGCTACAAGATTAACAGACAAAACCAAGTAAAGAACTAAGAAGAACTATTCTAGGGTCTCAGTAAGCTTCAATAACTGATAACAACCTGCCCCTGCAAAGTATTACAACTTTAATTGGATTGGGTTGTGTTGCAATTTATGTCCATGGGCATTGTTAAGAAAAAAAAACAGTAGTGGAATTAAGAAGCAATAAGTGGAGACTAATAGCAGGGTTTTATACTACTAGAGATAGATCAGCCAGGAGCTAAATGGACATCTCAGTGAAAGAAACAGAGGGCCCTGTTAAAACTACAGGTATCATGAGTGGTAGTAATAATGTGTACATGTCCAAGGCTGTGACTTCTGAGGTACAACACAGAGACTTAATAAACTTCCCTAGACTAGTCCAGAAGTCAGTAACAGTATCTGGAGATGCTATACTGTATTACCTGAAATGTCCAGTTTTCAGAAAAAATTATGAAACATACAAAGAATAGGAAAGTGTTACCCATAAATAGGAAAAAAGCAGGCAATAGAAACTTTTGAGTGGGCCAGATGTTGTACTTAGAGAAAAAGCAGCTATTACAAATATGTTCAAAGAATTAAAAGAATAAAGGGAGGATGGGTGACATTTAATAGTGTCAAGAATAAAAATAAAGCAATTAATTAAAAAGTAATAAAGGAGGGAAACAAAGATGGCGACCAGCAAGAAGGTAGGGAGGAAGAGTGTGTGAGAGAGTGAGGGAGCGATAGAAGAGTGTGTGGACATGTGTGGTGTGTGTGAGTGAGAGCTAGGGACAGCTAGATCCTACAGGTCTTCCAAGGGGCTGCCAAACCGGGCAGTCTTAGATGGTGAAACCCCGCTGCCACCGCAAACACTCCGGGGAGGACACCACCAGCACAGAGACCAAGCCATCTTGAAGAACAGAACTGCTTGGGACTAGGATCCTAGCCTCGCCACTACACAATCTGGTCTCAGTCGCAAACCGGGACCCTACAGCCACTGGGGTAAAAGACCTGCGGCCACAGCTGGAAACCCACGGACACCAAGACCCCAGGCACCCTGGCTGTAGATTTCTGTGACTCACAGAGCCAATTCCTCTCCCCGCCAGCCCCACGGCAGTGGCATAGGAACTGACAGACCCTCTCCGCACAAACACACAGCAGTGGCAGCTCTACTTGAATTTGAGCCTGGGTGTAGCGACATGGGAAGTTTGTTTCCAGTGACCAGAATCCACGCCCAGGCAGGGAGGCTGGGCTGAATTTGAGCCTGGGGGCGCGAACTTGGGGAGTTTGTTTCCCGCGACCAGACCCTGCACCCAAGCAGGGAGGCTGCACTGAATTTGAGCCTAGGTGTGAGATCTTGGGGAGTTTGTTTTCCTCGACCAGACCCTACACAAACGCAGGGAGACAGAGCTGAATTTGTGCCTGGGGCACGAACTCGGGGAGTATGTTTCCCGCGACCAGACACCGCGCCCAAGCAGGGAGGCTTTGCTGAATTTGAACCTGGGCACTCGAACTCAGGGAGTTTGTTTCCCGCGACCAGACCCTTGCCCACAAAGGGGGGCAGCGCTTAATTTGAGCCTGGGTGTATGGACACGGGGAGTCTGTTTCCCACAGTACATACCCATGTGACCAGTGATTTGACTCTGTTTCTCATCGCGCATGCCTGGAATCCCTGATTCCCAGTGCATTCACACTTTGAGCCAGTGATTCTAATTCTTGGCGCATGTGCACACAGGGACGCTGATTCTCAGCGCGAGACCACACCAAGTAACAGAGACTCTGACACTCGATTCTCGGCGTGGACACAGGGGTCTCTGAATCCTGACACACACTAGGGGACTCTGATCTTTGGCACATGCCAGTGGGGTCTCTATTTCAGCGTGCTGCAGGCAGGGTCCCTGATTCTAGGTGTGCATACGAGGCCACACTAAGCACCTGTAACTCTGATCCTGGGTGAGCGTGGCTCCCACCAACCCATGGCAGCCACACATCTTGGTGTCAGAGCTCTTCAGTGATACTCAGGGGGTGCAAAGCTCCCACTGCACATGGCCCAGGCCTCTGCAACTTGACATTTGAACCTTCTGGTGATAGTCAGAATGGGGAGACAATGAAACAATCCCTAGAGGAAAGAAAAAGAGGAATCACCAAGAAAGGAAATAAGTGAAACAGAAGCATGCAACATGACAAAAAAAGAATTCAGAGTAATGGTCAAACAGTTCATACACCTGATGAACGAAAAAATCAAAAACCTATGCAAAAATCGGGAAGAAATGAAAGTGATATAGCTACAATCAAAAACACCATGGAAGGTTTCAACAGTAGACTAGAAGAAGCAGAGGACCAATTTAATGAGTTAGAAGATAAAATACAGAAACAAGCCCAATCTGAACATCAACTGGAGAAATAAATTAAAAAGCAGGAGGAGAGCCTAAGGGAGTTTTGGGACAACGCAAAACAAAGTAACATATGCATAATAGGGCTGCCAGAAGGACAAGAAGAGCAGCAAGGATTAGAAAATCTATTTGAAGAAATAATGATAGAAAACTTCCCTGATATGGGGAAGAAAAAAGTTACACAAGTACAGACAGTCCCAAGCAAGATGAATCCCAAAAGACCCACACCAAGACATGCCATAATTACAATGGCAAATGTTAAGGACAAAGAGAGAATCTTAAAGGCTGGAAGAGAGAGACAGAGAGTTACCTACAAAGGATCCCTCATCAGATTATCAAATGCTTTCTCAACAGAAACACATCAAGCTAGAAGGGAATGGAAGGAGTTATACAAAGTGATGCAAAGCAAAGGACTGAATCCAAGAATACTCTATCCAGCAAGACTATCAATCAAAATAGAGGGGGAAATCAGGAGCTTCACAGACAAAAAAAAAAAAAAAGGCTAAGGGAGTTTATCACTACCAAGCCAGCAATGCAAGAAATGCTAAAGGGAATGCTTTAAAAACAAGAAATAAAAAAGTAAGCAGGAACACAGGCACAAAAAATAGAAATAGCTACAAACAAGTACCTTTCAATAATAACTTTAAATGTAAACAGACTAAATGCTCCAATCAAAAGACATCTTCAGAACATTTCACCCCAAAGCCACGAAATACACATTCTCAAGTGCACATGGGACATTTAAAAAAATAGACCACATATTGGGTCACACCCAAAAGACAATGGCTGAATGGATAAAAAAAACTTGACCCATATATATGCTGTCTACAAGAGACCCACCTCAGAACAAGGGACTCACACAGACTGAAAGTGAAAGGATGGAAAAATATCTTTCAGGAAAATAGAAATGAAAAAAAAGCTGAGGTAGCAATACTTATATCTGACAAAATTGACCTCAAAGTGAAGCCCATAATAAGAGATAAGGAAGGCCACTTCATAATACTAAAGGGATCAATACAACAAGAGGATATAACCCCAAAAAAAATATATGCATCAAATGCAGGTGCACCCAAATACATAAAAAACTCCTGGAAGATATCAAGGGAGAGAGCGACAACAATACAATCATAGTAGGGGACTTTAATATACCACTGACATCACTGGATAAATCCTCTAGACAAAAAATCAGCAAACAAATAGCAATCCTAAATGACTCACTAGATCAGATGGACTTAATTGACATCTTCAGAACATTTCACCCCAAAGCCACGAAATATACATTCTCAAGTGCACATGGGACATTTTAAAAAATAGACCACATATTGGGTCACAAGCAAAGTCTCCCCAAATTCAAGAAGATTGTAATCAAACCAAGCATCTTCTCAGACCACAATGGCATAATATTAGAAATAAACTACAATAAAAGCAATCGAAAAAAACCTCAAAGACTTGGAAGCTGAATAGCATGCTATTAAACAATCATTGGGATACAAATGTGATCAAAGAAGAAATTAAAAACATCCTGGAAACTAATGACAATAAAAATACAACAATCCAAAATCTATGGGATACAATGAAAGCAGTCCTGAGAGGGAAGTTTATAGCTCTACAGGCCTACCTCAAAACAAAACAAAACAAAACAAAACAAAACAAAAAAACAAAACAAAACAAAAAAAATGGTGGTAAATCATCTAACTCTAAAACTCAAAGATTTAGAAAGAGAGCAACAAGAAAAGCCCAGAGTGAGCAGAAGGAAGGAGATAATAAAGATCAGAGCAGAAATAAATGACATAGAGACCAAAAAAAACAATACAAAAGATCAATGAAACCAATAGCTGGTTCTTTGAAAGGATAAACAAGATTGATGAGCCTCTAGCCAGGCTCACTAAGAAGCAAGAGAGAGAGGACCCAAATAAAAAAAAATCAGAAATGAAAGAGGTGAAATAACAACAGACCCCACAGAAATACAAAGGGTTGTTAAAAAATACTATGAACAACTCTATTCCAACAAACTAGACAACATGGAGGAAATGGACACATTGCTAGAAAAATACAACCTTCCAAAACTCAATCAGGAAGATTCTAAAAATCTCAATAGGCTGATAACTATGGAAGAAATTGACGCAGTCTTAAAAAGCTTCCAGCAAACAAAAGCCCGGGGCCAGATGGCTTCACAGGGGAGTTTTACTAAACATTCAAGGAAGAAGTAAAACCTATCCTCCTCAGACTATTCCAAAAAATTAAAGAGGAAGGAACACTTCCAAGCACATTCTATGAAGCCAGCATCACCCTAATACCAAAACCAGATAAAGACAACACAATGAAAGAAAATTATAGGTAAATATCCCTCATGAACATAAATGCCAAAATCCTCAACAAAATTCTAACAAATCAGATCCAGCAGTACATCAGAAAGATCATACACCATGACCAAGTAGGATTTATCCTGGGGATGGAAGGATGGTACAATATCCGCAAATCAATAAACGTGATATATCACATAAAGAAATTGAAACATAAAAATCACATAGTCATATTAATTGATGCAGAAAAAGCATTTGACAAAATCCAACACCCTTTCTTGATTAAAAACTCTCAGCAAGGTGGGAATAGAAGGATCATACCTCAACATAATAAAAGTCATATATGACAAACACTCAGCGAACATCGTACTCAATGGGCAAAAACTAAAAGCATTTCCCCTAAGAACAGGAACAAGACAGGGATGCCCACTCTCACCACTCCTGTTCGACATAGTACTGGAAGGACTAGCCATTGCGATCAGACAAGAAAAAGAAATAAAAGGCATCCAAATTGAAAAATTAGAAGTGAAACTGTCCTTATTCACAAATGACATGATACTATACATAAAAAACTCGAAAGACTCCATCAAAAAAATATTAGACTTAATAAATGAATTCGGCAATGTAGCAGAATACAAAATTAATGCCAAGAAATCTATGGCATTTTTATATACCAATAGTGAACTTACAGAAAGAGAGACCAGAAAAGCAATCCCTTTTACCATCGCACCAAAAAAAATTAAGATACTTAGGAATAAACTCAACTAAGAAGGTAAAAGACCTGTACTCAGAAAACTACAGGACACTGAAAAAAGAGATAGAGGAAGACATAAACAGATGGAAGAACATACCATGTTCATGGATTGGTAGAATCAACATCATTAAAATGCCCATACTAAGCAAAGCAATCTATAAATTCAATTCACTCCCCCATTAAAATACCAACGCATATGTCACAGACCTGAAATGAACTTTCCAAAAATTCATCTGGAACTAAAAAAACCCTGAATTGCTGCAGAAATCCCAAGAAATAAGAACAAAATAGGTGGGATCTCAATACCAGATATCAAGCTGTATTACAAAGCCACTGTTCTCAAAACTGCCTGGCACTGGCACAAGAACAGACATAAAGATCAATGGAATAGAATAAAGAACCCAGAAATCGACCCAAACCAATATGCCCAATTAATATTCAACAAGGGAGGCATGAACATACAATGGAGTCAAGATAGTCTCTTCAATAAATGGTGTTGGGAAAATTGGACAGATACATGCAAAAAAATGAAACTAGACCACCAACTTACACCATACACAAAAATAAACTCAAAATGGATAAAGGACTTAAACATAAGATGGGAAACCACAGAAATACTTGAGGAATCCACAGGCAGCAAAATCTCACACATATGCCAAAGCAATTTCTTCACTGATACTGCTCTTTGGGCAATGAAAACTAAAGAGAAAGTAAACAAATGGGACTACATCAAAATAAAATGCTTTTGCACAGCAAAAGAAACCATCAACAAAACAACAAGAAAGCCCACTGCATGGGAGAACATACTTGCAAATGTTATCACCCGATAAGGGTTTAATCTCCAACATTTACAGGGAACTCATACAACTTAACAAAAGGAAGTTGCCCACGGGCAGGGCTGGGGCAAGAGGTCACCCTGGGGACGCCAGGGCCCCGGTGCAGAAAGAGAAAGCCTTGCCCGCTGGTTTTTCTCTTAGGTTCACACTGGGCAGCGCTGAGGCTGGGACAGGGAAAGCTGGTGACTTTGGCAGTCACTGAAGACGCGGGGAGTCCAGCTCAGCCCAGACTCATCATGGCGCATAGGCTGAAGGTTGCCTCCTGCTGCCTCACTTCCCAGGGATTCCAGGAAAAGCTGGGTTCCTAGTCAAGGTTCGCATGCGCACGCGAGCGTTTGTGTGTGTGTGTGTGTGTGTGTGTGTGTGTGTGTGTGTGTTTTAAAGAAGCCGTTTTTGCTAAATTATTTTTACTCGGAAACGTTTCGCACCGACCTGAGCCTGCCACCTTGTTACACTTTTATATTCGGAGGCCTCTACAGGGGAGGCGCACAAATCTTTGGACAGGGCTGTACTGTTTGAGTTTGGGGAGAGGGCGTTTGCAGTTTTATGGTGAAATAAACTCCTTTTCCAATGGAAAAAAAATGGGCAATGGAACTAAATAGATACTTTTCGAAAGAAGACAGAAGGAAGGCCAAGAGACATATAAAAATATGCTCAAAGTCAATATCATTTGAGAGATGCAAGTCAAAATGACAATGAGGTACCATCTCACACCTGTCAGAATGACTATCATCAACAAATCAACAAATGACAAGTGTTGGCAAGGATGCGGGAAAAAGAAACCCTAGTGCACTGCTGGCGATAATGCAGACTGACTGGTGCAGCCACTGTGGAGAACAGTATGGAGTTTCCTCAAAAAACTGAAAATGGAACTCCCATTTGACCCAGTCATCTCACTTCTAGCAATATATCTCAAGAAGCTAGAAACACCAATCAGAAAGGATATATGCACCCCTATGTTCATAGCAGCACAATTCACTATCGCTAAGATTTGGAAACAGCCTAAGTGCCCATCAGCAGATGAGTGGATTAAAAAACTGTGGTACATCTACACAGTGGAATACTGCTCTGTGGTAAAAAAGAAGGAATTCTTACCATTTACAACAGTATGAATGGAACTGGAGAGCATTATGCTAAGTGAAATAAGCCAGTCAGAGAAAGATAAATATCACATGATCTCACTCATTTATGGAATATAATGAACAACATAAACTGATGAACAAAAACAGATCTAGAGACAGAGAAAGAAGCATCGATCAGACTTCCAAACCTCAGAGGGAAGGTAGGGGAGGGTGGGGGTAAGGGGGAGAGATCAACCAAAGGACTTGTATGCGTGCATATAAGCCTAACCAATGGACACAGATAACAGGGGGTTGAGGGCATGAGTGGGGGGTTTGGGGGGGATGGTGGGATGAGGACACATATGTAATACCTTAATCAATAAAGAAATTAAAAAATAATAAAGGAAATCATGTTCAAGAAAGTAAATGATGACAATTTATTACCACATAGAGGATATCAATAAAGTTATACATTTTTTTAAAAAGAAGCACATGAAAATACTGAAGTTGAAATGTACAATAAGTGAAATGATCTTGTATGCATCCATATAACCATAACTAATGGACATAAGACACTGGGGGGTAAGGGAGGGAAGGGGCTTGTCAAGGGTGGGGGGGGGGAAAGGACACTTATGTAATACCCTTTGTAATACTTTTAGCGAAAAATAAAAAAAAAGGAAAAAAAAAAGAAAAAATAAAAAAAAAGTGAAATGAAAATTCAATAGAGGAGCTCAACAGTTGATTTGAGGTGGCAGAAGAAAAAAATAAGTAAAGTCAAAGACAGATCAATACAAATTATGCAAACTGAAAAACATTGAGAATATAGAATGATGAAAAATGAAGACAGCCTCCGAGAAATGTGGAACACCATTAAGCACGCCAATACACATGCGATGAAAGTACAGAGAAGAGTGAAAGAGATAGAAAAAAATAATAAAAAATAATAAAATTCCTCAAATTTGATTAAAACATGAATTTATATATCTAAGAAGCTCTACAAATAATAAGTAAGATAAACACAAAAAGATACACCCCAGGCACACCACAGTCAAAATGTGGAAAGCCAAAAACAAAGGGAAATCATGAAAGCAGCAAGAGAAAAATGACTCATCATGTATAAGAAAAACTCTGATAAGATTAATGGCTGACTTCTAACAAAAAGAATGGAGACCAGAGGCAGTGAGATGACATTCAAAGCCATGAAAGGGAAAAACCAGTCAACCAAAAATCTTTTCTATATAATGTCCAAAATAGTCAAATCCATAGAAACAAACAGTAGATTACGTGTCACTAAAGGTTGCGGGATTGGAGTAAGGGTAGAGACTGCTACTAGGTACTATCCTTTTGGAGTGATAAAAATGTTCTGGAATTAGATATTTATAATATTTGGAAAACATTGGAAATATACTAAAAACACCAAATCATACACTTTAAAATAGTGAATGTTACAGTGTGTTTTATCTCAATAAAAAAAAAGAAAAATAAAGATCTCAAAACAATAACCTAACTTCCTAGCTAAAAAAACTAGAAAAAGAACAGCAAACTAAACCCAAAGCAAGCAGCAAACTAATTAAGAGTAGGACATAGATAAGTAAAATAATTAAGAGTAGGACATAGATAAGTAAAATAATTAAGAGTAGGACATAGATAAGTAAAATAGAGAATAAAAAACAATCGGGGAAAATCAATAAAACCACAAGTTGGTTCTTCAAAATATCTGCAAAATTGACAAATCTTTAATGAGATTGAACAAGAACAAAACAAAGATGACTCAAATTAGTAGAAATAAGAATAAAAATGGGCTATCACTACAACCTTACAGAAATAAAAAGAGCAAAAAGAAACACTATGGATAATTTTATGCCACTAAATTAAGTAATTTGAACAAAATGGAAAAATTCCTACAAAGCCACAAACTACCAAAATTGATGCAAGAAGAAACAGAAAACCTGAAAAGAGATATAAGAAATTGAATTAGTACGTAAAGAACTCCCTGTGCCCCCCCTCCCCCCGCCACACACACCATCTTGGTTGGGTTAATTTGCATATAGTCGCTCTGATTGGCTGGTGGGCGTGGCTTAGGGCATAGCAAAGGTACCGTCAATTAGCATCTTTGTCTTTTACTAGTTTAGATTGCTGTCTATCTCTCCCTTGATATCTTCCAGAATTTTTTTTTTAATGTATTTGTGTACTCCTGTATTGGGTGCATATGTGTTTACTAGAGTTGTGTCCTCTTGTTGAATTACTCCCTTTAGTATTATGAAGTGGCCCTCCTTATCTCTTGTTATGGTCTTCACTTTGAGGTCAATTTTGTCAGATGTAAGTATTGCTACCCCAGCTTTTTTCATTTCCATTTGCCTGAAGAATTTTTTTGCATCCCTTCACTTTCATTCTGTGTGAGTCCTTTGTTCTCAGGTGGGTTTCTTGTAAACAGCATATGTATGGGTCATGTTTTCTTATCCATTCAGTCACTCTATTTATTTTCATTAGATTTTTTAATCCATTTACATTTAAGGTTATAATTGATAGGTACTTGTTTGTTGATATTTTTACCCTTTACGTCTCTGTTTCTCCTTTTCTCTCTAGTCCTATTTCTTAGAGCAGTCCCTTTAGCATTTCTTGCATTGCTAGCTTGGTGGTAATAAAATCCCTCAGACTTTTTTGCCTACAAAGCTCCTTATTTCCCCTTTAATTTTGAATGATATCCTTGCTGGATAGAGTATCCCTGGATTCAGTCTCTTGCTTTGCATCACTTTGTATTCTTCATTCCATCCTTCTGTCCTGATGTGTTTCTGTTGAAAAAATCAGTTGATTATCTAAAGGGAGATCCCTTGTAGGTAACTATCTGTCTCTTTCTGGCAGCCATTAAGATCCTTACTTTGTTGTTGATGTTTTCTAATTTAATTATAATATTTCTTGGTGTCTGGCTTTTTGGGTTCATCTTGTTTGGGATTTTGTGTGCTTCTTGGACTTGTGTGACTTTTTCTTTCCAACTTCATGGAAGTTTTCTGTCATTATTTCTTCAAACAAATTTTCTATTCCTTGCTCAGTTTCCTCTCTTTCTAGCACCCCAATTATGTGGATGTAGTTTCATTTTGTATTGTCCCAAAGCTTCCTTAGACTCTCCTTTTGCTTTTTAAGTGTGTTTGTTTTGTTTGTTTCTTTGTTTTAGTTCCTGATCTGCTTGGGTTTTTTGTCTACCTTGTCTTCTAACTTGCTGATGTGGTCCTTAGCTTCCTCTGGTTTAGTATTGAAACCTTCCATTTAATTCTTTATTGCAGCCAAGTCATTCTTCATTTCCTCTTGATTCTTACACATTTGGTGAATATCTTGTCCAGCCTTTGCAGCATACATACTAGGTGTACCGGTTAATAATGGCAGATTTTGTAATCAAAGAAAACACAATAATTTCAAGAGAAACATCAAAAGTACTTCATTCAAAGTAATGTCCATCACTAGCTACACATTTCCCCATCTTTCAGGTAATTTGTGGATACCGTCGCAATAAAACTTTTTTTGTTTTGAGGCAAACCATTCAGAGACCCAATTTTCCACTTCATATTTCAAATTTGACATATGAAGTTTTGAAGCTTGTTGTCAATACAACAAAATAGCATACATATCAAATCGCATATATCTCAACATATGTGTAACTCCATATAGTGAAAAAATCCGCATTATTAACCGGTAGACCTAGTATAAACCATAACTCTGAATTGTTTCTCTGACAAATTGCTTGTTTTCATTTCATATATTTCCTTTTCTGGCAATTTTTCTTTCCTTTGTGGATTGTTTCTTTTTCTCCCCAATTTCGCTGTCTCTTTGTATTTGTGTCTATGTAATGTGAGTTGCTCTCACTTTTTGGCTCTGGACAACCTGTTTGAGGTCGGAGATGTTGAAGCCCCTAGCGGTCCAATGGCCTGGGATTTCTTAGCCCAGAGGCTGGGTCTGCCTTGACTCTCATGTCTTTGTCTGTGCTCTGAGTTGTATTTCTTTCCCCCATGTATCTGGTTCCTCAGCTGTCCTCTGCAGGTGCTTGGGGTTGGCAGGGGTATGTGCACAATTCTTCTGGTGTGTGACTCCAGTGTGGGGTCCTGAATAGTAGGACCCACATGCACGGGGTCCAGGCATATGGTATCATGGTTAGCTTGGTCCTGGTCCTCGGGGTGCTGTCATGTGGGATTCTGGCGCTTCAACTGGGCAAACGGGAGTGGGTGCGCAGCAAGGTGATGCGCGGCGTCTGGGACCAGGGTCCTGGCACACAGAGGCTGGGGGGTGGTTGAGGGGACAGCCTCTGGGTGCGTTGGGACCAGGTGTGTGTGGTCCCTGAAACGCTGGTTCCAGGTGCGGGGACCGTACAGTGGGGTCTGGGTGCATGGGGTTCCAGCACATGGGGTGCTGGCTCCGTGACTGGGAACACTGTGTCCTGGCACACAGGGTCCCTGAAGATCTGGGTCTGGGCATGGGTCTGGGGAGGCATAAAGCGGGAGGTGTCTCTGGCCTGAGGTCACTACTGGGAGCTGGCAGCGAGGTAGGGTGCCACTCACTGCAGGGGTGGTAGGTGAGCTGCTCTGGTTGTTGTTTTGGCTGTGCTCCTCCCTGCCAGTGTTCCCCACTTCAAGATAGTATGGGCTCTGCCCCCAGCTGCACCTGCCTGGTAGTGTCTGCCATGGTAGCAGGGGCTCCTCTTACAGGAGAGCCTGGTCCACCAGTCCCTGAGACTTCTACAAGATCTAACTGTCCTTAATTCACCCTCACACACACCGCACAAGTCCACATACTCCCTTCTCAATCCTTTACTCTCTCACACTCTCTCTCTCACTGCCCTCCTGCTGGCTGCCAAGTTAGGATCTTCTACTACCACCTTCAATAATTACTTTAAATGTTAATGGTCTAAATATATAAATTAAATGATAGGCATTGTCAAAGTGGATCAAAAAATAAAACCAAACTATATGTGGTCTATAAGAAACACACTCTTACTTTAGACACATATACAAGTTAAAGTAAAGGGATGAAGAAAAAAATATACCATACTAACACTAATAATAAAAAAGCTGGAATAGTTAAATTTCAGAGAAGACTTCAAAGCAAGAAACATTCTCAGGGATAAAGAGGAACACTACAAAAATGGTAAGGGGGTTAATTCTCTAAGAATATATAGTAATTCTTAATGTGTATGTGCCCAACAACAGAAGCTAAAACTGATAGAACTTCAAGGAGAAATAGGTGAATCCACTATCATATTGGAAACTTTAACATCCTTATATCAGAAATGGACAGATACAACATGCAGAAAATCATACATGCATACAAGAGAATAGTTGAATTGCAGAATATCATCAATCAAGTGGATCTAATAACATCTATAGACTACTTCATCCAATAGCAGAATAGATATTCTTCTCCAGCTCTCAAGGAACATTCACCAAGATAGACCATATATGGATCACAAAACACACCTTAATAAATTAAATATATATATATATATGTGTATATATCTATATATATATATATATATATATATATATATATATATATATATATATATATATCATGCAATGTCTGCTCTCAGAACACAATGCAATTAAAGTAGAAATCAATAAAAAAAGATGGGTAGAAATACCAAAATACTTGGAAATCAAACAACACACTTTAAAATAACATATGGGTTAAAGAAGAAATTTCAAGCTCTAACCAGTTTGGCTCAGTGGATAGAGCGTCGGCCTGTGGACTGAAGGGTCCCAGGTTCGATTCCGGTCAAGGGCATGTACCTTGGATGCGGGCACATCCCCAGTAGGGAGTGTGCAGGAGGCAGCTGATCGATGTTTCTCTCTCATCGATGTTTCTAACTCTCTATCCCTCTCCCTTCCTCTCTGTAAAAAAATCAATAAATATATTTAAAAAGAAGAAGAAATTTCAAGAGAAAACTTTAAATGTTTTGAACTAAATGAAAATGAAAATACCACTTACCAAACTTTGTGGAATGCAGTGAAAGCCATGCTTGAAGGAAATTTTATATCATCAAAAGCATATGTTAGAAATTAACAAATATTTAAAATAAAAAATCTAATCTACAATCTAAAAGAATTAAATCCAAGATGGGAAAATAAAAGAAATAATAAAAATCAGAGCAGAAATCAATGAAATTGAAAATAGGAAATCAATTGAAAAAATCAACAAAACAAAAGCTGGTTCTTTGAAAAGATCCATAAAAGTGATAAACCTCTATCTAGGCCAACTAAGGAATAAAGAGAAGACACAAATTACTAAAATCAGAAATGAAAGAGTTGACATCACTGCAGATCCCATGGACATTAAAAGAATAATAAAGGGATATTATGAACAACTCTATGCCACAAATTTGATAACCTAGATAAAATGACCCAGTTAAGAAAGATACAATCTGAAAGACACAATCTGCCAAAACTCACAAAAATAAATTGACAATGTGAATAGGCCTGTATCTATTAAAGAAGTTGAATTAATAATTAATAACCTTCCAAAACTCAAATCACCAGGCCCAGATGGGTTCATTGGTGAATTCTACCAATCATTTAGTGAAAAATTATTCCAATTCTCTACATTCTCTTCAAGAAGATAGAAATAGAGAGAATACTTCCTAATTCATTCTATGAGGCCAGTATTGTGCTGCTAATTAACCCAGACAGAGACATTATAAGAAAACTATAGACCAATAGCTCTCAGGAACATATGTACAAAAATTCTTAACAAAATATTAGCAAATAGAATACATCAATATCCAAAAAAAGGTTATAGACCACAACCAAAGTGGAATTTATTGCTGGCTCAGTATTAGAAAATCAATTAATGCAATAGATTACATCAACAGGTTAAAGGACTAACATCAAATGAACATATCAATAGATAGAGGAAAAGTATTTGACAAAAGTATTTTCATATGTGATGGGACAAAAAGTATTTGACCCATCACCTATAAAAACTCTGAGCAAACTATGAGTAGAGAGGAACATCCTCAACTTGATAAAGAACATCTACCAAAAACTTATAGTTAACATTGTCTTAACGATGAGAAAATAGAAGCTTTCCCACTGATTGGGAACAAGAGAATGATATCGCCTCTCACCATTCCTTTTTCATATTGTACTGGAAGTTCTGGCTAATACAAATAAGACAAGAAAAGGAAAGGTATACTGATTGGGAAGGAAGAAATCAAACTGTCTTTGTTATCAGATTACATAATTTTCAGTGTAGAAAATCTGAAAAAAATTGACAAAAATTCCTGGAACTAATAAGCAATTATTAGCAAGGTTCATTGATTGTAATGCATGTATCACTCTGGTGTGCAATGTTTATAGCAGGGGAAGCTGTGTGTTTGGGGAGGTCAGGAGACATATGAGAAATCTCTGCACTTTCTGCTCAGTTTTTCTAGGAACCTAAAACTGCTCTAAAAATATAGTTTTAAAAATTAGGCAAAATATTTAAATAGACATTTTTTCTAAAGAAGATATACAAATGTCAAATAATTACATGAAAATATGCCCAACATCATTAGGGAACTGCAAATCAAAATCAAAATGAGATACCACTTCACACCCACTAGAATGGCTATTAATCATCATCATCATCATCATCTACTTATATAAAAACCCTGGGTGGTGTTCATCACGACCAAGCGGAAGGAAGTCAGTCCTGCAGGGGTTGTCTTGGCAATGGCTGTGCCCTTCCCAGAGCTGTTTCCTGGAGCTATTTCCTGTAAGGGCGGGGTTTGAGGCAGGAACCCGCCCTGGGAGCATGGAGGCATCTCTTACTAAAGTGTGCTGCGCCAGCACAGCCAAGGGTGAACCTGAGTGGGGGCGGCTGAAAGGCTTAGAAAAGACAGACAAGAGAATGAAAGCCGGGTCTCGGTGGGATGCTGCTTCTCTGAGAGACAGCGACCACGCCCACAGCCATGCCTTTATTTTATAGCAGAAGCTATGAGGCAAAGTAAGGGCATGACCAGGATGTTTACAACATTCTCCTGGGTTTCAATCCTATTCAACTACATGCACCTGAACTCTATCAAGCCTACATCACTCAGGCACGTGGGGCCACGTGTTTGGACCATAGGTTCAAGCTTACAACTACAGCTGTTGGCTATAATTGTGCTGGGAGAGCCCTGCCCTCCAAGCTGGGACTTGCACGTGGCAATGAGAGGACTGTGCCCTCTCATCAGTCTAAGGCTTGAACCTGTCCAAAACACTGTAACGGCTCCCCACAATAAAGTTTTAATTCTGTTTCTTTGTTACTAATGTTGTGGCCCCACCCCATAACAAAGAAACAATTTCCGGAGGATGAGGCCCAGGAATCAGGATTTTAAAAAGATTCCCAGGTGATTCTAATGTGCAGCCAAGGTTGAGAACCACTGCTATAGATAATATTAAAAATATATCTAAACGTCCAATTCTTTGTCCAAAAATTGAGCATGTTCAAACATTAAATGAAGAAAATTTGGATATACTTGATGGAGATTTTCATACATATTTGAGTGATGATTCTATTGATTCCACAGATGATGCTGAAAAGGAAAATTTTCCCATCGAATTTCTTAACAGTATTACTTCTTCAGGAATGCCGTGTCATCAATTAAAATTGAAAGTGGGTGCAATCATCATGCTATTGAGAAATCTCAATAGTAAATGGGGTCTTTGTAATGGTACCAGATTTATTATCAAAAGATTATGACCTAACATTATCGAAGCTGAAGTATTAACAGGATCTGCAGAGGGAGAGGCTGTTCTGATTCCAAGAATTAATTTGTCCCCATCTGACACTGGCCTCCCATTTAAATTGATTTGACAATGGTTTCCTGCGATGCCAGCATTTGTGATGACTACTGATAAATCACAAGGACAAACTCTAGACAAAGTAGGCATAGTCCTACCTGAACCCATTTTTGCACATGGTCAGTTATATGTTGCTTTCTCTCGAGTTTGAAGAGCATGTGATGTTACAGTTAAAGTTCTAAGTACTTCATCACAAAGGAAATTAATCAAGCACTCTGAAAGTGTTTTCACTCTTAATGTGGTGTACAGGGAGATATTAGAATAAGTTTAATTACTTTATCAGTCATTGTTTTCATCACTGTTGTTTTTATATCATGTTTTTGTTGTTTTCATATCATGTTTTTGTCGTTTTTATATCATGCCTCTGTTGTTATATCCTTTTGTTACTGTTTATTTATTAATAAATTTATATATTATTTTCATATACATTTTACTAATTTCCTTTCATCTCTCACACTTCTATTATAGAGAAAAGGCAAATAGCAATATTAAAATATCTCTGCTAATTAATTCCCTTTTTAAAAAATATATTTTATTGATTTTTTACAGAGAGGAAGGGAGAGGGATAGAGAGTTAGAAACATCGATGAGAGAGAAACATCGATCAGCTGCCTCCTGCACACTCCCCACTGGGGATGTGCCCACAACCAAGGTACATGCCCTTGACCGGAATCAAACCTGGGACCCTTGAGTCCACAGGCCGATGCTCTATCCACTGAGCCAAACCGGTTAGGGCAATTAATTACCTTTTAATGTGTACAAATTTCGTGCACCGGGCTACTAGTCTATATAATAAAAGCCTAAGCGACCGTTACAGTGGAATGACCAGAATGACCAGTCTCTATGATATGCACTGACCACCAGGGGGCAGATGCTCAATGCAAGAGCTGCCCCTGGTGGTCAGTGCACTCCCACAGGGGGAGCACTGCTCTGCCAAAAGCTGGGCTAATGGCTGGCGATCACAGCGGCAGTGGCGGGAGCCTCTCCCGCCTCTGCAGCAGCACTAAGGAGCAGTAAGGAGCAGCGAGCAGGCAGGCAGTAAGGAGCAAGGGGTCCCGGACTGTGAGAGGGATGTCTGCTGCCAGCTTAGGCCCAATCCCAGGGGGACATCCCCTGAGGGGTTCTGGACTGTGAGAGGGCACAGGCCAGGCTGAGGGGACCCCCCCAGTGCATGATTTTCATTCACTGGGCCTCTAGTAATACTAATAATTTTAAAAGAAAATAAAAAATGTTGGTGAGGATGAAGAGAAAATGAAATCCTCATGAATTTCTGGTGGAGATGTAAAATGGTCCAATTGCTTTGGAAAACATTTTGACAGTTCTTTAAAATGTTAAGTTTTACTTCTAGATATATACCCAAGACAAATGAAAGCAAATTTCTACAAAAAAATCTTGGACATGAATTTTCATGGCAGCATTATTTATAATAGCCCAAAAATGGAAGCAACCCAAATGTGCATGAAGTGAAGAATGGATAAACAAAAGTGGTATATCTATACAATGGAACATTATTCAGGAATAAAAGGGAATGAATTAGTAGTACATGCTACAACATTGAAGAACCTTGAAAACATTATTCTAGGTGAAAGATGTCAGTATAATTCCATTTATATTAAATATCTATAACATGCAAAGACATATAAATAGAAAGGAGATTAGTGTTTGCCTAGGGCTGGGATGGGAGAATGGGAAATTTGGGGGACTGATAGTTAAAGGTTATAAGTCTCTTTTTATGAGATGACAATGTTCTAAAATTGTGGTAATGTTTGTACAATTCTGTGAATATACAAAAAACATTGAATTGTACATTTTAAATGGGTTGATTATATGGCATATGAATTTTGTCTAAATAAGGCTGTTTTCTTTTTTGTGCAAGAATGTTTAGAAGAGCTTTATTCATAATAGCCAAAAATAAGAAGCAGCTCAAATGCCTATCAAGAAGTCAACAGGTAAACAAATGTGGTAGTCATACAATGGAATACTTAACAATATAAAGGAAAGAACTCCTTTTATCCCATAATATGGAATAAACTAGAGGCCTAGTTCACGAATTCGTGCACCAGTGGGGTCCCTTGGCCTGGCCTGCAGGATTGGGCTGAAGCCAGCTCTCTGACATCCCCCAAAGGGTCCCGAATTGCAAGAGGGTGCAGGCCAGGCCGAGGGACCCCACCAGTGCATGATCAGGGCTGGGGAGGGACAGAGGTTGGCCAGCCAGGGAGGGGCCGTGGGAGGGCTCCAGGGTGTGTCCAGAATATTTTGCTCAGTCCTGATCGGCCAGACCCCAGCAGCAAGCTAACCTAACTAATCAGAGCATCTGCCCCCTGGTGGTCAGTGCACATCATAGCGAGCGGTTGAGCAGCCTTAGCATATCATTAGCATATTATGCTTTGATTGGTTGAGCAGCCGATTGGATAACCATACACTTAGCATATTAGGCTTTTATTATATAGGATGTTTTAAAAAAACAACACATGAGAAGCAAAAGAAGCCAGATAATAAGAATACATACTGTATGATTCAATTTACATGAAATTCTAAACCAGGAAAGATGAATCCATAGTAATAGAAATCAGGACAGTTGTCTTTCAGAAATCAGGTGGTTGCCTATTGTGGGTGGAGATTGCCTGGAAAGTGGTACAGGGAAACTTCTGGAATGAGGGACATATCTGGAGGAAATACCCTCATTGGGGTGGTGGTCACATGGATGTTTGCATTTGCAAAACTAAAATCTTCAAATTGTACATATCAGATCTGTGCATTTCACTGTATATACATTTTGCCCCAATGAAAAGAAAAATACATAAACACCTTAAACTCACATACTATCTTCATGGACTCCCAGGAGCTCTAGGGACCTCAGAATAGGAATCAGCTCTGGATTAAATATTCCTGCATTCATTTTCTTCAATGAGGTTAACAAAACAGAAGGTGATCTTTGAGTTGGGCTTTGAAGCATAATCAAATAATCACAAAGTAAAGAAAGGTATTTCAAGCTGATGGAACAGCATGAAAAATGGTTTGTATTCTTGAAATATGAATGATATGATGTGAATAAAAAAGGTATGTGTGGGTGGTTTAGGTAGGTACTGGGTGGGAGATAAGCTTGAGAAAGTAGCCTGGGGACTTGAATGGTGTTCTTAGGAGTTTGTATTTAATCTCATCAAGTCAATAGGGATTCATGAGTGGATTCTGGGCTGGAGACTGACAAAGTCAAATAGATTTCCATTTTATGGAGCAAGCCCTGACAACAACAGTCTTAGGACAAATGGTAAAAGGCAAGAATACCGATTAGGCTTTTGTAACCCTTGTAATCTGCAGAGGCTGTCTCTGGAGGCTTTTTGAATTGTTTTCTCTCTTAAAGAATTGGAATTTTAATTGGAGTCACAATGAATTTGAGTCAATTGGGAGAATTGACACCTTTTATATATCTTTCCTAGTCATAAACATTGACTATCTCTTCAGTTTTTTATGTCTTTTGTTAATTTCTTTTCTATCTTAAAAAATAAAATTTTATTTTAAATTACAGTTGATGTACAATATATTAGATTTAGGGGTACAACTTAGAGATTAGATATTTATAAATCTAATACCCATCTGACACCATATATAGTTATTGCAATATTATTGACTATATTCCCTATGCTGTACTTTACATCCCCATGACTATTCTGTAATAACCAATTTGTTCCCTTCACATTTTTCACCCAGCCCTCAATCCCCTCCCATATGGCAACTGTCAAAATGTTCTCTGTATCTATGATTCTTTCTGTTTAGTTTGTTCATTTATTTTGTTCTTTAAATTACACATATAAGTGAAATCATATGGTATTTGCCTTTCTCTCTCTGACTTATTTCACTCAGCACAATACCATCTAGGTTTACACCTGTTGCTGTAAATGGCAAGATTTCATTATTTTTTTATAGCCCAGTAATATTCCATTGTATGTATGTTCCAACTTTTCTCTACCCCTTCATTTACTAATGGGAACTGAGGCTATTGTAAATAATGCTGCAATGAACATTTGGATACCTATGTCTTTTTGTATTAGTATTCTGGGTTTCTTCAGATAAATACCCACAAGGGGAATTGTTGGGTCCTTTTTTGGTCTTTTGTTATAGCCTTTGTTATAAAGTCTATTTTGTCTGGTATAAGTATTGCTACCCTAGCTTTTGTTCTTCAATTCCATCTGCATGACATACCTTTTTTCCTCCCTTTACTTTCAGTCTATGTGTATATTTTGATATTGAGTCTCTTGTAGACAGCATATGTGTGGGCCTTGTTTTCTTATCCATTTTGCCAAACTATGTCTTTTGATTAGAATATTTAATTTAATTTTCATTTAAAGCAATTGTTGAGAGTATGTATTTATTGCCATTTTTTTACTCATGTTTTAGCTGCCCCCCCCTTCTACTTCTTTAAGAGGACTCTTTAACATTTCTTGTAATACTGGTATGGTGATGATAAACACCTTTAACTTTTTCTTGCCTGGGATGCTGTTTATATGTCCTTTAGTTCTAAGTGATAACTTTGTTGGGCAGAGTAATCTTGGTTGTAGGTTCTTGATTTTCATCACTTTGAATATTTCATGTCAATTCCTTCTGGCCTGTAGTGTTTCTGTTGAGAAATTAGCTGAAAGTCTTATGGGAACCCTTGTAGGTAAGTAACTGCTTTCCTCTTGCTGTTTATAAGATTCTCTCTTTGTCTTTAACCTTTGACATTTTAATTATGATGTGTCTTGGTGTGGGCCTCTTTGGGTTTATCTTGTTTGGGACTCTCTATGCTTCCTGGACTTATATGTCTGTTTCCTTCACCAGGTTAGGGAAGTTTTCTGTCATTATTTCTTCAAACAGGTTTTCAATTTCTTGTTCTTTCTCTTCTCCTTCCAGTACCCCCATTATGTGAATGTTGGTATGCTTGATGTTGTCCAAGGGATCACTTAAACTATTGTCATTGTTTTTTTATTCTTTTCTTCCTTGTGCTGTTCTGATTGGGTGTTTTCTGCTACCCTGTCTTCCAAATTGCTGATTCAATCATCTGCTTCATCTAATCTACTATTGATTCCCTTTAGTATATTATTAATTTCAGTTATTGTATTCTATTTTCCCACCATGACTTTATCATTTTTCTTAGTTTGAAAAGTAACACATGCTAATCTTTTTTTTTTTTGGCACCAGAGTTTAGGACTTTTAATTTGTCCCATAGCTGCTGAAGCAAAATTATGATAAAACGTTCTGCTTTCCTTTATATCCCAACACACACACACACACACACACACACACACACACACACACACACACAAAACTATTTGTAGGAAAAAAATGGTTTTGTACACAGGAAGAAACAATATAAATTCAAAATTTACAGATAAGGGTTAGCTCTACCACTCATCTCTTTAAAAAGTTTATATGAATATCCAGTCAAAACCAACAGGTTATCTCCTTTGAAATGTTATCTAAACGGATTTCCAAGTAGACCACAGGACTGTATACTGTCTTGGAATGTCCTTAGAAGGCTCTGTCATTGATCAGGTAACAGAGTAAAAACACCAGAGTACTTTCTTTTTCAAATGGAAGAGGGAAAGACAGGGATAGAAGAAACTATTCAAACTTCATCTTCTTTCCTTGTGGCTTATGGTCTCCTCCTCCTCCTCTGCCTCCTCGGAAGCCTCCTTGACCTTCAAAACCTCCCCGGCCTCTGCCACCAAGTCCACCTCGGCTTCCTCTGCCACCACCTCTGCCTCCAAAGCCACCTCTGCCTCCACCACAACCCCCAAAGCCACCTTCACCCTTAGGCTTGGCCCAATCCAAAGTAACTTTGTTTCCATCAATTTCACCATCTTCCATGGCCTCCTTAGCAGCTTTGGCATCTTCCTCACTGTTGAAGTCTACAAAACCAAACCCTTTGGAAGAGCCCATATCCCAGTCAGTGACTATCCTTGCCCAGACAGAGCCATCAAATGGACTCCTTCAATGTCTCTTCCGTAGTCTCCTCGACAGACCTTTGACAAATAGAGTTTTGGATGGCTGGCTTCTTGCATTAGGCAATCCTCTGGGTCCTTGCAATTCCAGCCTGATTGCTCTGCCCTCAATTTCTTTTTTATTACAGGAATTTAAAGCTTCTTTAACATCTTCAAATGAAGCAAATTCTATAAATGCATACCCTTTAGATTCGCCATTTTGGTTCTGGGGCACTTTGATAAAAGTTGCCTTTTCAAATACTTCCTGAAGAGTTTCTTCTGTTGCACTGTAGGAAAGGTTGCTTAAAACCAGAGTTTTTGATTCACCACTCCAAGTGCTGTTCTTTCCATATCTATGGTCTTTATTTTGACCTTTCTCTCCAGTATAGTACAGAGAAATGGATCGCCCATCTATTTCTGTCCCTTGCTTTTCTTCCAAGGTTTTCTCTGCATCAGCTTCTGTCTTAAATTCAATATAAGCAATCCCTTTACTTTTTCCATCCTTGCTGACTAATCTGATCTCCATAGCATCTTCAAACACTTCTTTTAATTCATCCTGAGTAACTTTATAAGGCAGACTTTTTGCCAAAAGTGTTCTTGCATCTTGATCTTTTTTACTGTCTTTTCCCTTTGGTTTTTCTAGTTTAATTTTATTGCCAAAGACTTTTAAATGAGTGAGTTCTAAGGCTTTTTCCAGGTCCTCAGCAGATTCAAAATCCACATAGCCAAACTTCCTGGACACACCAATTCTGACATCCACAACAGCAAGATCGTTTTTAGCAAAAACATCACTGATACCCGTTTTTAATTCAGGAGCAGACTTGCTGAAGTTCAGGTTTCCAACAAAGAGATTAAAAGCCGTAGTCGGTTCTGTGGCTTCCACTTTCTGTTTCTTGGCCTCAGGAGCAGCTTTCTGTTTGGCCATTTCCTTCTTTCGTTTTCCAGGTGCTTCTTTGACAGGCTCTTCCTCCTCCTCTTCCTCATCATCCTCGTCTTCATCATCTTCATCGTCATCCTCCTCATCTTCATCGTCCTCCTCATCTTCATCCTCAGCTGTGCTCTTAGCCTTCACAGGAACAGCTTTTACAGGAGCTTTCTTGCTTTGGCTGGTGCAATCTCCATTGTTTCTTCTTCAGAGTCATCTTTTTCTTCATCATCCTCATCCTCATCTTCATCCTCATCTTCGTCATCATCCTCATCATCTGAGGCAGGAGCAGCAGCAGTAGCTTTCATCACTGCTGGCTGAATTTCATCCTCATCTTCATCCTCATCCTCCTCCTCATCATCCTCCTCCTCTTCACTGTCGTCATCATCTTCCTCATCACTATCTTCCTTCTTGGCATTCTTGCCATTCTTTGCTCCCTTGACTGGGATGGCTGCTCCCTTCTTACCAGGAGTTGCTACCAATGCTTTGCCTAGTGTGCCTCCCTTCTTACCAGGTGTGGCTAATGCTTTGGCTGGTGTAGCTGCTGCCTTTTTGCCAGGGGTTGGCACAGCCACTGCCTTTTTGCCAGCGGTGACAACTGCTTTCTTGCCTGGTGTGGCAACTGCAATCTTTTTTGTTGGGGAAACCATCACCTTCTTTCTTGGAGTTATGGTAGTCTTCTTGCCTTTTTTCTGAGGAATGATAATCTCTTCTCCACTGCTTTCATCTTCTTTATCTGACATTTCCTCATCTTCACTATCTTCTTCTACCTTCTTTGGAGGAGGAGCCATTTTCTTGGGGTCATCATGATTTTTACCAGCCTTTGCGAGCTTCACCATGGTGGCGGCTTATGACGGTGGAGTATGTGGCGGGTGAGTGGCGCAGATGTGCCCAGAGGAACCAAATGGCGTCGATGGCGGCCGCTGGTACTGAAGAACCGGAGCGCGTACGTCTCGCTACCAGCTAGAGCTCAAGACTGAGGTGAAAGACTCAACACATGCTAATCTTAAATACAGAAACAATCCATGATGTACAAAGTAAAAACAATAATTTGCACACACATATATGTCCTGACTCCCACCTTCACCAAATCTTTGTTTTTGCCATGAAGTAATCAATATTTATAGCCCACATGCATTTCTACAAATCTTCTCTATGGTCATATAAATATACACAAGAGGTTTAACATTCTGTTCAATGTTTCTATGTCTCTGGGTCTATTTTTGTTCATCAGTTTATGTTGTTCATTAGATTCCACGTATGAGAGAGATCATGTGATGTTTATCTTTCTCTGAGGAGCTTATTTCGCTTAGCATAATGCTCTCTAGGTTCATCCATGCTGTTGCAAATGGTAAGAGTTCTTTCTTTTTTACAGCTGGGTAGTATTCCATTGTATACATGTACTACAGTTTTTTAATCCATTCATCTGCTGATGGGCACTTAGGCTGTTTCAAGATCTTAGCTACTGTAAATTGAACTTCTAAGAACATAGGGGTGCATATATTCTTTCTGATGGGTGTTTCTGAATTAATGGAATATATTCCTAGAAGTGGAACCACTGGGCCAAATGGGAGTTCTATTTTAATATTTTTAGGAAACTCCAAACTGTTTTCCACAGAGGCTGCACCAGTTTGTATTCCCATCAGTATTGTACGAGGGTTTCCCTTTCTCCACATCCTTGCCAACACTTGTCATTTGCTGATTTGTTGAAGATAACCATTATAACAAGTGTGCAGTGGTAACTCATTGTTGTTTTGATTTGCATCTCTTGGATGACTAGTGACTTTGAGCATTTTCTCATATGCCTTTTGGACTTCTGTATGTCCATTTTGGAGAAGTGTCTATTTAGGTCCTTTGCACATTTTTTAATTGGATTGTTTATCTTCCTTTTGTTAAGTTGTATGGGTTCCATATAAATTTTGGGGGTAACCCCTTATCAGATGTATCATTGGCAAATATGTTCAATGCAGTAGGCTCTCTTGTTATTTTGTTGATGGTTTCCTTTGCTGTACAGAAGCTTTTAATTTTAATGTAATCCCATTTGTTTACTTTCTCCTTAGTTTCCATTGTCCTATGAGATGTATCGTAAACATATTGCTACAAAATATGTTGAAGATTTTGCTACCTATGGTTTCTTCTAGGATTTTTATGATTTCACAGCTTACACTTAGGTCTTTTATTGATTTTGAGCTTATTCTTGTGTATGGTGTAAGTGTATGGTCTAGTTACATTTTTTTTGCATATATCAGTCCAATTTTCCCAACACCATTTATTGTAGAGACTGTGTTGACTCCCTTGTATGCTCTTGCCTCCTTTGCCAAATACTAATTGACCATAATGGCTTGTGTTGATTTCTGGGTTCTCTGTTCTGTTCCATTGGTCTATATGCCCGTTCTTGTGCCAGTACCAGGCTCTTGTGAGTAGAGAGTTTTTGTAGTATAAGTTGATATCTGGTATTGTGATCCCTCCAACTTTGTTCTTCTTTCTCAAGATTGCTGTGGCTATTTTGAGTCTTTATTGATGACATATAAATTTTTGGAATATTTGTTCTAGGCCTTTGAAATATTCCCTTGGTATTTTGATAACAATTGCATTTAATCCATAGATTGCTTTCAGTAGTATGGCCAGTTTATTGATGTTGATTCTACCAATCCATGAACACAGTATATTCTTCCATTTGTGTATATATTACTCTATCTCTTTTTTCAACATCCTGTAGTTTTCTGAGTATAGGTCTTTTACCTCCTTAGTGAAGTTTATTCCTAAGTATCCTAATTATTTTGTTTCAATGGTAAATAAGATTGTTTGTTTAGTTTCCCTTTCTGAGAGTTCATTATTGGTGTATAAAAATGCCATAGGTTTCTGGGTATTAATCTTATATCCTGCTATGTTACCAAATTCATTTATTAAATCTAGTAGTTTTTTCATGGAGTCTTTAGGATTTTCTATGTACAATATCATGTTGTCTGAGAATAGTTACAGTTTTACCTCCTCCTTTCAAATTTGGATTCCTTTTTGTCTGATCACTGCAGCTAGCACTTCTAGTACTATTTCGAATAGGAGAGGTGAAATTGGGCACCCTTGTCTTGTTCTTGTTCTTAGGGGAAATGGTTTTAGTTTTAACCCATTGAGTATTATGTTGGCTATAGGTTTGTCATATAAGGATTTTATTATGTTGAGGTATGATCCCTCTATTCCCACTTTGTTGAGAGTTGTTATCCAAAAAGGGTATTGGATTTTGTCAAATGCTTTTTTTTAGCATCTATTGATATGATTATGTTGTTTTTATCTTTCAGTTTGTTTATGTGCTGTATCACCTGTATTGATTTGTGGATATTGTACCAGCCTTGTGTTCTTGGAATAAATCCCACTTTATCATGGTGTATGTTGTTGCTATCTTTCTAATTCTTTAAGTTGTAGGATTAGATAACTTATTACAAGTTTTTCTTATTTTATAATGTATTGCTGGATCTGATTTGCTAGAATTTTGTTGAAGAATTTAGCATCTATGTTCACCAAGGATATTGGCCTATAATTCTCTTTCTTTGTAGGGTCTTTATCTGGTTTTGGAATTCAAGTAATGCTGGCTTCATAGAAAGTGTTTGGAAGTGTTTCTTCCTTCTGAAATTTTTGGAATAGTCTTAGGAGGATACATATTAGTTTTTCTTTGAATATTTGGCAAAACTCCCCTGTGAAGCCATCTGGAGCAGGGCTTTTGTTTGCCTGGAGTTTCTTTTCTTTTTAACATTGCTTCAATTTCCTCAGTAGTTATCAGTCTATTCAGGTTTTCTCTTTCTTTTTAATTGAGTTTTAGAATATTGTACGCTTTCTAGGAATATGTCCATTTGGTCAAGGTTGTTCAGTTTATTGGAAAAGAGTTGTTCATAGTCTTATTTTACAATCTTCTGTATCTCTGTGGGGTCAGTTGTTACTTCACCTCTTTCGTTTCTGACGTTGTTTATTTGGGTTCTCTCTCTTTGTTTCTTGGTGAGTCTGGCAAAAGGTTCATCAATCTTGTTTATCTTTTCAAAGAACCAGCTCTTGGTTTTACTGATCTTTTGTATTGTTGTATTTTTTATGCCTCTATGTCATTTATTTCTGCTGTGATCTTTATTATTTCACTAGAGTCACGGTGCCCGAAAGTCGTGCATGGGTAGGGTCCCTAGGCTTGGACGGCGAACAGGGCCAATCCGTGGGGTGACTTGCGGGGTGATCAGGGCCCCCGCTTGCACCCACCTTGGCCTGGCACTACCCACTCACCAGCCCTGCCCCCACTACTGGTCATCTCTCTCTGGGGGCAACCGGTGGGGCGATAGGGGGCCCCTGCTCACACCCGCCTTGGCTGGCCTGGCGCTGCCCGCTTGCTGGCCCCACCCGCTGTCACCCCTGGTCGGAGCCTGTGGGCTGGGGGCAGCTCCTGTGTTGAGCGTCTGCCCCCTGGTGGTCAGTGTGCATCATAGCCACCGGTTGTTCCACCATTCAATCGATTTGCATATTAGGGTTTTATATAGATAGATTCCTTCTAATTAATTTGGACTTTTTTTGCTGTTATCTTTCTAATTCTTTAAGTTGTAGGGTTAGATAGCTTATTACAAGTTTTTCTTGTGTTTTGAGGTAAGTCTATATAGTGCTATGAACTTCCTTCCCAGAATTGTTTTCATTGTGTCCCATAGATTTTGGATTGTTGTGTTTTCATTGTCATTTATTTCCAGGATGTTTTTATTTCTTCTTTAATATCTTTGGTAACCCATTTATTGTTTAATAGCATGCTATTTAGCCGCCATGTGTTTGATTGTTTTATTATAGTTGATTTCTAATTTTATGCCATTGTGATTTGAGAAGACACTGGATATGATTTCAATCTTTTTGAATTTGTACAAACTTAGCCTATGTCCTAACATGTGATCTCTCTTTGAAAATGCCCCATGTGTACTTGAGAAGAATATATTCTGTAGCTTTGGGGTGAAATGTTCTGAAGATGTCATATTACATATGTGTTCTTTTTTTTTCTTTTTCTTTTTCTTTTTTTTTTTTTTTTTGCTGTTAGGGCTGAATTATGACCTCCCCCAATTTTTTTAAAATTAAATCTTTATTGTTCAGATTATTACAGTTGTTCCTCTTTTTTCCCCCCATAGCTCCCCTCCACCCGGTTCCCACCCCACCCTCTGCCCTTACCCCCCCCCCCCAACTGTCCTCATCCATAGCTGAATGATTTTTGTCCAGTCTCTTCCTGCACCCCCCACACCCCTTCCCC
>NW_005871052.1:19382045-19425711 GCF_000147115.1 Myotis lucifugus | reverse complement strand
TCTCTGCGCTTCCTGAACTTGTATTTCTATTTCTTTCACCAGGTGGGGGAAGTTTTCTGTCATTATTTCTTCAAATAGGTTTTCAATATCTTGCTCTCTCACTTCTTCTGGCACCCACGTAATTTGGGTGTTGGTACGCTTGAAGTTGTCCCAGAGGCTCCTTACACTATCTTCATATTTTTGGATTCTTTTTTCTTTTTGTTTTTCTGGTTGGGTGATTTTTGCTTCTTTGTATGTCAAATCTTTGACTTGATTCTTGTGATCCTTTAGTCTGCTTTTGGAAGTCTGTATAATATTCTTTATTTCAGTCAGTGTATGCTTAATTTCTAGTTGGTCCTTGTTCATATCCTCGAGGGTCTTACTAGATTTCTTGAGGGTCTCACTGAATTTATCGGCGGTTTCTAGAAAATTCTTGAAAAACCTTATAACCGTGGTTTTGAACTCTATATCCAGTAGTTTGCTTTCCTCCATTTCTGTCATTTGTGACCTGTTTCTTTGTCTCTGCATTTTGGCTGCTTCCCTGTGTTGATAGAGTGGCTTTCTGTGCTAGGTGTCCTATAGGGCCCAATGGCTCAGCCTCCCCAATTACCTGAGGTGGACACTCTTGGTGCACCCCTTTGTGGGCTTTGTGCACAGTCTTGTTGTAGTTAAGCCTTGATTGTTGTAGGTATCACTGGGAGGAATTGACCTCCAGGCCAATTGGCTGTGAGAATCAGCTGTGTCTACAGTGGGAGAACTTCAGTGCTGGAGACACCCTTCTTGGGCAAGACTTGTTTCAGTGGGGCTTTGGTGCTCACTGAGTCTGCCCCCTGAGTGTGTCCCTTATGGATCTGAGGAGTTGTAATCTGGATGGTCCCACTCTGACCACTAGGTACACTGGCTCTTGGATCTCTAAGGAGGTGCTAATTTAGCCTCTGCCTGAGGCTACCCAGCAGGAGCTACGGAGAGATCTGCAGATTCCTCTTCTTTGTTTGCGATTTGGAGGTGCCCAGATGAGGCCCAGCTGTGAAGCAATGCAAGCTGCCGTGGGGCCTTGGGCCTTCTTTTGGAAGTTCTGGGTCTCCCTGACCCAGCTGCAGTTTGTTAGGTAATTTTCAGATTGCAAAGGGCCAGGGCATTCATATGCAAAAGCCTCTGCGCACAGCTTGGGTGGTGCGGGGTCTCAGGGAATCAACAGGGAGGAGCAAACAGCTATGGCAGATCCTCAGTCCTACGCTAAGAGGCCCCGCATTCCAGTGTCCTGGTAATTGCTGCAAGCACCTCTGAGAGAAAGCCCCCTGGAGTTCGGACTGATGCCAGACAGTCCAGTTTCTCCCCCTATGAATCTGGGTCCCCAGAGACTCTCCCAGAACTGGAGTTCAGAGCAGTTGGGAGCTTGAGACTCCCTCCCAATTGAAAAAAACAACTGCGTCCTCAGTTGCCGGCCCTTTCCATGTGCGCCTCCTACCTCTGCACTTTACTTCTGCACCTCTTTTGAGTCTCAGTGTGCTTTTCTCTTTCCTTCTAGTTATAGAATTTCAACTCAGCCAGCCCTCCTGTGGTTCTGGATGATGTCCGTTTTGTCTTTTAGTTTTATTTTTGAAGTGGTTGTGTGAGGCAGCAATTTCAGGTGTTTACCTATGCCGCCATCTTGGTTTCTCTCTACATATGTGTTATCTCCCCATTGCTCCCCCATCCCCCCACTCATGCCCTCACCCCCCTGGTATCTGTGTCCATTGGTTTGGTTAAGCTTATATGCATGCATACAAGTCCTTTGGTTGATCTCTCCCCCTTACCCCTGATCAATGCTTCTCTGCCTCTGGATCTGATTTTGTTATTTTTGATAGGTACTTGTCTGTAGCCATTTTTATTATTTATGCCCGTGTTCCTTCCTCCCTTTCTATTTCTTCTTTTTACAGTCCATTTAGCATTTCTTGCATTGCTGGCTTGGTGGTAGTAAACTCCTTTAGTTTTTGTTTGTTTGTTTGTTTTGTCTGCAAAGTTCCTGATTTCCCCTTTAATTTTGAATGATAGCCTGGCTGGATATAGAGTGTTCTTAGTTTCAGTCCCTTGCTTTGCATCACATTGTATACTTCATTCCATTCCCTTCTGGCCTGACATGTTTCTGTTGAGAAATGATTTGATAGTCTAATGGGAGATGCCTTGTAGTATCTTTCTGTTTCTCTCTTGTAGCCTTTAAGATTCTTTCTTTGTCTTTTACATTTTCCAATTTAATTAAGATGTGTTTTGGTGTCTGTCTTTTTGGGTTCATCTTGCTTGGGCATCTTTGTGCTTCTTGCACTTGTGTGCCTTTTTTCTTCTCCAAATCTGGGAAGTTTTCTGTCATTATTTCTTCAAACAGGTTTTCTATTCCTTGCTCAACTTCCTCTCCTTCTGGCATCCATATTATGTGGATGTTGTTTCATTTATGGTGTCCCAAAGCTACCTTAGATTCTCTTCCTGCTTTTAATTTTTATTTCTAGTTGCTGCTCTGCTTGGGTGTTTTTTTTTTCTACCTTGTGTTCTACCTCACTGATCCAGTATTCTGTTGAAAACTTCCATAGTGTTCTTTTTTTGCTGCTATGTCATTCTTCATTTCCTCTTGATTCTTATTCATGTTGGTGAAATTCTCATTCAGATCCTTATAATTCTCATTGGTTTGCATGTATTTTTCACCCAGATGTTTGAGCATCCTTATAAACATTACTCTGAATTATTTCTCTGCCAAATTACTTGGCTTCATTTCATTTAGTTCCTTTTCTGGTGATTCCTCATTTTTTTTTCTTTTGGGATTGTTTCATCTCCCCATTTTTGCTGTCCCATTGTAACTGTTTCTATGTCTTAGATCCAACTGCTATGCCATACAGATTTTTTGGGGGTGGTCTTTTGTAGTAAGTGATTTGTAGACCCAGTTGTGCAGTCTCTCAGATGACCTGAGCATGGTGTTCTAGGAAAGCCCCCTACTTCATTTATTTGAGTTCTCCTAATGTAGTTAGGTCTTGAATGTTATTTACCCATCTATGTATGGAGTCTCCTCGCAGGTTGTCTGACAATGTGACTCACCCCAGCTACACCGTTCCAGCTGTAGCTCAGGTCCCGGCTCTTGTGGCAAGGGTTGCCTGAGATCTCACTGGCGTGCAACTCACTGCTGGGTCCCAGAGCCCACAGCAGGATATTGTTCACTCTGTGGCTCACTGTGGAGGTCACAGAGTCCACAGCCTGGTTGGCTGGAGTCCCAGAGTCCACCACTTGGGTAGCATGACTTTGGCCAGTGTGTCCTGATTCTGGACAGGGTGGCATCACTCTGTGAATCACTTTGGGGTTCTTGGAGCCTGTGGTCAGGGAGGTGGGGGTCCTAGAGTCTGCAGCCAAGTTAGTGTGACTTTGGCCAGGGTCGTGTCCACACTGAATCACTGTGTGGTCTGGGTTGGTGTCCAAGGCCAGTCTGGGTGATGGTGAGACTGGGATCTTAGCTGCAGCCACTCTCCCCTTCAAGATGGCGAAGTTTCCATGCCAGAGCCACACCACCTGGGGTGTGCCTACAGTGGTAACAGGGGCTTCCCTTCCAGGAGAGCCTGATTTGACAGCCCTTGAGACTCTTGTGAGATCCAACTGCCCCTCACTCACCCGCACACACACCACACACATCCACATACTCCCCCTCACTTACTTTCTCACTCACACACTCTCCCTCACTGTCATCCTGCCAGCATCATCTTCTCCAGATATATCTCAGTTATTGTAGTCTTTATTTGTATTGTGTTTCTTATATTTTTGTTGAAGTTATCACTGAGTTTATTTATTCTTCCCCTAATTTCATTGAGCAACTTATAACCAGTGTTTTGAACTATGTATTTGGCAGATTGCTTACCTCCATCTCATTTATTGTTTTTTTCTGGAGATTTCTCCTCTTCTTTCATTTGGGCCATGTTTCTTTGTCTCCTCATTTTGGCATCATCCCTGAGTTTGTTTTTATGTATTAGGTAGATTTGCTATGTCTCCTTATCTTGGTAGAGTGACCTTATGTAGTATGTGTCCTGGGGGGCCCAGTGTACAGCCTCCGCAGTCACCTGAGCTGGGAAATCCAGGTTCACCCCTTCCCCTGTGTGGGCTATATATACCCTCCTGGTGTAGTTGAGCCTTGATTGCTGCTAGCTCCTCAATGGGAGGGATTGACCCCAAGGCCTATCAGCTGTGAGGACTGGTCAAGACTATAGCAGAGGAGCTTCTGTGCAGGGGCCCACCCCAAAGAGCAAGACTCACTTCAGCAGAGCTCTGGTGCCCACCAAGTCTGCCCCTCATGTGTGTCACTTGTGGTGAACTTTGGTGGTGCTCTAGTATTGTCTGAAGCTATACACTGGATGCACTGGCTATTGGGCCTTGCAGGAACTGTAGGCCAAGGTCAGCCACTGCATGTGCCTTGCCCAGGACCACCCAGCATGAGCTACAGAGTAATCTGGCAGGTGGCTGCTACTTGTGCTGCTCTTACAGGTGCCCAAGAGAGGCCAAGCCACAGCAACGTCTGGCTGCTCCAAGTGTCAGACTTGGAGCTACTTAGCAGGAGGTATGGGACACACTGGGGCCAGATGCTGCTTATTTGGGGTTTGTGAAAATTTGAGGGTTTTTAGGAAAGTCTACATTATGAACCAAGATAGGACATTTGTATGGAAAAGCCACTGGAAATAGCTTGGGTGAGCCTGCATGTGGGTGGGGAGGGGTCTCAAGGAATCACCAGGATTGGGCAGTGTTAGCCAGGTTGATGGAGACTCAGGTATGGTGCCTTCCTATGCCTGCAGGGGGGTGGGCACAATGGTCTCTGCCAACACTTCTGTCTGGGAAAAAGCTGCCCCTTTTATTCCTCACCCTGAAGCTGGATAATTTAGTTCTTCCTGGTATGTCTTTGGCACCTTTTGAACTGCTGCCCCAGCACTGTAGCTCACAGGAAGTCAATATCCATGTCCTATGAGAGGAGCTGCCTGAGACTCCAGAAGTCTTCCATCTCACTCAGCCTCAATCCCCACTAGCTTTTACAGCCAGAAGATATGGGGATTTCTCTTCCTGGTGCTGTAATCCTGGGCTTGGGGGCCTGGTGCGAGGGCTGGACCTCCTTGTTCCTCAGGGGTAGTTTTCACAGCTGAGATATCCTTCCCAATTTTTAAACACCACACGTGGGTGTGGGACCAGCCCATTCTGCATCTCTGCCCTTCCTATCAGGCTGGACATGGCTTCTTCTGTATGTCCTTAGTCATAGGATTTGTGTTCAGCTACACTTCAGGCAATTCTAAATGATGGTTGTTCTATAGTGTAGTTGTAATTTTTAAGTAGTCATCTCCTCTGCCATTTTGACCTCTCAATTGTTTTCTCTGTGCTACCTCACTCAGTGCCTTCCCTGAGCCTTGTTCCCACAGGGTCTTGTCTGTACTAGGATTTTACTTTTAGAAAATTAAATGTGCACAGTCTTCACGCTCCAAAATAATTACTCAGAGGTGACATTTCTGATTCCAAGAGATACATTGGTGCTGGTGTAAGGAATCTACCAGGTAAACTGTAAACCAATTCCAGAGGTAGCCACAAAATGTAGGTTATGGGTTGTGACCTGCTTTCTGCATGTTCCCCACACACTTAACTTAGGATATCCTCTTTGTTTTTGAAGCTGTCCTTCTATCCTCAGTCCTAGATTCCAGTTCCCAGCTCTACCACTAATCTGCTGTGTGGGAGCCATTGCTTGGAAGGCTTGCATGGCAGTGTCACAGAAACTGGGAACCAGATCCAGAGGCAGCAAGTATGGGTGGAGCAGGGATTGGTTCCATGGGGCACCCATAGAGCTGATGTGAACTTAGTGACTATCAATTCCACCAGCTTCTGAGAGAGATAGAAGGTAGTAAAAAGGTAGTGGAAGGAAGGATAGAAGTCTTTGAATGAATCCAAAACCTTCAAATAAATTCTAAGTTGATCCAGAATAAGGTTGCATGTAGCACATGCCCACTAAATTGAGAAGTGTTTTTTTTTCTTTTCTGCTATAACATCATAATCTTTACAAATCTGATTGGCAGTTATGACAGGCAAATAAGATGAGGAATTGAATTATCATGTAACCAATATATTTATTGGTAGACAAAATTTTTTAAAATACATGGCCCAGGAGGAAAAAATATTTTAAAGGGTCAAAAACTTGGGAACTGCTGATGGAATCCAAACATTTAATTTCACTCATGAGGAAACTAAGACCCAAAAAAGAGACATAACTTGTCTGAAGTCACACAGTGAATGGTTCTGTCAGATCGGGAACCCAGGTCCCTTAACCACCAGTCAGAACCCTGTTTCCTCTGCTGCACTCCATTCCAGGACTGCCTGTTTCTCCACAGTAGGTGCCTTGGAAAGGTCTGTCAAATTGAATGAAACCCACCAGTTTTCCCAGAAAAGTGTCTGGCTTGATTGGTACCATGGCTATAAAATGATCTGGGTTGGCAGAATCAAGCTAAAAAGCTGGAACCTAGGGTAATATGTCTAAAACCTTTCTAAGGCCACATCACTAAGTATTGTATTATAAAAATCCATCGGCTTCTGTACTATTCTAAACCCATGGTAACCCTAATGTATATCAGAACAACATCATGGTCTCAACCCAAACCATAAGTTCCAGAACTCCCAGATCCCTATTAACAGATGTTTTATTGTGTTCCCAATGTCACTGAGCTGATGCTAAGAGTGGCTATGGCCAGGATAGAGCTTGGTAAAATAATTTAGAGAAGGGCAACTTTGTTTTCACCAGGTATAATAGGTCAACTTCTCTGAAATAAGGAGATGCACAGAAAATTAGAGCCCTAGAAAAAGCACAGGTCTGCAACAGACCCTAGATAAAATACATTGAGATCAGAAGAATGATGAGTAGGAAGTCAGGGAAATGGGTGGAGAACTATGTAGACTAAGATGCTGTTTGTCTTTCATAGTTAAAATGCAGGTCTAGAAAAAGCTCATAAAGACAATGAAAGTACAATATTACCACTAGCCCTGAGCACCGGGGCTTTGAAGCATTGGTGAGACTGTATGGAGTCTGAATCCACCGCCCATCCGGACGCCTGGAACCCTGGGGCATTGGATGGAGCCTGCACCCTTCTTCCTAGGCTTCCCCCAATAGTGTTGCCTGCTGGGTTTGCCATTCTCCTTGTTCCTTTCTCATCTCTCCTAGGAGGTGGTAATCGTCCAGCCCTCTCATACCAGATAAGGACATCATGTTCTTCCTGATCTAGAAGAGCAAAGCAGTCTGCAGTCCCTGGGGTTTGGGAGGGCCGGAGAGGGGAAGTTCTAATGTTTGTAAGCAGATTAGTCAGTCGCCTCAGCAGCCCCAGGGGCTCCAGATCCAGATACCCTCCACCACCTCCTCATCTTTATCCTGTCCTGTCACACAGCCCCTTGACTGCTTTGTTAATTGCCCAGAGACCTGCAGCAAGCCAAGAACAATGCATCTCATCTCCCTGGAATTGACACCGCAATATGAGGGTTGGTTGAGGAAGAAAACTACAGTGTGCTGCTTACTAGGTTTCTCCCCAACTCTCTTAAGTCCTTTCCTGCTTGCCATTGGCGTCTGCCCTGGTATACAAACATTGCCTCCAACCTACAGTATGGGCTGAACACCACCCCCAGCCTCTCGGGCAGCCCAGCATAGGAAAATTCTATTTAAGCTGATCTAAGTGGCCTTGAGGCCCAAGAGAAGAGACTGAAAGGTGAGCAAGGGCAGCGAGAACCTGTAGGGTTGTAGCAGCTGATGAGTCAATACTTTCTGAAAGGTTCTGCTATTGCTTTTCTCTGGGACACATGCAGGGACTCCAGAGCTCAGGGCAAAGTTTTTGTGCTTGGTCTCCCCATTTCAAGCTAACCCTTTCCACACTGTGGCAAAATCACCTCAATTCACACTCTCTCCTAGCCTGAGAGTCATCCTTGGTTTCCAAATACTCCTATGAGGCCATTTTAAATTTTATTAAGGCTATAAAACTAAAATGAAATAAAAGTATGGCCATTTCCTGGGACGGGGAGGGGGGGGGGAGGCTGAAAGGAAGACAGGAGATAGATACCATATTCCATTCCATTCACAGTCCTATTAGCAAATGCACATCATGCAATTTCTTTCTGAACCCCTTTCCTGAAACAACATTTTTTTGCTGGCCATATGCCAGCTCTGCCATGAAGGCCAGTTTCCTCTATGTTGCTATATTCCCTTGGCTCAATGGCAAAGCAATAGGTGTAAAACTGACTATCTTAGAATCGTGTCTCATGTCCCACTTCTGGTCTCTCCTAGCTGGGTAAAGACCATAGCCATTGTCTAGGCCAGTGGGTTTAAAAAAAATTAATACCATCTTCATTTGATATTATATTTATTAGTTTGTTTTAGTAAATATATAATATTTACAAGTGCTGTGCCTCTCGTTTTCCCTAAAGGCAACTCCTTATATAAAAATTATTTAAGATTTTCATCTTAAATTCATCCTGTACAGGTTTTCAGAAACCCATTTCTCATGATTAGGAAAGTAGGCTTAGCAATGTGCAATTACATCAAAAGGATGTAAAACATCAACAACAAAAACTGCCAAAATAACCTTGAGCACAAAAGAGAAACACAAATGCAACATTTGCCAAACCAGCTTCTGCTAAAAAAACAAAAACAAAAAATATTTTGAAAATGGACGTAATCAGTTAAATTAAAAAGTATTTGTAAATGATATGTACATAAATATTGATACCATTTTTATTTGTAAAAGTCCAAAACTAGAAATGACCAAAATATCCATAAACAAGTAAATGAATAAATAAACTATGTTATGGTTATACAATAGAATACTACTTAACAATGAAAAAGAATAAAATATTGAAACATACATTATTTGGCATCTCTAATTATGCTGAATGAAAGACTCTCTAGACAAAAAGAATCCATACTTTATGATTCTATTTAGAAAATTCTAAAAAATTCCAACTAATTTATAGTAACAGAAAATAGTTCAGTGGTTGCCTAGGGATGGTGATGAAAGGATAGATGTAATGCACAAGGACAAGAATAAACTTTTGTGGGTGATATGTTCATTATCTAGATTATTGCAATGATTTCACAAGTGTATACATTTGTCAAAATTTGCCAAATTATGCTTTAAATATGTACAATTTATTGTACATTAATTTTAACTTCTTTGGCAGTGAAAAGTAATAAGATTTAGAGCAAAATAATTAATTGTAGCAGATGTTGTTGGGCTAATTTCAATATCTATTTCAACTCTTTTCTCTATTTCTGTCACCATTACAGAAATTATAAAAGCTAAATGCTTACTTTTCCATGCTTGCAACTAGAAGTTGGAAAGTTTAAAATCTCTCTAAATCCATAGAAACCCTTTTACTTTCCAAATGCAATCTTATAGTGATGCACATTGTATAAATCATATAAAGGAGGGGCTGCAGTTGTGTGATGGGGGTGCTTGTCTGGATACTGGAACCTCTGCTAATTTATTTTCTCATTTACTTTCTTCTCATCCATCCTTTTCCTCTGTTGTAGTCCCTGAGGGGTTCTGAATAATCTTTAGTTTTAAACACATCTCTTTTTTCCCCAGCTTACCTGCTATCTCACTACCTGTCCTAAAAGATGATAGAGTCCAGTCCCCTCATTTGATAGGTGGGGAAATCGATCCACAAAGAGATAAAGGGACCTGCACATGGTTTCACAAGACAAAAGCAGAAGTTGGTGGCCCAAGCGTTTTGGAAGTCCGAGGCAAGATCTCCCTGTTGGGCCTGTGGACGGTGTTTCTGAAAGGCTTTTATTTTGATGGGATTTTTCTCTTTAGTTTCTTCACAGGTATCTTGAACCACTAATGAATTCCTGCTACACTAGTCCTAAGCACAACTACTTATCTGCCTGCCCCCTGCTCAGTCTTATTTCTATTTGGTGATAGTGTTCCAGTCTTGTGAACCTCCCCCCTTCCTTCTGGTAGTGAAGTTATGACAAAAACACAAAATTGGAACCAAAAGCTCTGGATGAAACACTAGCAGTCAGGAGACTACCCAGGAAACAAGCACCTCAGTACAAGTACCACAGAAAGTGAAGAAGTCTGGGAACCAAAAAGCACAAATAATCTTGATTCCCAATCTTTCTCTGGATGCCTGGAATGGGCTCCACCCAAACTCAGTGGGGCAGCTCCGGACCCTCTTCAAAGATACTGGGTCAATAGAGGTGGAGTTTCCGCCACTATGGGAAAGAGGAGACAGGAAGAGGGAGTTCAGAGGGAGGGCCACCTATGAAAGGAGCTGGCCTGGCCTGGGCTGAAGGGCTCAGGAAGAGACACTCTACTGAAGGTAGGAGAAAGTGAAGTTCACTGAAAGGGACAAGGTTAGATTTAGATAAATCAGGAGCTTGGAACAAAGCATCCTGGCCTCTCCAGATGTGGCTGGAGATGGTATTAAAGCTGAATCTCACTAGAGAAGAGTTGGAAGTGATTAAGTTTCAAATCTCTAAGGTGGTTTCCAACAACATAAAGCTAAGAGCTAGAATGCTTTTCAACCTTATAATTTAATTTGATAATACCAGAGCCACAGATCTTCTGTTACATACATCTGTATCTGTCGTTTAGTGGCAAACCTGTTACAGGCCAAGGAGCAAGGTAAAAATTGTAACTCCAAAGAGAGCCTTCTTGCAAATATAGGCCACCATGTGTGTTGCCTATCACTGTATTTGAAGGAACCATCAAACAGCTGGAAACAAACTTCAGGAAGAGATTTTCTTTCTCTCTCTCTCTCTCTCTCTCTCTCACACACACACACACACACACACATTTCTTTTCCAACATGTTGCTATGCTTTAGAAGAACTTGAAAGCACAATTTGGATAAGAAAAGAACCGAAGAAACATAGAAAAAGTGGTACTCACAAAAAATAAGAACTGAGGCCCAGAAAGAGGAAGTCACAGAGCATAGAGAGTGTAGGGACTAAGGAGAGTGTAGGGATTTGTCCAGGGTGACAAGGTTCATCAGTGGCAAACCTGGAGCTGGATTTTCCTGACTCCCAATCCAAAATGAAGATCAAGATGAAATGGGTGGTTCTTAGGCAAACTATAGCTAGACTAAAGAAAGATCTTCATATGAAACCTGGCTATTTGTGACATGAATGGATGTTGAGGGCATTATGTTAACTAAAATAAGTCAGACAGCAAAATATAAATAAGGTATGACCTCACTTATATGTGGAATCTAAAAAAAACCACAAAAATAAAATAAATATACAGAAGGGAACTCATGGATATAGAGAACAGATCTGTGGTTGTCTGTGGTTGTCTGAGTGAGAGGGGAGCAAAATGGGTGAAGGGGTTCAAAAGTACAAATTTCTAATTATAAAATAAATAAGTCATGGAGATGTAATGTACAGCATAGTGACCATCTATACTAATAAAAGCCTAGGTGGCTCTTGCGCCCTCACGCCCTCACGTCATCACAAGATAACCACCCCCACGTCATCATAAGATGGCCACCACAAGGTGGCCACCACAAGATGGCTGGCAGGGGAGGGCAGTTGTGGGCAAATAGGCCAGCAGGGGAGGCCAGTTGGGGGCGATTGAGCCAGCAGGGGAGGGCAGTTGGGGGCAATTGGTCTGACAGGGGAGCAGTTAGGTGTCGATCGGGCCGGCAGGGGAACGGTTAGGGGGTGATCAGGCTGGCAGGCAGAAGCAGTTAGGGACAATCAGGCAGGCAGGCAGGCGAGTGGTTAGGGGCAATCAGGCAGGCAGGCAGAAGCGGTTAGGGGCAATCAGGCAGGCAGGCAGGCGAGTGACTAGGAGCCAGCAGTCCTGGATTGTGAGAGGAATGTTCGAATGCTGGTTTAGTACAAACTCCGAGGGGTGCAGGCTGGGCTTAGGGACACCCCCTCCAGTGCACAAATTTTGTGCCCTGAGCCTCTAATCCTATATAATAAAAGGCTTATATGCAAATCGACCAAACTGTGAACAACCAGTCACTATGAAGTGTACTGACAACCAGGGGGCAGATGCTCAATGCAGGAGCTGCCCCCTGGTGGTCAGTGTGCTCCCACAGGGGTAGCGTCACTCAGCCAGAAGTTAGGCTCATGGCTGGTTGTGCAGCGACAATGGCAAGAGCCTCTCCCACCTCAGTGGCAGCACTGAGGATGTCCAACTGCCAGCTTAGGCCTGCTCCCCACGGACATCAGTCAGACATCCCCCGAGGACTCCCGGACTGTGAGAGGGTGCAGGCCGGGCTGAGAGACACCCCCCCCCCGCCCAGAGTGCATAAATTTCATGCACTGGACCTCTAGTCTATACTAATAAAAGGGTAATATGCTAATTAGACCGGACATCTTCTGGACACCCTTCCAGACAAAGCCACAGTGGCAGGGGCCGAGGCAGAGGCAGTTAGGGGTTATCAGGCCCACAGGGGGGAGCAGTTAGGAGGCGATCAGGTCAGCATGGGAGAGCAGTTAGGGGGTGATAAGGCCGGCAGGAGAGGGCAGTTAGGGGCAATCAGGCTGGCAGGGAGGGCAGTTAGGGGTGATCAGGCCGGCAGGGGAGGGCAGTTAGGGGTGATCAGGCAGGCAGGGGAGGGCAGTTAGGGGGCGATCAGGCTGGCAGGCAGAGGTGGTTAGGGGTGACCAGGCCAGCAGGGGAGCAGTTAGGGGCATCAGACTGGCAGGCAGAGGTGGTTAGAGGCGATCAGGCAGGCAGGCAGGCAAGCGGTTAGGAGCCAGCAGTCCCGGATTGCAAGAGGGATGTTCTACTGCCGGTTTAGGCCCTGTGGGATAGGGCCTAAACTGGCAGTCGGACATCCCCTGAGGGGTCCTGGATTGGAGAGGGTGCAGGCTGGGCTGAGGTACCCCCCTCCCCCGTGCACAAATTTTATGCACTGGGCCTCTAGTAGTTAATATTATCATTTATACTAATAATAGACAAATATGTAAATTGACCATCCCTCCACGATGCCCACAGTCAAACAGGAGTAAGTATGCAAATTAACCCAACAAAGATGGCGTGCCTGTGGGCAGTGCACACATGCACCGGCACCAAGCAGCTGGGGTCCTGGGGACACCACTGGAGTGTCCGGTCCTGTCAGCCTGGCCTGGGGGCGGCTGAAGTTCCCAGTCCCTTTGGTTTCTGCAGCCCCTGGACCAGAAGCAGAAACCAAGAGCACGGGGAGCACCAGGAATGCTGGGAATCGTAGTTCTGGTGGCAGACGCGTTGCGGGATCTTCTAGACACGAGCAAAGTGAGCCTGGAGCAAGTTACTGTTGTGGGTGGGGATGGAGGGAAAGCAAAGGTGAGAGACATAAGTAAAGTCAGAGTGTCGAGGAAAAATTAAAAGGAAGATATCCTGCAACTTCTAGGAAAGCTCCACCAATGGAGCAAAAAAAAAAAAAAAAGACCTCTATTATTCTGTAAGCACCTAACCAAACTGGGTTGGGGGTCTCAGACAATTTGTTCATATGATTGCAAAGGCAGACAGAAACTCCAGGATTGGAGAGGGCTCCCCTGAGATTGGAGAGGGTTCAGGTCAGGCTGAGGGACCCATCCTCTGTGCACAAATTTCATGCACCAGGCCCCTAGTATTGCATATTTGAAAGTAGCTAGGAGAGTGGATCTTGAAAGTTTTCATCATAAGAAAAATATTTTATAACTATGTATGCTAATGGATGGTAACTGGACTCACTGTGTTGATCATTTTGCAATATATAAATACTAGAGGCCCAATGCACAAAATTCATGCACGGGTAGGGTCCCTAGCAGCTGCCGGCTGCTGGCCAGGGCCTCCCTTCCCCCAGCTGCCAGCCAGGGCCTCCCTTCACACCCGCCTTGGCCTGGTGAGCCTGCTCACCTGCTCCACCATCCCACCGTGGTCCTGTTCTCATCAGGGCCCATTGGGGCCAGCAGTGCCTCCACTGCTGCCCACTGCCAGTGCCGCGTCACCGACAACTGCCATGTTCCACGCCGCCCCCTGGTGGTCAGCGCACGTCTAACTCCTGGTCGGTTGAACTCCCACCCGTAGGGACAATTTGCATATTATCCTTTTATTATATAGGATTAAATCACTACATTGTGTACCTGAAACTAATATAATGTTATGTCAATTATATCTCAATTTTTTTTAAAAAAAGAAAGTTCTTCCTACATAAGAAGGAATATAAGACACTAAGGTGGAACACTGGGGAAAAAAAGAAAAAAAAAACTTATTCATTTGAGATACTGATTTGGATTAAAACAAGACAATAAATTTGGGTAATTCACAAAGTATCTTTAAATCCTAGGGATTATTCTCTAATGTTTAGAAATCGGCTGTTTTCTAAGGGTAGCCTATGGCTTCTCATTGCATAGGTTCCTGGGTATATGGTCCAGACTCAAAGCCTATAAATTTGATTTCATATTGCTCAGTAATTTTGTTAGTGTGGGGCCTCCAAGAATCAGACAATAAAATGGGATTTATGTATAAGGATTTATTAAGGGAAATGAAACCAAATGGAAAGAGAGCCTGGGAAAGCTAGGAGTTACATGAGACTTCAATGTATGCCTGACCCTGAACAAAAGAGAGAGGGAGGGTTTGGTGTGAGTGTCCTATTCTTCCCTACATTCTAAGAAAGGTTTAGCAGGTCCATAAGGAATTCATGAAGCCAAAGTCAGTTGGCAGAGGAGTTCTGTGTCTCCCAGTAATGAGCTTACCTTAATATCTCTGCTGCATAGCATGTGCCTCAGTGCAAATTCTGGGATGGATTTCAGAGTGCAGCAGCCAAGGCCCATGGTCAATTATGCTTCTTGGAGTTGGAAGTTTAAAAGGCAACTCTCTTGGGTGCACAGAACTCTAATTTCAGCCTTACTGTATCCATTCTTTACCCAGCTGCAGCTGATTTCACCATACCCACAAGCCCAGATGGGGCCTTGAGTCTATCGAGCGGAAGAACAGAAGAAAACAGGGACTAGAGGGTCTCTGCCTGAAGCACTAAAATCAGACTCACTGTGAGCCATAGTTCTTTCTTCCTATAGCCCTGCCTTCTGTTGTGGGCTAACATGTTCATACCACTCATGCTAGTTATCAATCAAAGCCATTCAATTCCAGTAGCCCTTCCAGGTGCCCTGAATGTACAGGTTCTTTCTTGCGACAGACACCCCTATCCTTCCTTTCTCTATCCTCCTAATCATCCAGGTCTGGAGAAAACAGAGCAAAATAGAAAATGGCTAAGAAGGTGAGACGAGAGTTAGAGTGTCACATGAACCTATTTTCTTCCAACAGAGGGTGTGACTATTGGGACCAGGAAAGGGAAAGGTTAGGAAACTAATGTTTTGTTTAGCCCCCCCCCATATACATATATCTAACCTGAATTACTCCATACATCTTTCTAATAGGTATTACTGTATCTGCTTGTTGGATGAGAAAACTGAGGATACATGTGAGCCACTTGTTTACAGTCACATATCTCTAAGTGGCAGATCCCCTAAACTCACAATAAACCAGAATCCTAGTGGGGGGATTTAAACTTCACCCTTCAGTGAGTTTTTCTTCTTGCAGAAACCTAGGGACTGGCAGGGGCACAACCCTCTCTGAAAACTATTTCCACTGGAGATTACCACTAGTCTTCACTTCTGTCTGTTGACTGCCATGCCTTCAACTCTGTTCTATTCCCTGAAGAGCCACTGCCTCAGTGTCACTTTTCCAGGATATCTCTCAGCTTCTGGCCTTGACAGGAGGCAGGGAAAACCTTGGATTAAAGTCAGAGCTGTTACAGGTAGAGGCCAGAGAAGAGGTCTCTAACTGGCTTGAGGAGATCCAATGATATCTCTGGTGAGGCAGAGGTTGGAGCCTATCTTGGCTTTTAGGTACCCCAGTCTACCTACTACCTACTGTAATGAACAGAATAGACTATTCTTCCACAACACTGGCCCAAAGGGATTTCTTTATTGCTCTAGCTTTGATTTTACATTTTAAAAGCTCATATAATGCCAGCTTACAAGATTTAACAAGCACATTCTTGGGCACTGAGTCATAGGTGAAAGCAGGTAAAGGAGGGAGCAGAAATCTGAAAAAGGGAAAGTATCAAAATATCACAATATAGCAAAGTGCCTATGTTGCCAAACAACTATTGATAATCCCTTCCAGCCTAAGTATTTGAAGATAGGTGTATGTAGTATATTGAAGAGGATGTCTTATTTATTATTATTATTATTTAGTTTTATTAGTGGAATATTTTGATAAATCATACTTTTCTGAAAAAAATGAAAGACCACTTGGTGGTGTGAGAAAAGATACACATCTCTACTTTTTCATCTCTAGGCAAGGCAAACTTACACATAACTATTGGCCCAGAGCCAGTAAGACAGCAGGAAAAGAGCTGAACAGGTATCAGGGGTCCCAGTGCCTAGTGCTAACTCTCCCTAAATATCTGGTGCTTAGGAAGCAGGCTCTATGTGTGAGAACTGCAAACAGATGAGGTGGGTCCTGAAGGTTGTTTGAGTAAGGATGGAGATAAAATACTTATAGGATGAGGGGGAAGATGATGACAAGAGGGTCAATGGGGCTTGGGGTAGCATCAGTAACACTGAAACTCAGACTCCCAGACTCCTAGAACCTCTACATACTAGAGTACATAGACTAACTGATGTGCAGGATGGCCCACAGTCAATGAGCAGTGGTTGGGAAGTTTGCTTTGTTTGAAGTCTATTCTTCAGGTCTCACAGACGTGGGGCTTATTTTCTTTAGAGCACTGTTTTGCAGCTTGACTGCATATTAGAATCACTTAGGTAGCTTTTAAAAATATAGCCCCACACCCTCCCCCCAAGAAATGCTGACTCAACTGGTCTGGGTAGGAACAGTACATCAAAATATTTTAAAGCTCCCTAGTGGATTTTTTTCTTTTACATTTGTATTGATTTCAGAGAGGGAGAGAGATAGAAACATCAATGATGAGACAGAATCATTGATTGGCTGCCTCCTGCACTCCCCCCACTGGGGATCAAGCCTGCAATCCAGGCATGTGCCCTTGACCAGAATCGAACCTGAGACCTTTCAGCCCACAGGCTGACACTCTATCCACTGAGCCAAAGCGGTTAGGGCTCCCCAGTGGATTTTGATGGGCTGCTGGAGCTGAGAACCATTACTCTGAAGAAAGCCTATATTCTCTATTTTTTAAAAAATATTTTTATATATTTCTATTGATTTCAGGGAGAGGGAGAAAGATAGAAACATCAATGATGAGAGAGAATCAGTCATTAGCTGCCTCCTGCATGACACCCACTGGGGATCCAGCCCACAACCTGGGCATGTACCCTGACCTAGAATCGAACTGTGACCCCCTGATTCATGAGTCAATGCTCAACCACTGAGCAACACCAGCGGGCAGAAGCCTATATTGTCAGTGTGAAGGTAGCTTAGGTGTCAGGTCAAGTGATGTGGAGTTGGTGGAGGTAGAGAAATAGGAAATAGTGAGAGATGGATGCTAGGAAAGTGCAAACTGGCCTATGTGAGCCAGGAGACCTAAGTCAGGGCCGTTTCTGACACTGCTTTACCGTGTGACGCTGGTCAAATGCCCATCTTTCTTTTTTTATTTTTTTATTTTTATTTTTATTTTTTTATTTTTTGCTAAAAGCATTACAAAGGGTATTACATATGTGTCCTTTTTTTCCCCCTGCCCTTGACAATCCCCTGCCCTCCCTTACCCCCCAGTGTCTTATGTCCATTAGTTATGCTTATATGCATGCATACAAGTCCTTCAGTTGATTCCACCAGTACAACAAAGGAGTTGGACTTCATGACCTCTAAGCTCCTTCTGGCTTCTTTAAAGTTCTAAGAATTTACCAGGCAAGAGAAGGGAGAGGAGGTGGAAGATTGCTGCTGCATGGGCAAGGCCTGGCCTGAAGGCCATGCAAAAGAGCACTGTTAATCCAGCCCATTGGGAAGGCTGGTCCCAGGGAGCTGCCTACCAAGATAGAGCCCAAACTGGAAGCCATGGAAACTGTCCTTAGGTCTTTCTCAATTGTGAGCCCACTAGTCAAGGGTAGTGACCAAGGGCAGGCTCTCATTGGTGGTATCACACACATGTTTATTAATATCATTATTCTTAGTAGTACTACTAGTATTAGTGATAATTACCTTAATTTGACATCTAGCTTCCCCATCCTATAATGACAGCTTAAATGTGTCTGCAGCAGCATTCAAAGGAACAGAAACCACTTCAATTGAATTGTCCTATTCATTCTTATTATTTCCCCACTGGAAAGCCAAAGACTCAGGGATTCAAGGTAGAAGTGTACATGATAACTCATATTTCAAGTCACTGTTTTACAAGCTCAAGCCTGACCAAGATTTTCAGCCCACAGACTGGACTTCACAAATAGCTTGTTGCCTTAGTTGGGAAGGGAGCAAAATTCTTCTCCCACCTCCAAGCCAACTCCTAATCTCCCTTCCCATTTAACTTCTCAAGCTTTACTCATTTGTAAAATAGGGATGACAGTCTCTACTTTAATCTTTTCTTTAGGTTTATTCTCCCCTGACCCAGGTGCTCATACACCTCCTTTACAAACCAGTGCCTTCATACCTCCTGGAAGGTTATTCATTCCTGCCTCTCCCCCACAGCATACTCATGAACTACAGACCACAACCCATTAAATAACAGTTTTACCATGCCACTACCACAACTTACACATAAGTCAATTACTTAGACTGGTAGTTCCTTGGGAAAGAGACCTTGGTTATTTTTTGTAAACTCCTTACCCAAGGATATATTTTCATTGAATTTTTTATAGAGATGAAGGGAGAGGGACAGAGAAACATTGATGCGAGAGAGAAACATTAATCGGTTGCCTCCCATACACACCTGGACCAAGGATCAAACCCGCCACCTATGTATGTGCTCTGACTGGGAATTGAACCTGCAACATTTTGGTGTATTAAATGATGCTCCAACCAACTGAGCCACCCATCCAAGGTAACCTTGGTTCTTCTTTTTCCTTAGTCTCCTACAGCTTAACATGGAACTGAGCAGACATCACATACCTTTCACAAGAGGCCAGATGGCTTATCTGATGAAGTTGCCAAAGCTAACTAATCCAGGATTGTAAGAGCTCAATGCCATAACCAAACATTCATGGATTTTTTGAGTAGGTATTTTGGAATACAGTTCCAAAGTCTTGGCTTGACATTGCAGGATCCTCTCCACCCTCTCCCATACAGTGCACTGCTACTCCTGTTACAACTACTCTTGCCTGCTTCCCACATGGCTGCCATGCCCTAGTATCTTTTCTTTAGGTTTATTCTCCCCTTGACCCAGGTGCTCATAGCAGAAATATAATGTAGGAGGAGCAACACCCCACCTCTTTTGTTACCACCACCACACTTGGGCAACCTCTGCTTGGAATGTCCCAACAGACTCTTATCAAGGCCAATCCTATCCTACCCATTCCTCACTGCTTACCCATCACCATCAGTAAGCCTTTCCTATGCCTCCAGCCAGAATAACCTTTAAGTACCCAGGAGCTTGCCCCCACCATGGCCCTTAGTATTTTATACTCTCTCTTTTTAAAATTTAAATTCTTTATTGTTTAAAGTATTACATAAGTCTCCTTTTTCCCCTATTGACCTCTACTCTCTTTATAGTTAATCCCCCATTAAACCTAAGACACAGCTCACTTGTTGTATGACCTTCAACAAGTCATTTAACTTCTCAAGCTTTACTGATTTGTAAAATAGGGATGACAGTCCAAACTTTAGCCTCCTCCCAGATCAAATGAAATAAAATATGTAAAAGCATGTAGTGTATAATTCTAATGGTAGTTAATATTTATTGAGTGGTTATATGTGGCAGGCACAGTTCTAAGCATTTCATATACATCAATTCAGTTAAATTACCAGGTAGCCTTATACAATGCATACAGTTATTATCCTAATTTTGAAGAAACTGAGATACACAGAGAGATTGTGTAATTTGCACAAGGACACAAAACTAGTAAATTGTAGAACTGGATTTGAACCCAGGCAGTCATACAACCCACTTGTATGACTCAGTCAAACACTTCCGTTGCAGGCTATATATATATATATATATATATATATATATATCCTTATGTAATATTAAGTATGAAGCAATATACAGGAAATGCAATAGAAATTTAGAAATTCAGGAGATATATCATTGTGATTTAGAGCTGTTGAATAAAGTTTCATGGAAGATGAAGTGACTTAAGTTGGGTCATGAAAGATGGATTAGAGCAAGGAAGGTATCATAAAATGAGGGCTTAGTGTAGTCAAAAGCCTGGAGGCAGAGTATGCCTGGGATACAGGGAAGAAAATGATGAGGACACCAGATTGGCTGGAGTGGGGGGATCATGAGAATCAGAGAAAAGATGGATGAGCAATAAAAAAAAATGATCTGAAAAAATGTATATGATCTGCTAACCAAGAGCTATGTGGGATGCAGTTCTCTCCAAGCCAATTAAACGAGATTTAAACATGCATAAAAATGGTCATGAATGGGATGTGTAAGTGGATTGGGAAAAAAAAAGTTGAGTCAAGGTGAAAAGTAAATTGTAACAAAAATAAATGACAGTTATAATACTTGGATTAAAAAGCAAACTGCACAACTATAGAGTAAGAGAGCAATGGTTTAACAGAGACATATGTGAGAGAGACCTAGGGGTTTTAAAAACAATAAATTCAATAGGCATCAAAGTTGTGATGTGCTGCCTTATTGGAAATGTTAGTAATTTAGCTCAAATTGTGCTCTGACAGTAGACAGGGACTTTGAATTTCTTCCTTCTTGAAATGGAGGCCCTCCTTTGGCCTTTCTCAATTGTGGGATCCTTCAAACCCCTTACTATTGATAACACATCCTTTCTCTCTCTGACAAAGTATGACATATTTTAATCTAGGCTCATTCCTTCCGACTTATAACATCAGGGAGGTTCAAGTACACCAAAGACATTTGACCAGTGTGACACATTTAACTGTCACATTTTCCTATGAGACATTTGTCCCATGACAGTTTGGGGGACGCCCAGGAGGATGATTTTTCAATACAAATAGGTACATCAATATGGGAAAATTCCCTTCTTATACATATCCACACACGTCCTTTATAGCCTCTTATTGAGCTACTAGGCCCTGAGGATTCAAAGAGTTCTCCCTGCTTCACAGTTCACTATCTATCACTAACCACCGCCTTCCCATGTCACTTTATAACCAAGCTTACCAAGGTCTAGCCATGTCATATGGTCATTTGTTCCTTGCCTGGATTAAATAATTAAAAGTAACTACAGGGGTGTCATTGGAAAAGTACACTGCAAGTCTGGATAATCTCATAGAGTCAAAGAATGAACATAGAACTGAAACAGAGATTATCTAGCCTAGATCTGATATTTGATCAGGGAGCCTGACTCTATGTATGAGGGAGTGTGGGAGATATAGGTGACCATCTTTCAATTTGTAGATTACACTTCTTAGGCTACAAACATTCTTTGTGTGATAAATATGCTTTGCCTTTCATCAAACAGCAGCCTCTACCTACCTTCTGAAACTCACCATATACCCACATAGTCACTGCCTAACCCCAACTCCAGCCTGACTCATCACACTCAAAGAACACATACAAAACAAACTACCTTTCTACTTTTACATATTTGGAATCAGAGAATCATAGATTTCCAGGATTTAAAGTTCCTTGAAGATTATCCTTAATAAAAAGAGTCTTTAAAGTTCATGTGCTTCACTCACAGAACTCTATGGAAACCAAATCCAGAGGGACGAGAAAGGAAAGATTAATTAAGGGAGATTCTACCTTTTCTGGTTTTCTGCCTAGTTTCCTCTATTCCAGGCAGGTAGGCCTGCATATATTTTTATGACTAGATGAGACTTTCAAAATCAAGACCTATGCACTTGCAAAGGGGGACAAGAATTTTTTTCTGCCATGACTGAGACTCCCCAATCTCCAGGAGCCTGCCCATCTCAACAACCACTAGAGCTCAAGGCACACTATTTACACATCATACTTCTCATGGACCATAAAAGGGGGGGGGATAGAGGGTCAAGGAGTAGGGAACCTTGAATGTTGTGCTTTTAACTCATGGAAGTAAGACCCAACCAGCAACCCTCATTGTCAGAATGGAGGGCAGAGGCTTTTCTGAAATTGGCTTAGTGCAAAACCATAGTTTAGTTCTTTTGTTCCTATCAGCATGAACCACATACTATCTAATTACTAGATGGAGGTTTCTTTTACTTCTTTGGGGTGGAGGTACTTGATACAGGAATTCAGATCAAAGTCATAGACTGCAAGAAATGGAAGACCCATAAATGACCATTAAGTTCAGCATCCAACTCTACAGGGAGAAAGGGATATGCCCAAGGTTAAAAAATGGGTTAGTGGCTTATCCAGGTCTCCTGACTCAACTAGCACTATTTCCTTTGGCTTTTAGGATCTGTTTAGTATTCATTTGTTTAGCCATTATTCAATCAACAAATATTTATTGAGTATCTATTATGTGCCAGCCAAGCCTTATACCAGGCATACAATGGGGAAGTTGATAATTTCTCAATAGGAAGGGCATAAGGAAAACAATTTAGTTGGAAGGAGGTGACTAGAGAACTATCTTAATGCTTGTTTGCATAGCAAACACATGAGCTTTGGTTAGATTATCAGTTTATTAATCATGGCTTTGGGAGATGCTAAAGTTTTCCAAGCTAGGTGTTGCTGTCCAAAAGAAGTTGTTAGTGATGAAAGAAGAAAGGTGGACCTTCTTGGTAGACCACAGGGCCCTGTTCCAAGACAAAGATCATCCCATTAACCACAGGGGATTGCGACAGGGATGGAGAGGAGGAGAGTGTGGTTGTTTGGAGGAGAAGGCTTGGGCAGAGGAGAAATCCCCAGAGCAAAACTGCCAAAGAGTTACCCACAACAGGATGAATCAAGGCCATTCCAGTCAGAGAAACCACAGGCTGCTAGCACTGAGCCAGTGCCAGCCGGTGACCTAGTTAGAAGGGCATGTAACTGAGAAAATCAATGTGCTAAAAAACCCCACAATATTGAAGAACAGGCAAGAGAGAACTGGAAAGGGGATCATGAAAAGCAGAGTCATATATATATTCAGGCACCCATATCCAGTGGGAAAAGCAGTTTTCTGTTGAACTAGCTGCCTTCAAGAAGCTGAAATATCCAGGGTACAGTAGAACCAGGCTACACTGAGATATTGCCTAGTTGAATCCCACTAAAGCCAACATGGTAGAACATGAACATATTATGCAAACTGCTTTGAAGGTCATATCTTGAGCCTGTGATAATAACACATCTCTTTCAAGAGTAAACTCAAGATGTGAGATGAATAGGGCACCATGAGGTCAGGAAATGGGCATAACCCATTAGGTATCCCTCCCTGATTCTACACCTTGGCTTTTGAATTAGCAGCATTAAATCAGAAATGAAAGGTTCTGAGTCCAACCTCCTCATGTGTGGGTATGGAAACTGGGGGTTAGAGGGAGTAAAGGCCTACTCCATAATCACATAATAAGTGAACAAAGCAGTAGTGAGGTTAAAATCCATGTCTAATGACAGTCACTGCTTCTTCCTCCAAACTCTCTTACCAGCTGGGTACTGAGCTCATCTCAATGCACAAAATTGCAAACTATAGGTCAGCCCTGTCTTGCCTACCACTGGCCATGTTTTCATTCTACTTCCTACACTGGCCCTGAATAATAGCAGGCCAAAGCCATGGGCAGACCTACAGAATTAGGCAGGGTGAAACACAGTGCTGTGAGAGTGATAAACCCAGCTTAAGATGTGGACATGAAGGAACAACTTCCAGGAGTTGTTTCAATGGTGGGTAATTGATGTTTGAGACATTTTTTAAAGCATGTCTTTATCCTTGCACTTAAGGCTGCCACAGGCAATACTGTAATGGAAATAAGGCCAAAATACATAGACACTCAGCCTCAGCTCAAGCTTCAGGTAACCTGCTGCCACTAGATGTTCTGGCTCCCTCAGAATAAGAACTGGGCTTCGAGCTCCCGCATATCTCTGGACAGATCTCTGGCAGCACACACACTTGCAACTTTGCAGTCTGCCCTGAATTTTGAAGGAAGGGGGCACTGTGGCTCCTGCCCCAAGCCTTTATCCCTGGAAAGTCGAGGTACAGAAATTAAGAACGTGAACTTGCCCAGCATGTTGGGATCCTGGCTTCAAGGATTAAGATCAAGAACTTGGAAAACTCAGAGATGTATCTAACATGTTCCCACCATCAAAAAGTACTCACAGTTCTGGAGACATGAAAAGATACAAAATGGCTGAATGAGGGAGAGTAATATGGTTGTTCTATCCAAAGAAGAGATGATAACTGAAACAGAAGGGCTTTGCTCTTATTTTCCTGTATGGCCACTTTGCTGAAGACCACTCACCATCTAAGCCTCAGTTTCCTCATCTAAAAAGAATAAAAGGATTCAGCTAAGTAGTTCCTAAACCTAGCCTATTATCAGAATCACTGGATGAAATAAATTAAAATACAGATTTTGGAGCCCCACCTCAGACATTCTGATTTAGTAGGTTTATCATGGGCTGGGCCCAGAGAAACTGCATTTTTAACATACTACCTATATGATTTTGATGGTCAGCCAGGGTCAGAAAACACTGGACTAGATGACCACTGAGGTCCTTCTAGCCCAGCCGTGGGCAAACTACGGCCCATTTGAAATGAATAAAACTAAAAAAAAAAAAAAAAAGACCGTACCCTTTTATGTAATGATGTTTACTTTGAATTTATATTAGTTCACACAGACACTCCATCCATGCTTTTGTTCCGGCCCTCCGGTCCAGTTTAAGAACCCATTGTGGCCCTCGAGTCAAAAAGTTTGCCCACCCCTGTTCTAGCCCCAACCTTATATGAATCTAGGTCAAATGTAGACCAAGTACTTTATCATGATTATCGATGTCACCACCCAAATAGCTTTTATCATGCAACTGCCTTCACATAACTGAGGTCTGAGTATTTCACACAGGGAGTTCATAGGCCTCTCTGAAAATGCACAAAGATTGAAATTGACCACGTATTCAGAGCCAAAGGACATACCTATATTCTCTCAAATATTGGACCTTTTATTTGAATAGGTCAATAACTTGTTTAGGAAGAGAAGGGCAAAAAGCTATTGAGGGGTGGCAAAAGGAGAGGTATTTAGTTACAAGTTAGGACAAGATTGAGTGGGGAGAAATGCATTCTCGATTGCAAACAGGTAACTCTGTCATTCTGTCATCCTTATCTTCACCCAGGCCCCAGGCCAAAACCTGAACTTCCAACAGTAAAATAGACAGAGACCTTCTCCTATTTGGCATGACTGGAGGCAGGAGGCTTAATCCAAAGACTGTTATCTGCAACAATGATTTAGAATTCTCAAAGGCGAGAAGTTACTTCTCCTAGATTAATTTTCTTCTGCTGCAATTTACCTCCCCAGTATTCTGGTCTTTGTATGACAGGTTGGCAAGCTTCAGTTACCAATATCTGGATAATTGCATGTCAGAATCCACTTGAACCTGGGGTGTAATCTGCTTGCTTCATCCAAAGGTGTCATTGAGCTGGCAAGACAGGTGCCTGTTTCTGCTGCCAGATTTTATCACGAAGAGGAATGAAAGCAGAGTATTGACTTAGGTTGAGTCTGGTGGGGAGGCCAGGCTGTCCAAGGAAGGACAGGGTATATATCCAGGAAATTTATCCTGTATAGCTACAACTGGAGTGCCAATGAGGTAGACCATGCTTTGGGAATTCCAGCCTCAGCCAGAAGATGAGTGGGAGTGTGGGTCTACTCTAGAATTCAGAAACTTGTTTGGTCCCAGGGGAAAGAAGAGAGGGGGAATAATTGGCCCCACAACTAAAATCAGAATCCGTAGATAGGGCAAGGGAATGGGAGAGTCATTTGCCAGGTATCTTGGAGCAAAATGCAGCTTTGAGGCTTCCTGTGGGATTTCTTAGGCAGAGGGGCATGGTCAGCAGACAAAGGAAAACCCAAAACTCTGACTTTGATTGTTAAGAACAATGACTTGGAAAACAAATCCAAATACATCACACCTTTAAAGCAGCATTATAAATAAGACCTGAGAAGACAGCAGTGGATCTTGGCTTTGGCTAGCATGCCTGGAGTAACAGGTATGAACCACTTGAGTCTTCTTTCCCACAATGCATTAACCTTTCCCCAAACATGCCCATGTTCTCCTACCTTCAGCCCTCATTTCTTTCACTACACAGTTATCAAACACATACTCTCTGCAGTGCATTGTGTTAGGTGCTGGGATCACTACATTTCTCCTTATAAATCACTGTACTCAATTGTATGTCTATTCATACAGACGTGAGACATGAGGCTTAGTTCTCTGTTTATATCACTTTGATCTTCTGATTATATCCCTTAGCAAAATCTAAAATATTATGAGTCTTCTTTCAGGAACCAAAGCCAAATAGAGAAGGAGATGTAAAGGTACCATACAGTCATTATCTTTTTGGTGCTCTGCCTGATTGCTATTAGGCTTGCTGCCTGTTTTATTTAACTCTTAGAGACTGATGGTTATCTTAAAACACACACACACACACACACACACACACACACACACACACACAAACATTAGAACTTGCTACTTACTATCTATATGCCCTTTATTTTAGTTTTCTTAACTTCAGTTTTTTCTACAATAATGGGCTAATAAGAACATTCTGAGACAAGCTGGATCTTCCCAAATAAATCTCTCCTACTGAGATTGTCATTGCTCCAGTGGGTGAGACATGAAAGCTTTTCTGTGCAGAAAAGCCCAGCTAAAGTTTGTCCTTGGGAGAAGAAAGAAGACTCTGTGGGAATCTTGTGATTCTCCACCATAGACATAGAGATTCCAGAAGCAGATGACTAACTAGTCTTCACAGCAAACACCAGAGGAGGACAGGACATTAGCCAAGCTGGGAAAATTTGAATTACTGTGTATATGGAAAGGCAGCCAGGGAACAGGGAGTATTAACAATAGCAACTCCTCCTATGTGAACAGCACCCTTTTTTCAGTTTATTCTGTATTTCCAGTTTATTCTCTTATTTGATTCTCAAAACAAGCAAAGGAAATGTTTAGATGTTTTTGTATACATTTTTTTTCATTTAATTTTGAGTCAAACTTCAAAATACAGTTTGTTTGTTTGTTTTTTCTGGCATTTTACAAATGAAAGAACTGAGGTTCTGGGAAGTAAAGTACCTTGCCCAAAGTCACATAGGGAGATAGTGGTGAAATTTGCAGATAGTGGTAGAACCATTTTTTCTGATTTCTTGTGGGGTGCTCCCTCCCCTGTACTAAATAACAAGGGTGGAGCAGTGGGAACCAGCATATGGTACTCAGACAACAAGGTTTAAAGATGGAGGCGGTACAGAAAAGGAAGACTGAGAGCATCAAGATGAAGAAAGGTGAAGGAGAATGGGATGGTATCTGAACGACAGCCCCTCCCCAGATATTGCTTTCACAAACTACTTCTCTTCATCCTGGAATGGAGGCCATCCCACCACATCAGGCCTGGGCTTGCTCTCTTCCTAGAAAACCATTTTGCTCTTTAACCATGCTTAACTCCTAAATTCTATCACTAGGAATTCTTTTTAGTGTTCCAACCTTGCATATAAGCAAAACAGTTTACCGGTCCATATCACAGTGATTAAGGGGAGGCTGGGGCACTTTGTAATTCTAGTTGGCCTCAAAGTGGGCATTAACCCTCCTTTTGGTCTCACCCAGTTCAATTCCACAGCTATGTTCTTCCTATTTATAATTATGGACACTAGATTTTTTTCTTCTTTTCTTCCTCTTCTTCCCTCCCAAAACATTAGGCTCTGATGACCCTAGGCCAGTGATGGTGAACCTTTTGAGCTCGGCGTTGAAAGGGCGAGGGCTAGGTTGCCCCAGGGTAGGGGCTACGTCCTACTCTGCTAGCCACACCCAGGCGGCAGAGCACAGTTCTTTCTCCTCCCCTTACTCCAACCCCCACCCTATATAACCCGTCCTGAGACGGGGTTGGGGCGCTCAGCCATTTGGTTTGCTTTGGTGTCGGTAAGCCTTGTGGATGGGGAGCCCAAGTTAACTTGAAATACAGATTCTTATGCTTTTGCATCGAATTGCTGGCTCCCTGTTGGTTTCTTGGGGATCCTGAAATCTGGGCACAACAGGCGTGTCAGCATTTTGAAAAACCCTAACTTAACTCTGGTGCCGTGTCACATATAGAAATTTTTTGATATTTGCAACCATAGTAAAACAAAGATTTATATTTTTGATATTTATTTTACATATTTAAATGCCATTTAACAAAGAAAAATCAACCAAAAAAATGAGTTCGCGTGTCACCTCTGACACGCGTGTCATAGGTTCGCCATCACTGCCCTAGGCTCTCTCTGAAGTAAACGTACTCTATGCCTCACCCCATCCCAGGCTCAGAGATCCTTTGATTAAAAAGGAGTTTCAAAAGGAGAGAGAGATTCAACCTCATTTAGGCTCTGTAACTGATTTTTATTAGGCCTATTGCCTAATATTTTTTCATTTCAGGGCATGTGGGCCAGTAACTATTTTCATGGCTGAATTAACTGTGTTGGTTTTTAAAAAAACTGAAAAATGCTGTCAGCTCTTTGAAAACATGTCTAGAAATCTTTTGTGCAGAAAGGAATTGTAGTGCTATTCACAGAGAGCAACTGGACAAAGATCCATGTTCTCCAGATGTGTATAGCACATCCTGCAGCTTGAATTTTGTTAGCAGCTGTGCTAATCTGCAAACAAGATAGAAGTAGAGAAGAGGCCCCAGCAAGGGCAAAAGGGACATCATCAGTATGAAGTGGGGGAAACAGGGCCTTTCTCAGACCCTTAGAAAACTGAATAGTCTAGGCAGAAGCTGGATGGTATGATATACTTACCTGTGCAGCTATGGGGCTATACAAATATGTACATATGCATGCACATACATAGATAGACACATATACACCTGCCTCTGTGAGAGGAAAAGAAAGAGGCTATCCATGCAGATAAATGTACATGTGTATGCGTATCGGTATGTGCTTTCAGTTGTCTATGTCATGAATTCAGGGTTAAGATGAGATTATGTGTGTAGTTTTATATACACAAGTGTTTGTGTATGTGTGTGTGTGTGTGTGTGTGTGTATATATCATATATATATGTGTATATATATATATGATATATATATATCATATATATGCCATTGGTGAAGCCTCAATCCAGCTATACATGCACGAGCACTTGTGCAAATCAACAGGTAAATTTATGGATGTGCCTCACAGCCATGATAATAATTCACACATAAGGCTCAAAGCAGTTTTCAAAGGATTGTCACATCCATCCTTTCATTTGAGCATCATCACAAGACTGAGAGATAGAGATTATTACTCCTTCCCACTATTTTACAAATAGGGAAAGTGAGGCTCAAAGAGGCCAAATGACTTCACAAAGGTTGCAGATTAGGTAAATGGCAAAGCCAGGACCTTAAGGCCAGTCTATCTAATGTTAGATCCTGTGCCTTACTTGATACCACAGAGCACAGGGAGAATGAGACAAAAGGGATTTGAACTTTGGGGTAGTCTTTATGACCTCACATTCCAAGATCATCTTCTCTGTTAGTACTGAAACAAATTCCATGAAAAGGAAGAGAGCCCTAAGGCCAGTGTTATTCTCTGTTAAGCCATGGTCTGGAGAGTGGCCTGCAGGTTACTGGTCCTGCCTGAAGATGCCACCCAAGTCTACTGGTGAGACACAAATGGCCATGGCCTACTTAAGCATTGTTCACTGGTGACACCCTGGAGTCTATGGGGAGGACTTTGGGGGTTATAAGCTAGAACTTTTGGTTTGGTCCCTTCCTATTCTCTACTCTTGATGACTATCTTTCTCTTCTTAAAAGCCACAGGCTCCCAACATCTGGTCTGACCAGTTCCACCTAGCCCTTCGATGTTTGAGATGGTCTGTGAGTAGAACAGGTAGCAAAGACCTAGCTAGGCCTGAATGTGAGTGGTGCCATCCCAAGGCAAGGCAGCAAATGAACCTGTCTGGCATCCTGCTAACTTCCCTTACCATGGCCACCAGATCCCTCCAGCTGGTTGGCCAGTACATTTAAGGAAACTTTCCATTTAGCTAGTCTTTCCATAGACAAAATCTAGGTTAAGGCAAAAAGCACTGTGGCTCTGGAACACACAACTGTCCTGTTGTTCACCATTTGCACGTTTAGAACCTGGTCAAGAGTAATGAAGATAATGAGTGATTCCAAGGTTCCATAATCACTGATTTGAAGTCTTTTGAGTGGTCAGGGATCAGGGGAGGGAAGATTGTTTCCTAGCCAACTGGAGGCAAGAAATCCTCACCATTCCCCTTCTCTACTATGTCTGCTATGACTGTGCTCAGCCATCCCAATCTAGATAAGTTTGATTCCACCATTTAGCAGCTGTGTGTCCTGAGGCAAGGCATTAAACTCTATGTGCCACTATTTCCTCATTTGTAAAAGTAGGATAACAAGAAAACCACATAGGTTTGTTAAATGAGTTTAAACTTACTCAGATTTTTTTTAAAAAATATATTTTATTGATTTTTTACAGAGAGGAAGGGAGAAAGAGAGGGATAGAGAGGTAGAAACATCGATGAGAGAGAAACATCAATCAGCTGCCTCCTGCACACTCCCCACTGGAGATGCGCCCACAACCAAGGTACATGCCCTTGATGGGAATCAAACCCGGGACCCTCCAGTCCGCAGGCTGACGCTCTATCCACTGAGCCAAACCGACCAGGGCTTTACTCAGAATTTTAACTTACTACTGTATAGAATGTCCCGCAGGTCTTCCCTATTGGGACTTCAAACATTTATCTCTTCCCTTCCTCTGGGCCCCAGAAAATAACTCCTCTTTCAAGTAATAGGATGGGAAGTCCCAAGAGGCAAGGAGGTCATAGGGCTTGGCAGGATCAGCACTTAAAAAGTGGGACACAGAGCACCCTATTGTGGATGGAGCTGCTTGGGTTCAAAACTGTTGTGTGTAGACCATCCACAGTCATTGGTTCCTTCCAGAACATAGGGAGAAGCTTATAGGTGGATGTAACCAATGCACAACTATACAACAGGTAGACCAAGTATGAGTTCAGGGCACCTCAAAATGAGAAAAGTATAGATTTAATGAATTGTTCCAGAATTTGGCAGTCAGAAAAACAGTGCTTAGGGCCTCTACATGTCTTAATCTGGTCCCGGGCAGCCCAAATGGTACATTAACAAGGCACTGTTACCCCCAGAAATCATGACTGAGTAATACTAAGTTTCCTTGGGCTCATCTGGGGTTATACTAGCTTACTAGGGAGATAATAAGAACAGCAAATGCTTATACAGGACTTGGCACGTGCCAGACACTGTTCTAAGCTACATATAACTCATTTAAAAACCCTATGTGGTAAGTATTCTTGTTATCCTCCTCTTACAAATGAGGAAATAGTGGCACAGAGAGGTTAATGCCTTGCCTCAGGACACACAGCTAATGGTGGAGTCAAAACTTACCTAGACAGTTTGGCTCCAGAGTCAATACTCACTCAAGAGGGCTACTGAGACGATTCTCAATGGTACTTCACCCATAAGACACAAACCCCTTTGTAAAAATAAAGCCAAGATCTTAGAAAAGTAATCGTGAAGTGGAGAATATTCAGAAGAGATTTCTGGGCATGTTGCCTCAGCATGTCACAATCTGTTCCACCAAATCACAGCTTCACATTGAGGTACGTGCTCACATGTGCACACACATTCTCTTTGCTTCTCTTAGAGGGAAATCTGGAAGGACCTGTGTTTTGTTTGTTTGTTTTGTTTCTTAATTTTCTACTTTTTGATATTGTTTTTAAATTTTTATTTTTCAATTACACTTTACATGATTAGATAGATAGATAGATAGATAGATAGATAGATAGATAGATTTCAGAGAGGAAGGGTGAGGGAGAGTGAGATAGAAACATCAGTGATGAGGGAGAATCATTGATCAGTGGCCTCCTGCATGCCCCACAATGGGGATTGAGCCAGCAACCTGAGCATATGCTTTTACTGGGAATTGAACCATGACCTCCTGGTTCATAGTTTGATACTCAAACACTGAGCAATGACGACCAGGCTACACTTTACATTTAATATTATATTACATTAGTTTCAGGTGTACAGCATACTGATTAGACATTTGTATAACTTACAAAGTGATCCCTTATAAGTCTATTAGCCCTCTCACACCATACATAGTTATTATAATATTATTGACTATGTTCCCTATGCTGTAGTTCACATCCCAGTGACTGTTTTGTAAGCTGCCAATTTGTATTTCTTGAATGTTGCAATTTTTAATCCAACACCCCAACCCCTTCCTATTTGGCAACCATCAGTGTGTTCTCTGTATCTATGAGTTTGTTTCTATTCTGTTAGTTCATTTATTTTATGTTTTAGATTCCACATATGAGTGAAATCATATGGTATTCGCCTTTCTCTGTCTGACTTGTATAACTTAGCACAATAATCTATAGGTCCATCCCTGTTCAATTTTATGGCTAATATTCCATTTTATATATATTACATCTTCTTTATCCAATTGTCTATCAGTGGATTCTTAGGTTGCCTCCTTATCTGGATTTTATAAATTATGTAGCAATGAACATAGGGATGCACATGTTTTTTGAATTAGCATTTTGAATTTCTTCAGATAAAACCGGAAGTGGGATTGCTGAGTCATATGGTAATTCAATTGTTAATTTTTGAAGAACCTCCACACTGTTTTCCATAGTAGCTGCACCATTTGCATTCCCACCAACAGGGGAAAAGGGTTCCCTTTTCTCCACATCCTCACCAACACTTGTTGATTTATTGATGATAGTCATTCTGACAGGTGTGAGGTGATATTTAATTTTGGTTTAAATTTACATTTCTCTGATGATTAGTGATATTGAGAATCTTTTAATATATCCACTGGCCATTTGTATGTCTTCTTTGGAGAAGTGTTTATTCAAGTTTTAAACCCAGTTTTTAATTGGATTGTTTGTTTATTTTTGGTATTCAGTTGTATGAGTTATTTATACTAGTATATTTTGGATATTACCTCTTATAGGATATATCATTAGCAAAATCTCCTCCCATACAGATGTTGTCTTTTTGTCTTGTTGATGGTTTAATTTGCTGTGCAAATATTTTTGATGTTATGTAGTCCCATTTGTTTATTTTTTCTTTTGTTTCCTTTTCTTGAGGAGATATTACTAAGAGCAATGTCAGAGTTTATTTATTACCTATGTTTTTTTTCTAGGAGTTTTATGGTTTCAGATCTTACATTAAATTTTTAATCCATTTTGAGTTTATTCTTGTATATGGTTTAAGAAAAGTGTTATAGTTTCAATTTTTGCATGTATCAACCCAGTGTGTCCAACACCATTTATTGAAGATACTATTTTTACCCTATTCTATATTTTTGACTCCTTTATCATAAATTAATTGACCATATAGGTGTGGGTTTATTTCTGGGGTCTCTATTCCATTCCATTGATCCATGTGTCTGTTTTTATGCCAGTACCATGCTGTTTTTATTACTATGGCCCTGTAATAGCATTTGATATCAGGTAGAATGATACCTCCAACTCTGCTCTTTTTCAATATTACTGAGGATATTTAGGGTCTCATGTTGTTCCATATGAATTTTAGGATTACTTTTCTAGTTTTGTGAAAAATGCCATTGGTATTTTGATAGGGATTGCATTTAATCTATAGATTACTTTGACTAGTATGGCCATTTTAAAAATGTTATTTTTTTCACACATGAGCATGGTACATGCTTCCATATATTTGTATCTTGTTGAGTTTTTTTCTTCAGTATCTTATCATTTTCCAAGAAGAGGTCTTTTACCACCTTGGTTAAATTTATTCCTAGGTATTTTATTTTCTGATTCAATTCTAAAAGTGATTCCTTTCTTTTTTATACATATCTTTATCATGGGGGGTATTATAAATATCTTCCATCTTTATTTCTTCCATTGCTCTCCTCCACCCAGATCCCACCCAGTCCCAGGCCTTCATCACCTATTGTCTGTGTCCATGCGTTTTGCATATAAATTCTTCGGTTAATCTCTCCCATGCCTTCCCTCTGAGATTTGTCAGTCTGTTCCATGTTTCCATGCCACTGGTTCTATTTTATTCATCAGTTTATTTTGTTTATTAGATTCTTTGTTCATTTATTTTGGTTTTTAGATTCAATGTTGATAGATATGTATTTATTGCCATTTTATTGTTCATATTTCTTCTTATTCTTCTTTGCTCTAACTGGTTTAGCAAAGTGGATAGAGCCTCAGCCTGCTGATTGAAGGGTCCCAGGTTCAATTTCAGTCAAGGGCACATGCCGGGTTGCGAGCTCTATCCCCTATAGGGGGAGTGCAGAAGCATTGTGCCAAGTAGCCCCAATGCTTCTCTCTCATCATTGTTTCTATCTCTCTCTCCCTCTCCCTTCCTTTCTGAAATTAAAAAAAATAGATTAATTTTAAAAAGAAGAAGAACCTTAACGTTTCTTTTAATACTGGTTTGATGGTGCTGAATTCCTTTAGCTTTGTCTTGTCTGTGAATCTCTTTATCTGACCTTCAATTCTAAATGATAGCTTTGTTGGGTAGAGAAATCTTGGCAGTAGGTCCTTGCTTTTCATTACTTTGAATATTTCTTGCCACTGCCTTCTGGCCTGCAAAGTTTCTAGTGAGAAATCAGTTGATAGTCATATGGCATTCCCTTATAGGTAACTAACTGCTTTTCTCTTGCTAATTTTACAATTCTCTCTTTGTCTTAAACTTTTGGCATTTTAATTATGATGTGTCTTGGTGTGGGACTCTTTGGGTTCATCTTGTTTGGGATTCTGTGTTTCCTGGACTTGTATGTCTATTTCTTTCACCAGGTAGGAGAAGTTTTCTGTGGTTATTTTTTCAAATATGTTTTCAATTTCTTGCTCCCTCTCTTCTCCTTCTGCCACTTCCATGAAACAAATGTTGGTATCCTTGAAGTTGTCCCAGAGGCTCTTTACACTATCTTCATATTTTTGGATTCTTTTTTTCCTTTTGCTCTTCAGATTGGGTGTTTTTTGCTTCCTCATATTACAAATTCTTGATTTGATTCTCAGAATCCTCTACTCTACTGTTGAATCCCAGTAAATTATTCATTATTTCAATTAGTGTATGCTTAATTTCTGACTAATGTTTTTACATGTCTTTGATGTTCCCACTAAATTCCTTGAAGTTCTCATTAAGTTTCTTGAGGCTCCTTATAACTATGTATATGGTAGTTTGCTTGTTTCCATTTCATTTAGTGTTTTTTTTTTTCTGGAGATTTCTTCTGTTCTTTCATTTGTGACATTTTTCATTGTCTCTGTATTTTTGGCTGCTTCCCTGTGTTTGTTTCTATGTATTAGGTAGAGCTGCTATGTATTCTGGAATCGGTAGAGTGGCCTTATGTAGTAGGTGTCCTGTAAAGCACCATGGCTCAGCCTCCCCAGTCACCTGAGCTGTGCACTCTAGTTGCGCCCCTATGTGGGCTGTGTGCACTGTTGTAGTTGAGCCTTGATTGCTGTTGGCGTCACTGGGAGGGATTGACCCCCCAGCCCAATTGGCTGTGACAATCAGTGGAAGAGCTGCTATGTAGGAGACACCCTTATGGAACAGGACTTGCTTCGGTGGAGCTTTGGTGTTCACTGAGTCTGCTCCTTGAGTGTGTCACTTGTGGATGTGGTAGAGTTGTAATCTGTCATAGTCTGAAACTGTCCACCAGGATGCACTGTCTCTGGGGTCTCCCAGGAAGTGCAGTCATTGTTTGTGCCCTGTGTGGGGCTACTTGGCACAAGCTACAGAGCAATCTGAAGATGGCGGCTACTTGTGTTGGGCCATTAGATGCCCAGAAAAGGCCAAGCTGTGAATCTTGGCAAGTGTGCTGCTAGTGCCCGCACTGGGGCCATGTATTGAGAGATGTGGAGCACATTGAGTTCAGCTGATGCTTGTTTGAGAGACTTTTGGAAAGTCTGAAGCATGAGCCTGTCCAGGCCATTCATATGGAAAAGACACTGCAAACACTTGGGTGAGGCTGCAAATTGGATGGAGCCAGGTTTCAGGGGATCATCAGGGCAGCAAAAACAGTGTGAGCCAGGTTGATGGAGACTCAGATATGGCCCCTGCCAGTCAGTTGTGTGTGTGGGGGGGGGCGGGGAGGGGCACGGGGGAGTCCCCACAGCACTTTTGCCTGGGAGAAAGCTGCCCCCAAGTTCTTGCCCCGATGCCAGGAAATTTACTTCCTACCTGTATCCCTAGATCCTTTCAAGCTGTTGCCCCAGCTCTGGAGCCTAGAGGAAATGAGTCCAGGTAAGTCTGTGTGCTGGCCCTTTAAGAGGAACTGCCTGGGACTCTAGCAGCCTTCATGTCACTCAGCCACAATCACTGCTGGTTTTTACAGCCCAAAGTTTTGAGGACTTCTCTTCCAGGTTCTGGAACCCTGGGCTGGGGGCTTGGTGTGTGGCTGGGACCCTTTGCTCCTCAAGGGAGGCTTCCTCAACCAAGATATCCTTTCTGATTAAAAACACACCACATGTGGGTGTCGGACAAGCCAGTTGCACACCTCAATCCCTCCTACCAGTCTCAATGTGCTTTCTTTTTTAATTTTCTAGTTGTAGGACTTCCATTCATCCAGATTTCAGGTAGTTCTGAATGATGGTTGTTCCATATTTTAGTTGTAATTTTGATGTGGTTGTGGGAGGATATGATAGCTGGCTTTTACCTATGCCACCGTATTGGCTCCTTTTGTGAATTTGCCTTTCTAATACATAATTGGTGTATAAAAATGAAACTGATTTCTGAATATTTGTTTTGTATTCTGCTACTTTACTGAATTCATTATTTCCAGTATTTTTTTTGTGTGTGGAATCTTTAGGGTTCTCTATATATAGTATCTTGTCTTCTATAAAAAATGGCATTTTTACTTCTTTCCATTTTGGATTCCTTATATTTCTTCATTTTTTTCTAATTATTGTGGCTAGGATTACTAATACTATATTGAATAGAAATGGTGAAAGTGGACATCCTTGTCTTGTACTTCATCTTTAGGAAAACACTTTTAGCTTTTCACCATTGCATATGATGTTAGCTGTGGGTTTGTCATATATGACCTTTATTTAAGTTTGTTCCCTCCATTCTTACTTTGCTGAACATTTTTGTTATAAATGGGTGCTTGATTTTGTCAAATGTGTTTTCTGCATCTATTCATATGACCATATGATTTTTATGTTTCATTTTGTTTATGTGGTGTATCATGTTAATTGATTGGCAAATATTGAACGAATCTTGCATCTTAGGAATAAATCCCACTTGATCATGGTGTATGTTCTTTCCAATGTACTGCTGGGTCCAGTTTACTAATATTTTGTTGATGATTTTTGCATCTATGTTCATCAGGGGTATTGGCCTATAATTTCCCTTGTTTGTAATATCTGTCTGGTTTTGTAATCAGAGTAATTCTGGCTTCATAAAATGAGCTTGGAACACTTACCTCCTCTTGAATTTTTTTCAAATAGTTGAGAAGAATAGGTGTGGGCCTCTTTGAGTTCATCTTGTTTGGGACTTTCTGTGTTTCCTTGGTTGTATGTCTATTTCCTTCACCATGTTAAAGAAGTTTTCAGTCATTATTTATTTAAATAGGTTTTCTATCCCTTGCTCTCTCTCTTCTCTTTCTGGTATCCCCATGATGCAAATATTTGTACACTTGGTGATGTCCCAAGGCCCTTTAAACTATCCTCATTTTTTATAAGTATTGCATGCTAACCAATTGCGCCACTAGAGCTCCTATCCTCATTTTTTAATTCTTTTTATCTTTTTGCTGTTCTGATTGGTTTTCTGCTACCTTGTCTTCCAAGCAATTGATTTGATCCTCTGCTTCTTCTAATCTACTGTTGATTTACTATAATGTATTCATCATTTCAGTTATTGTATTATTCATGTCTGTTTCTATCTCTTTGTTTAACTTCTCACTGAGTTAATCTATGTTTCCCTTAAGTACTTTGAGCATTCTTATAACCAGTGTCTTGTACTCTGCATGTGGTAGGTTGCTTTCATCCATTTTGTTTACTTAATTTTTGGAGGGTTTTGTTCTGTTCTTTTACTTGTTACATATGTCTTTGTCTCCTCATTTTGGCTGCTTCCCTGTGTATGTTTCTATGTATTAGGTAGATCTGCTCACAGTCCTTGCAGTGTTGCCTTATGTAGTAGGTATCCTGTAATGGCAGTCTGGTCACCTGAGCCAGGTGCTCCAGGGATGTCCCTTGTGTGTATTATGTGTGTCCTCCTGTTGTATTTGAACCTTGATTGCTGTTGCCACATCAGTTGGTGGGATTGACTCTCAGACAAATTGGCTGTGAGGACTGGCCATGACTGCAGCAGGCAAGTTGCTATGTGGAAACTAACCTCACAGAGCTGGATTTTCTTTAGTGGGGCTTTGATGTCTCCTGAGTCCACCCTTTAGGAGTATCATTTGTGGAGCTAATTTTGTGGTGCTCTAGTATGGTCTGAAGCTGGTCACTCTGTGTGTTGGTTTTGGGGCTTTTAGGGAGGGGCTCTGGTACCAGCCAAGATTAGTCACTGCCTATGCCTGGCCTGGGGCCTTCTGCTAGGAGCTACAAAGTGATCTGCAGTTGGTAATTACCTATGTTGGGTTTGGAAGCAGTTGGAAGAGACTATGCTGCAAATTGAGGTCAGCTACCAGTAGAGCTGGGCTTGGCGTCACTTAGCAAGAGGTACAGCACATTCCGAGGCCAGTTGCTGCTTGTTTGGGGTTTGTGGATCTTTGAGAGTTTTTGTTTGTTTGTTTGTTTATATTTCATTGTTGGTAATCCTCAGCCAAGGATATTTTTCCATTGATTTTTAGAGAGTGGAATGGAGGGAGGGAGGGAGAGAGAGAGAGAGAGAAAGAGAGAGAGAGAGAAACAATGTGAGAAAGACACATTGATTGGTTACCTTCCTCACTTGCACTCACTCTGACCAGGGCCGTGGATCAAGCCTGAAACTGAGGTACATGCCCTTGCACTGAATCGAACCCAGGACCCTTAGTCCACAGGCTGATGTTCTATCCACTGAGTCAAACCAGTTATGGCCCTTTGCAAGGTTTTAAGAAAGTTTGTGTTGTGGGCTGTGGAAGGTTGGTGGCTTGTGAGAAAGTGCTGCTGAAAGGGTTCAGATTGGCGCAGGAGTTGGGTGGGGTGGGGTCTCAGGAAATCTCTATGGTGGAGTGAGAGGTGTTAGCCAGGTTGATGAGAGTCAGATATGGTATCCACCCACCTGCAGCTTCAGGGTCGGTAGGAGGCGGGGTGGTTAACAAAGAAACAATGGTGCCTGCTAGCACTTCTGTCCAGAGAGAGGTGCTTCTGTAGCTCTCACCCTGAAGCTAGACAATTCAGTTCCTCCCTATATGTCCCTAGAGCTTTGTGAGCTGTTTCCCTTCATTGGAGCTTAGGGTGAGTATTTATGACTGAGTGAGTCTGTGCTTGGGCTCCTTAAGAGGACAAATGGGTCTACAGCAGCCCTCCTTCTCATCCGCATAGAATCCACACTGATTTTCACAGCCTGATGTTGTGGGGACACTTCTTTCTAGCAATGGTGCTCTGGGCTTGAGGACTTGGTGTGTGGCTGGGACCCCTTCCTCCTCAGGGTTGGGGGGACCTCCACAACTGAGATAGCCCTCCAAATTCTTAACCACCACATATGGGTGTGGGACCAGTACATTTCCCATATCTGCCCCTCCTACCAGTCTCAATGTGGCTTCTTTTTTACATCCTTAGGTATAAGAGTTCTGTTCAACTAGTCTTCAGGTGGCTCTCAAGGGTGGTTGTTCTATAATTAGTTGCAATTTTGATGTGGTCATGGGTACTCACTGGCAAGGGTTTGGGGTGATGGGAAATGGTAAGTTAGTGAGTGTAAGAGAACAACTTCTCCAATGAAAATGCAAAACAGATCCTCCCAGAACTCTGTCAAGATGGTGGAGTAGGTAAATGCTGAGCTCACCTTCTCTAAAGGAGGCCTCTTTGGTTATAGAAACTATTAGTAGTAGGCATTACTAAGTCTCTGGTAGGTCCAGGTTTCTCATTGCATAAGTAGGGAAATTGAGGCACAGAAATGGGAAGGGGCTTTTTAGGATCACAAAGACATTAGTAGAGCCAGAAGCAGAACTCAAGTCTCATGCCTCCCAGTCCAGTGATCTTTCTTAATCCAGTGCTAGCAGGCTTTAGCTATGCCTAGATTCTTTCTTCCATGACCTTCTTTCTATCCCTCTTAACTTTTTACTCCCAATTGTATGCTAATTTTTTTGATCATATCTTAGTATTTCTCATCCATAAACTTAAACTCTAGGTTGCTGTCAAGTTTAGAGAAAACTCTATTCCAGCTTCTAGGGAGCTCCTACATCTCTGCTCCCATGTAACATCAAATTAGGAGACCTGGGGTCTAGTGTCAGCTCTGCTAAATATTAAATGTACGAGAGGAAACCAAGATGGCGGCATAGGTAAACACCGGAGTTTGCTGCCTCGAACAACCACTTCAAAAATACAACTAAAAGACGGAATGGACATCACCCAGAACCACAGGAAGGCTGGCTGAGGGGAGATTCTTCAACTAGAAGGAAAGAGAAAAGCATACTGAGGCTCAGAGGAGGCTCAGTGTGGAAAATACAAAGGTACGGAGGTGCGCGTGGAGCGGGCTGGTAGCTGAGGGCGCTGTTGTCATTTTCAATAGGGAGGGAGTCCCAGGCTCTGAGCTCCAGATCCGGGCGAGTCTCTAGGGACTCAGACTCAAACGGGAGAAGCGGGATTGTCTGGCATCGGTCGGAACGCCAGGGCAGCTTTCTCTCCAAGATTTGCAGTGGTTGCTGGGATTCTGAGAAGCAGAGCCTCTGGGAACGGGACTGAGAGCAGCCATAACTGCTCCCTCCGCCCGCCCTGTTGATCCCGTGCGACCCGCCCCGCCCAAGCCCTGAGCAGAGCCATTTGCCAGATAGCCTCAGGCAAGGGCTAGATTAGCACCTCCCCAGAGGACAGAAGTTTTCCCACTGCAGACACAGCTGATTCTCACAGCCAGTCGGCCTGGAGGTCAAATCCCTCTAGTATTAACTACAACAATCAAGGCTTAACTACAACAAGACTGCACACAAAGACCACTAGGGGGTGCACCAAGAAAGCGTAAAAAATGCGGAGACAAAGAAACAGGACAAAACTATCAAGGGAGGATATTGAGTTCAGAACCACACTTTTAAGGTCTCTCAAGAACTTTCTAGAAGCCGCCGATAAACTTATTGAGATCTACAAGAAATCTAATGAGACCCTCGATGCTGTGATAAAGAACCAACTAGAAATTAAGCATACACTGACTGAAATAAAGAATATTATACAGACTCCCAACAGCAGACCGGAGGAGCGCAAGAATCAAGTCAAAGATTTGAAATGTGAAGAACCAAAAAACACCCAACCGGAAAAGCAAAATGAAAAAAGAACCCGAAAATACGAAGATAGTGTAAGGGGCCTCTGGGACAGCTTCAAACGTACCAACATCAGAATTATAATGGCAGAGAGAGAGCAAGATATTGAAAACCTATTTGAAGAAATAATGACAGAAAACTTCCCCCACCTGGTGAAAGAAATAGACTTACAGGTCCAGGAAGCGCAGAGAACCCCAAACAAAAGGAATCCAAAGAGGACCACACCAAGACACATCATCATTAAAATGCCAAGAGCAAAAGACAAAGAGAGAATCTTAAAAGCAGCAAGAGAAAGAAACTCAGTTACCTATAAGGGAGTACCCATATGACTGTCAGCTGATTTCTCAACAGAAACTTTGCAGGCCAGAAGGGAGTGGCAAGAAATATTCAAAGTGATGAATGCCAAGAACCTACAACCAAGATTACTTTATCCAGCAAAGCTATCATTCAGAATTGAAGGTCAGATAAAGAGCTTCACAGATAAGGAAAAGCTAAAGGAGTTCATCACCACCAAACCAGTATTATATGAAATGCTGAAAGGTATCCTTTAAGAAGAGGAAGAAGAAGAAAAAGGTAAAGATACAAATTATGAACAACAAATATGCATCTATCAACAAATGAATCTAAGAATCAAGTGAATAAATAATCTGAGGAACAGAATGAACTGTTGATTATAGTAGAATCAGGGACATAGAAAGGGAATGGACTGACTATTCTTGAGGGGGGAAGGGGTGTGGGAGATGCGGGAAGAGACTGGACAAAAATCGTACACCTATGGATGAGGACAGTGGGTGGGGAGTGAGGGCGGAGGGTGAGGTGGGAGCTGGAAGGAGGGGAGTTATGGGGGGAAAAAAGAGGAACAAATGTAATAATCTAAACAATAAAGATTTAATTAAAAAAATATTAAATGTACTAGTGGCCTAGTGCACGGGGAGGGGGGGTGTCCTTCAGCTCGGTCTGCACCTTCTCCAATCTGGGACCCCTTGGTGGATGTCCCTCTCACAATCCGGGACCACTGGCTCCTAATCACTCACCTGCCTGCCTGCCTGATTGCCCCTAACTGCTTCCCTTCTGGCCTGATTGAAGTCTAACTGCTCCCTTGCTGGCCTGATTGTCTCTAACTGCCCTCCCCTGCTGGCCTGATTGCCCCCAAGGCTTTTATTAGTATCGATAATATACACATTCAAATGTACAGATGTATCAGGCCAGCAGGGAAGGCCTATCGTGCAAGAGTAGGCCTTCCTTCCCCCTGCTGCCAACACCGGCTTCCCTCTGGCACCCGGGAGGGGCTCCCCTTGCAGCCCTGGCTTTGTCCGGAAGGATGTCTGGTCTAATTAACATATTATGCTTTTATTATTATAGATATATAAAATCTCAGGGCAGTTGCTTGAAATTTCTTGAAGCAAACAATAGAAATCAATTGCAAAGTTCTGAGAATCCCAGAATGTCCCAACTCTGATGGCATTATATTGCTAGGTCAAAGTCCTTAACCTGCCCAAACTGCAGTTTCCATTCTGCATTACCTGTACTCCTTGCTCACCTTTGCTTGTTCCAGAACAGCAGCTTGCCGATAATTGTCAAGGTCTCCTAGAAAGTGCCTAGACTGGAGTGGCATCCACTTTCCTTTGAAGATGCACACATACTATTTTGTCTCATTTCCAGCTCCTTCTTTCACCATCTAGTATTTTTGGGATGGTCGTCCACTGCCACACGCCCAGCTTTCAGAGCTGAACAGAAGCTTTCCACCCAGACAATTGTGGATTCAGACCCTGAGTCTACCTCTCCTTATTTGGAAAATAAAGTTTTAAAAAAGCACACATCTATTTTATAACGTTCTAACAATAGGGATAAAGTGTCTAATGTGTGAATGATGCTTAAAGGTGACGGATCAGTACAATAGCAAAGAGCTGATCCTTTTTGGGCGAGTCTGGTTTTCAGGGAGTTGGGCCCTTTAAGGGGGTGTCACCCTAGTTTCCTACTCGAATCATCCCACCTGTCCTGGTGCTGGTGCAGGAGACAGCGGCCCTCTAACCTTGAACTGACAGCTGTGCTCCACCAGCACCGCCAATCAGTGTCCTGGAAAGGAGCGAGCCTGTGGTGCGTGAGCGAATGAGTGAAAGTGGGGCTGCCTGCAGGTGGCAGGCGCAGCTGAAGACTGCCGTTCCCCACCT
>NW_005871052.1:19372617-19381025 GCF_000147115.1 Myotis lucifugus | reverse complement strand
ATCATTATCACTCAATATCCATCTCCTGGGGATCACATGATCTGAAGGCCAGTCTGGGACTCAGGGTAAGGGACTGAGAGCTGCTGCCACTTCTGCTCTCAGAATCTTTATTACTCTTCTTGAACCTCTTAGAGAAAGTGCCTGGGCTGCTGATATAGAAGAGCAGGTCATATGGGCTAGGCAAGCTATAACACAAGCCATTTGCAGGCACCTCATTCTGTGGCCCAATGCCCAAACATCCCCCTCCATGTTCTTCTCTCCAAATATCCTAAGTATTTTCTTCTGCTCGTACCCCTCTACTTTAACCACCTGCTGGCTCAGGGCCTAAATGGGGAACAGTGACTCACTGGATTCCCAGAGAGAGCAAAGACCCAGACTCTGAGCAACAACCAAAATATCCAATTCTCAACCTTCACCCAACCACTGCCCGATTCATAGGCTCCCTCTCCACTTAGCTGACTTCCATTTCAAGTTATAACTATCAGCAAACCTTTCCTGATTCCTCTGGCCCTCATCTCTCTTTTTTTCACATCACCAAACAAAAATTGCATTTATTTTCATATATATACCTATTTTTACTACTTAGCAATGATCTATGATTCTTTGGTATGGTATATCTTCTCAAAGTAATTATAAATTTCTTGAGGGACACTTTTCCTTCTCTGGTTTACTCAAGGTCCAGCCTAGCACATAATGAACCTCTATTAACTAGAAATGAACCAACATGAATTAAATTGGAGGTGTGAGATATGGGGAGGGCCTATGAGAAGGAAGAAGACTAACATCTATTCATTATTTGTTGATTATGTATGTGCCAGGCTATCTGTTAGATGATTTATATCCTTCATCCACACTAATAATGACAGATATTATTATTATTATTATTATTATTATTATTATATACATGAGAAAACTCAGACTTCAGAAAGCTAAAACCTTTGGCCATGTGGTAAGGAGATGACTCCAGTACTACTTGATTCCAAAGCACATATTCAAAGATTGGTAACAGCATGAATTCCTATTAGCAAAGTGTTTATATTAAATAAATTATGATATTCCTATATTAGGCAATACTGTGCAGTTATAAAAACAGAGTGAGGACTTTATAGATTTAATGTGTAATAACATCCAATATATATTTTGAAGCATAAAAGGCAAAATGGAGGATAATGTAAATTATAGGTTACCATTTGTGTTTTAAAAATAGAGTGTATACACACACGTACAATTGATTGTACATATACAGAGTATTTCCAAAAGGATACACCAGGTAACACTGGTGGCCTATCCAGAGGGGACCAGGGTAGCTGGGAGACAGGGGTGGGAGAGAGACTTTTCACCATTGTACATCTTGAATTTTGACTAATATCAAATAAATAAAATTGCATTTATTAAAGTATAATACAATCTCTTTCCACAAAGCAATGCCTGGGGATTGACTTGAAAAAGTTCTGGGAGAGGCCTAGCCAGTTTGCCTCAGTGGAAAGAGCTTCTGTCCTGGGGTCCATTCTTGTCAAGGACACAAACCTCTGTTGCAGGCTCCTCCCCAGCCTGGGCCCTGGTCCGGGTGTGTGCAGTAGGCAACCAATTGATGTGTTTCTCTCACATCAATATTTCTCTCTCTCTTACCCTCTCTCACTCTCTCTAAAAAAAAAAAATAAATCAATGGAAAAATATCTTCGGATGAGGATTAAAAAATAAAAAGTTCTGGGAGAGATAAAGTGGTCAGTATGCCAGTGATTGAATTGGGGAACTCCCAGGGTGCCAGAAGCCCCATCCCTTGCACCCATTTCCGAAAACCCCAGTTGTTCCTCTAATTGAGCAACCTCCACTATAATCATCTTTCCATAATGCTGACTGAGGTCACATCTCTTCAAATATAATACCAGAAGGGATAGGATCAGGTGGTCTCTAAAATGCCTTCCAGCTCAGACATTTAAAACACTGAAAATCAAGATGGTAAGTCCTAGTATATTTGAAGTCTTAGTCTCGAAGGTCTTAGGGATTTTGATTGTTGTTTGTAACAAAGAAGAGAAACATTTCCATTCTGATTTGCCTCTTAAATGGTCTTAATAAGGGCTCTCTAAGTTGTCACTAAAATGTTTGCTCAAAACTCCTGTTGCATTCCTTCTTCAGGCCTCTGGCCTTCTGTGACCTATGTTTCCAGGACTATCTTGTTTAGAACACAAGGAAATTGGTCCATTCCAAAACTGAATACAAATGAGCAAGGCCCCTTCTTATGTTTAAAGATCCCTGGTCCAGACCTTCTGACCCTAAATATCCTTTTCCTTCTTCCTCACTACCTTCAGGAGAACAGAGGCTATGTGAGAGACCCCAGGAGGAAGTGACACCCTAACTCCACCCAGCATCCACCTCCAATTCCTAGCAATTCCTACTAAAAACCTCAGGCCTTGACTCTTAGAGAGATCTGTGAGCTCCTGCCAAGAGCTATAAATATTTCAACATTCCTTGTTTCCTTGAATGTATATGGCCTGGAATTTGGTCCCTCTTCTCCCTGCACTCTTAGAAAACGGGGAACAATAACAAAAAGAACACAGCCAGTCCTTAGCTACAGTATAGAAGAATGCAGAAGAATGCAGAGGGGAGATGGGGATGGAATGGAGTGGGGAGGTAGAAGGTAGGGAGGAGGGGTTAACTCCCCTTCCAGACACATGTAGAGAAAGGTATAGCTACTCAATTTCTAGGGGCTGGGTAAGGTTACTGGATAATGACAACAACATTACCTCCTTCCCAATTATAAAGGTCTTTCACCTACACAATCTCATTTGACCCTCATAGTCCTAAAAAAACGAAATACTATTAATCTCATTGCACAGATGAGAACTGAAGCTTTGAAAGCTGATATGACTTCTTTAGGGCTAAACAACTAAGAAGAGACAGTTTCTCTAGCCATTTTTGGACCCAGAGATCATGACTCTGGGTAGAGGAAGATGACATGACTGTTGAACTTTTGTTTACTAAATTCTTTCTCGGTCATCTCTTTTTATCCCTTAGTCATAGGATACTCTGAGGCTACAGGAATGAAAAAACTCTGTAGCAGTCCCCCTTGGTAGCTACTCCTCCCGAATCTTTACTATGCATTAAGAAATATCCAAAAGCAGGAGTTCTTGACTCAGACTCTGTGGGTTCAAATCCTGGCTCAGCCATTATTAGCTATATGAGCATAAGCAAGTTAACTTCTGTGCCTCTGTCTCTTTACATGGGAAATGGTGAAAATAATGGTACCTACCTCTTAGGGTTGTTCAGAATTAAAATGAGTTAGTACATGTAAAGTGGCACAGAGTTAATTACTAAATGCTAAATAAGTGTTAGCTATTATTATTATTATTATTATTATTATTATTATTATTACTAGTGACCCAGTGCATGGATTCATGCACATTGAAAGGAAATTAATTAGAAGGTGGCCAGTGGGGTGGGACTGGGTAAAATGGGCCAGACATGCCTTGGAGCCAACTTCCCATGGTCCCTCTCCGGCTGGCCACACCTCGGGTAGCGCTATGGCTTGGAGGGCATCTGCAGAGTGAGCGGGGTCCCTCTGGCAGGTGGGGTCCCTAGGCCTGGCCTGCGGAGATCAAGCCAAAACCAGCTCTCTGAAATCCCCTGAGGGGTCCTGGAGTGCGAGAGGGCACTCTGCAAAGTTGCTGTTGTACAAGGTGTGGAACGCAAATGCAAGTGTACAGTAAACAAGATTTGGGGCTGACAGTGCCCCAGAAACAACATAACCCATGGCCGAAGGTGGAATCGTGCAGCCCCTCAAGGAATCAGGGTCCCTCCTCTCTGGTTTTGGGGTGAGTCACCCAAGAACTGCCCCTGCCAAGTCACTGCAGCTCAGCAGCTCCTGCGTTGAGTCTCTGCCCCCTGATGGTCAGTGCGCATTGTAGCTACCAGTCAGATGGACACTTAGCATATTAGCCTTTTATATATATAGATACTTAACAGAAGTAAATGTAAAAAAAAATCACATTGTAGAATGCAGCAGAGCAGTTATCACTAGGATGTGTGCTTTGCGTCTTTTCCCCAATAGCAAGGAAGGGTTATAGAAAGTCATCTCCATACTTCTTCTCAGTCCCCTTGGGATTAGTGCCAACCCCACATGAGAGGCATGCATGGGAAACAGAAGAGTTTCTTCTTTGTGATAAGCTCAGTGACCTGAACAAGTGACTGAACCTGTTACCTCAGTCTCATAGATACTAAGTTCTAAGAAACTGTGCAATTGACCCAGACAGACATCACAGAGCTATACACACGTACTCACAGGTCCAGGCACATGAGTGCATGCACATACCCTTTCAACCTGGGTAAGAGAATGTGCAGGCAGATCCACAAGATAAGCTTGGCAAACATACTGATGGAGACTTCTTGTTTAGTGACATTTCCCTTCAGCTGCATAGAACCAGAGAAACAACTAACCTGAGAACTTCACTTCCCCTCTCTCCACCCCCATTGAAGGCACTTATGAATCTAATTGGGACTTGAGTATCCATTTCCTCCCTTCTTCAACTTCTTTAACATCAATTTTACAATATTTTTTTTACAAGAAGAGAGATGATAGTGGCTCAAATAGAATGAAAACTTCTATTCTATCCAGAATTCCTGAAGCTACTGAAACTCAATCTGAACTCTGGAGATACAGTTTGCCTAGGAGATGAGGAATAATGAGAGTGAATATTTGAAGAGAAAGGGGTACAACTGACCAAGACATTTTCTAATACTATTGGAGAAGACCTACTACAATACTATCTCCTTGGCTGGGGCCCTGGGGCTATGTAAAGAAAAGGTGTGAAAAAGAGAAAAAGGGTTTCATAGCAGATATCTTACTGCAAAAATCCAGCGGTGATGGCTTCCACACTCTTGAGTGCCCCATAGAAAGTCATCCTTGCCCCATAAAGTGGAGAATAAGACAGAGGAGAAAGGAGAAAATGAAAAAAAAATGGCTCTGTGAGATGTGTAGGATTGGGCCTGAGATCCAGTCTAGAGTTGGGCCTGTGCAACATCCAGAACCCCAGCGGTTCCTCTAATTGAGCAAGGAAAAAAAGAAAAAAGGAACAATACTGAGAGGAAGGGAAGTGCCTTATCTAGCAAATGTGATACAAATGCACCATGAAAGCAGAAGGAGGCAAGAAAATATGTGGTTTGCTCAGAACAAAAGACTTACACAGAATGAAAGTGAAGGGATGGAAACATTTTTCTAGGCAAATAGAAATGAAAAAAAGCTGAGGTAGCAATACTCATATCTGACAAAATAGACTTCAAAGTGAAGGCCATACATCCAAATTGAAAAAGAAGAAGTAAAACTGTCCTTATTTGCAGATGACATGATACTGTACATAGAAAACCCTAAAGACTCCATCAAAATATTATTAGACTTAATAAATGAATTCGGCAATGAAGCAGGATACAAAATTAATGCCAAAAAATCTAAGGCATTTCTTTACACCAATAGTGAACTTACAGAAAGGGAGACTAAAAAAGCAATCCCATTTACCATCGCACCAAAAAAATTAAGATACCTAGGAATAAACTTAACTAAGGAGATAAAAGACTTATATGTGAAAAACTACAGGACGTTGAAAAAAGAGATAGAGGAAGACATAAACAGATGGAAGAACATACCGTGTTCATGGATTGGTAGAATCAACATCATCAAAATGTCCATACTACCCAAAGCAATCTATAGATTCAATGCAATCCCCATTAAATTACTAATGGCATATTTCACAGATCTAGAACAAACATTTCAAAAATTCATCTGGAATAAAAAAAAGACCTCGAATAGCTGCAGCAATCCTGAGAAAGAAGAACAAAGTAGGTAGGATCTCAATACAAGATATCAAGTTGTATTACAAAGCCACTGTTCTTAAAACAGCTTGGTACTGGCACAAGAACAGACATATAGATCAATGGAATAGAATAGAGAACCCAGAAATTGAACCAAACCACTATGCCCAATTAATATTTGACAAAGGAGGCAAGAGCATACAATGAAGTCAAGACAGTCTCTTCAATAAATGGTTTGGGAAAATTGGACAGATACATGCAAAAAGATGAAACTAGACCACCAACTCACACCATACACAAACATAAACTCAAAATGGATAAAGGACTTAAACATAAGATGGGAAACCATAAAAATACTAGAGGAATCCACAGGCAACGAAATCACAAACATATGCTGAAGGAATTTCTTCTCTGATACTGCTCCTAGAGCAATGGAAACTAAAGAGAAAATAAACAAATGGGACTACATCAAAATAAAATTTTTTTTCACAGCAAAGGAAACCATCAACAAAACAACAAGAAAGCCCGCTGCATGGGAGAACATATTTGCCAATGATATCACCGATAAGGGTTTAATCTCCAACATTTACAGGGAACTCATGCAACTTAACAAAAGGAAGATAAACAATCCAATCAAAAAATGGGCAACGGACTTAAATAGACACTTTTCAAAAGAGGACATACAGAAGGCCAAAAGACATATGAAAACATGCTCAAAGTCACTAATTATATGAGAGATGCAAATCAAAATGACAATGCAGTATCATCTCACACCTGTCAGAATGGCTATCATCAACAAATCAACAAACAACAAATGTTGGAGAGGATGTGGAGAAAAAGGAACCCTTTTGCACTGCTGGTGGGAATGCAGACTGGTGCAGCCATTGTGGAGAACAGTATGGAGTTTCCTCAAAAACTAAAAATGGAACTCCCATTTGACCCAGTGATTCCACTTCTAGGAATATATCCCAAGAAGCCAGAAACACCAATCAGAAAGGATATATTCACCCCTATGTTCGTAGCAGCACAATTCACCATAGCTAAGATTTGGAAACAGCTTAAGTGTCCATCAGCAGATGAGTGGATTAGAAAACTGTGGTACATCTACACAATGGAATACTATGCTGTGGTAAAAAAAGAAGGAATTATTGCCATTTGCAACAGCATGGATGGAACTGGAGAGCATTATGCTAAGTGAAATAAGCCAGTCAGAGAAAGATAAATACCATATGATCTCACTCATTTGTGGAATATAGAGAACAACATAGACTGATGAACAGGGACAGATCCAAAGACAGAGAAACAGCGATCAGACTATCAATCCCCAGAGGGAAAGTAGGGGAGGGAGGGGGTAAGGATATAACTCTGGTTAACATATGCACATATGCCCTAACTGGTTTGGTTCAGTGGATAGAGCGTCGGCCTGCAGACTGAAAGGTCCTGGGTTCGATTCAGGTCAAGGGCATGTACCTTGGTTGCGGGCACATCCCCAGTAGGAGGTGAGCAGGAGGCAGCTGATCGATGTTTCTCTCTCATGGATGTTTCTAGCTCTCTATCCCTCTCCCTTCTTCTCTGTAAAAAAATCAATAAAATATATTTAAAAAACAAACAAACAAACATATGCACATAATACAGGAGCATCCTATCTAATAAAGATGGAATATGCAAATTGACTGCCACACCACCACAAAGATGGCAGTGCCCAGTCCCCTCAGCCCCGCTGGAGATTACTATGGCAAGTGGACCAAGAAGGTTTTCAGCAAGTTTGAGAAGGAAGAGTGAGAAGCAAGGATGAGAAGCAAGCCTTGGCAAGATAGAGGGAGAGCTGGCGGGCTCAGGGCCACTGCCGCCTGGGGAGGCCCTTGGAGTTTGGTACTGAAACCACAGGGACCCGCTCCAGCATGGGCTGGAGAGGAAGCGCCGCTGCCACCCGTCCAGCGCCAGGTCCCTGGTTAAGGAAGTGGGTCCAAGTCACAGCCATGGGGCCTGGTGAGGCTGTCTTTCCATGGACCATTGTGGCTGAGCTCTGGCGGGGGCAGCGAGTGCCCCCAAGATCACTGTCTGCTCCAAGGCCGTCTGTGGACACCAGTGGAACAGGAGTGGGTTGAACATTTTAATGAAAATGGGATGCCTGTGCCCTGCACTGCCCTGCCCCGGTCCCTGGGGAGGAGAGGGCAGTGGGATTGGGGGCGCAGCCTCAGGACCCCATTAGGAGGCACCAGGGCTCAGGAGGGGCTGGGAGCAGAGGGCCCTGGGTGCCAGGCTATCAGCAGGACGGACCCAAGGTGCCTCCAGTTGCCATTACCCACCCAGTGCTGGGCTGCAGGCCCTCACTCCAGAGCTCAGCCATAGGAGGTGCCGGCCCCGGGATGTTCTTCCTGTTATCTGGCTGGAAGTACAGGAAGCAGTTGAATTAGAGTCATGATTGTAATTTAATTTCTCCAAACTCAGAGCTATTTTCTTTCCAAATGCATCAGGGGCCAGGAAACGTTCAAAGAACTGGGGAACCATTCCCAAATCAGGAAGGGAAGTCACAGGGTGTATACTATTGCTACAAATACAGTATTTCCTACTACTTACAACATATACAATGTAATGTATTAGAT
>NW_005871052.1:19354286-19372448 GCF_000147115.1 Myotis lucifugus | reverse complement strand
AATAGTGGTAGTTATGTATAATTATGGTGGTATGTCATATCCTATCTATACTAATAAAAGGGTAATATGATAATTAGGCTGGAGTCCTTCCAGGAGACCTTCTGGACGTCCTTCCAGAAAAAACCATGGTGATGGGGCCAAGGTAGAGATGGTTAGGGGCAATCAGGCCAGGAGGGGAGGGCAGTTGGGGGTGATCAGGCTGGTGGGGGGAGGAGGTGGGGGTGAGCAGGCCAGCAGGGGGTGCAGTTGGGGGCAATCAGGCTGGCAGGCAAGTGAGCGGTTAGGAGCCTAAACCAGCAGTCGGACATCCCCCGAGGGGTCCCAGATTGGAGAGGGTGCAGGCCAGGCTGAGGGACCCCCCCGCCCCCATGCACAGATTTTGTGCACTGGGCCATTAGTTTAAATATATAAAAAAACCTCTTGGAGTATTTGAAGGGAGAGATGCATAGCAATACAATCATAGTAGGGCACTTTAACACCCACTGACATCACTGGATAGATGGAGACAAAAAATCATCAAGGAAACAGCAATCCTAAACAACACACTACATCAGATGTAATTAATTGACATTTACAGAACATTTCACCCCAGAGCTCCAGAATATATATTCTTCTCAAGTACACATGAAACATCTTCAAAGATAGACCATTTGTTAGGACATGGTCTAAGTCACTACAAATTCAAGAAGATGGAAATCATATCAAACATCTTGGATCACAATGGCATGAAACTTGAAATAAACTACAATAAAAACACTCAAAAACATTCAAATACATGGAGCCTAAACAGCATGTTATTAAGCAATGAATGGTTACCAAAGAAATCAAGAAAGAAATTTAAAAAATTTCCTGGAAACAAATGAAAAGGAACACACAACAACCCAAAATATATAGGACACAGTGAAAGCAGTCCTAAGAGGGAAGTTCATAGCACTATAGGCCTACCTCAAGAATATAATATTATAAAAACTTATAATAAACTATCTAATGGTACAACTTAAAGAATTAGAAAGAGAATAGCAAGAAAAGCCCAAAGTACAAGGAAGGAGTTAATAAGGATGAGAACAGAAATAAATGACATAAAAACAACCCCCCCCAAAAAAATACAAAAGATCAATAAAACCAAGAGCTCATTCTTTGAAAAGATAAACAAGATTGATGGACCTTTAGTCAGACTCATCAAGAAACAAAGAGAGAGGACTCAAATAAACAAAATCAGAAACGAGAGGGGCAAAGTAACAACTGACCCCACAGAAATACAAAGGATCATTTAAAAATACTATGAACAACTATATTCCAACAGGCTGGACAACCAGGATGAAAAGGACATATTCCTAGAAAAATACAGTCTTCCAAAACTCAATCAGGAACAATAAGAAAACCTGAATAGGCCAATAACTACTGATAAGATAGGAGAAGTAAAAAAACAAAAAAACAAAACAAAACAAAAAAACAAAAAACAAACAAACAAATAAAAACACACACACACACACACACAAAACACACACACACACACACACACACACACACACCTCCCAGCAAACAAAAGCCCTGGTCTGGACAGTTTCACAGGGGAGTTTTACCAAACATTCAAAAAGAACTAATGCCTATACTCCTCAAACCATTCCAAAAATTGCAAGAAAAAGGAATAATTCCAAGCTCTTTTTATGAAGTTAGCATTAGTCTAATTCCAAAACCAGATAAAGACACCACAAAGTAAGAGAATTAAAGCCAAAATTCCTGATGAACACAGATGCTAAAACCATCAAAAAATATTAGCAAATCAAATCTAGCAATTCATTAAAAAGACACCATGACCAAGTGGTATTTATTCTGAGGATGCAAAGCTGGTACAATATTCACAAATCAATAATTGTGATACATCACATAAAAAAATGGAAGACAAAAAAATCACATGATCATATCAAGTGATGCTGAAGAAGCATTAGACAAAAGCCAGCATGCTTGTTTTCATAAAAAACTCTCAGTAAAGTGGGAATAGAGGGATCATACCTCAACATAATAAAGGCCATGTATGACAAGTCTATAGCCAACATCATAGTCAATGGACAAAAACTAAAACTATTTCCTTTAAGAACAGGAATAAGACAGGGATGACCCCTTTCACCACTCTTATTCAACACTAGAGGCCCAGTGCATGAAATTCGTGCATGGGTAGGGTCCCTAGGCCTGGCTGGCGATCAGGGCCGATCAGGGCCTTCCGGCTGCCAGCCGGGGCCTCCTTCCATGGCTGCCGGCTGGGGCCTTTGTTCATTCTGTGACGCCCCCCCAATGGTCAGTGCACGTTATACTGAGTGATAGAACTCCCAGTCTACTAGTCGAACTCCTCTGGGGACACTTTGCATATTAGCCTTTTATATATATGGATAGTACTGGAAGTCCTAGTCACAGCAATCAGACAAGAAGAAGAAATAAAAGGCATCCAAACTGGAAAAGAAGAAGTAAAATTGTCATTATTCGCAGCTGACATGATATTGTACATAGATATCCCTAAAGACTTCACCAAAAACTACTACATTTAATGAATTAATTTGGCAACGTAGTAGGATGCAAAATTAACACCCATAAATCTGTGGCATTTTTGTACACCAATAATGAATTCTCAGAAAGAGGAACTTTTACCATTGCAACAAAAAAATTAAGATACTTAACCAAAGAAGTAAAAGACCTGTACTCAGAAAACTACAGGATATTCAAGAAAAAAAGATAGAAGAAGATATAAACAAGCAGACGAATATACCAAGTTCATGGATTGGTAGAATCAACATCATTAAAATATCCATACTACCCAAAGCAATCTACTGATTCAATGCAATCCCTATTAAAACACCAATGACATATTTCACAGATCTAGAACAAATACTCCAAAAATTTATATGGAACAAAATAAAAAAGACCCTGAATAGCCATAGCAATCTTGAGAAAAAAGAACAAAGTTGGAGGCATCACAGGACCAGATATTAAGTTATGCTACAAAGACTCTGTAAACAAAATAGCCTAGTACTGGCACAAGAACAGGCATATAGATCAATGGAACAGAACAGAGAACCCAGAAATTGATCCAAGCCATTATGCTCAATTAATGTTTGACAAAGGAGGCAAGAGCATACAATTGAATAAAGACGGTCTCTTCAATAAATGGTGTTGGGAAAATTGGACAGGTATATGCAAATAATGAAACTAGACCACCAACTTACACCATACACAAGAATAAACTCAAAATGGACAAAAGACTTAAACCTAAGACAGGAAACCATAAAAATCTTAGAAGAAACCATAGGTAGCAAAATCTCACCATCTCTCGTTGTGATATGTTTACGGATACATCGCCTAGGGCAAAGGAAATGAAGAAGAAAATTTAAAAATGGGGACTACATCAAAATAAAAAGTTCCTGCACAGCAAAAGAAACCATCCAAAAAATGAAAAGAAAGCCCCCTGCATGGGAGAACATATTTGCCAATGATACATCTGGAAAGGGGTTAATTTCCAAAATACATAAAGAACTCATACAACTTAACAAAAGGAAGACCAACAATCCAATTTAAAAATTGACAAAGGACCTAAATAGACACTTCTCCAAAGTGAACATACAGAAGGCCAAGAGACATATGAAAAAATGCTCAAAGTCACTAATCATCTGATAGATGAAAATTAAAAGAACAATTAAGTATCACCTCAATAAGTCAAAATGGCTATCATCAACAAATCAACAAATGACAAGTGTTGGCAAGGATGTGGAGAAAAGGGAATCCTAGTATACTGTTGGTGGGAATGCAGACTGGTTCAGACAGTGTGGAAAACAGTATGGAGTTTCCTCAAAAAATTAAAAATGGAACTACCATTTGACCCAGTGATCCTACCTCTAGGAAGATATCCTAAGAAATCTGAAACACTATGTTCATAACAGCACAATTTGCAATAGCCCAAGTGCCCTTCAGCAGATGAGTCGATAAGAAAGCTGTGGTACATTTACATAGTAGAATACTATATGGCTTTAAAAACGAAGGAACTATTTTACCTTTTGCAATAGCATGGATGGACCTGGAGAGTATAATGCTAAGCAAAATAAGCCAGTCAGAGATAGATAAATATCACATGATCTCACTCATATGTGGAATCTAATGACCAAAATAAACTGATGGATAAAATAGATACAGAGACATAGGAGCATGGGACAGACTGATGAATTTCAGAGAGAAGGTGGGGGAGAAGATGGTCAGGGAGATTAACCGTGGAACTTATATGCATATATTCATAGTCCATGGACACAGACAATCGTGTGGTGAAGGCCTGAGAGGGTTGGGTGTGGAGTGAAGGGGCTCAATGGGAAAAACAAAGGGGACATCTGTAAAACTTTCAACAATAAATATAAATTGAAAAAATAATATGTGGTTGGGACCACCAATTTCATCTCTTCTTCTCCTACAAACCCCAGCAACTGGAACAAAGGTTATTAATAAAACCTTTTCTCTAAGGTTTTACTAATAAAGGCTTTTATCTAAGGTTTACTCATTCAGTTCCAGGTGAAACAGATCTTTTCAAGACAGGAATTCCCATTCCATCTTTCACACACACTGAAAAGAGTAATGATTCTTTCTATTCAAAATTCAAAAGATGCTGATGGAAAAAAGCAGCACATGTTTCTGGGAAACTGGTCTGCTCAAAAGGTTGAGATAACATCCTTTACATATTTCTGCAAATGTTGACAGTCAGTTGCTTGTTTACTCTTCATGACACTGGAGGAAAAATTCCAATGACAAGCAAGTACAAATTCACGGAAAAGAAGAGAGGGCTCTGTGCTTGCTATTTCAGTACCCATTCTCAGCGAGGCCTATAGTGAAGCTGAAGTTGACCAAGGACTGTGGATACCCAAGAGGTACTTTTCTATGACCACAAGAGGCAGGTAGCCTTCCCACACCCACCACAATGGGATGCAGCAGCAGTCGAGCCAGTAATAAAGATGCTGTATCTGAAGCCACCTGAAGGAAACCAATGTATCACACTTAGGAATCTTGGCTTACTCTTCTATCTTGAAGTAACAGCAAACCAAGGTCATAGTAAGCATGAATTTCTGATAAAGGAGAATGAGATCTGAGAAATTAAGCTTTAGGAGAGGGGTTAAAAGTGAGGCTTAAGTGAATGTTTACAGTGTAATGCTTTTTTAGGAATACACTCAAATTCTAGGAAAAAGCAGCATACAGACCCACTCTAAGGGAATCTTCTTAGAGGCCCAGTTCTATGCTGAGCAGGGCATTCTGGAAGAAGCAGTTGTACATCCAGAGTTGCCTTTGGATACTGGGTAAAGTAGGAGTGGGTCTTTTCAACTACATCAGTACACATGAATAGCATCATAGTCTTTACACAGAACCTGGTCAAATGATATCTGTACGGCTTTTCATTGCTTTTCCAATTACCTCTCAACCCATCTGCACTCTAATTCAGGCATATTAATAAATTACATTTGTCTGAATGAGTCAAAATTAATGCCAGGTGAATGTAAAGAATAAAATATCACAAAATTTTAGAAAGCTAGAATTGCAGAGCTAGAAATTTCATCTACTCTAACCCTCTCATTTAACAGACAGATAAACTGAGGTACAGAGAAGTAAAATGCCTGCTCAAAATCAAAGAGCAAGTCAGGAACTCAAGTAATCTAACTCATAGTCACTGCCTAGCTTGTATTACTGAAATTAACAGCCCTTTGGGGTCCACATCTAGACTTAGAATGAGCATTTGAGGCTACTAGACCGTGAGTGAACCGAGTCAAGCCTCAACCAGCTACACCAACTCAAACAAGTATCTTCCCTGTTGACTTCCAAATCTCCCAACCTCTCTTCATCATCCCTTCCAGTATGAGTCAAGGTCTCAGTTTGGGACCCAGTTTGGTTGGAGAGGAGGCAGAGAGGATTGACTTGAACAATGCCTGGCCAATGGCCCTGTGACCTGAAACTCCATAGTAGGCACTGAGCCGACCTGATTTAGCTTCTCTGGACAGTAGGCAAAAGCTTTCAGTCAAAGGCAAGGCATTGGCAGGTTTTCTCAAAAGGTACCTGGCTCCCAGAGCCAGCATTTAGTGGTCAGCCCAGTGAGACACTGAACTAAGCAATGAAAGCCTCTAAGATGAGGAAGAGCCTAATGTTCCACTAGCCTAACCCATCCTTGGGACTTTGCCCCAAAGTCAGAGTGTACCATTTTCCCTTGCCTAGAAAATTCTATCTTCAGAGTATCCAATGAGCCTGAATTATCTCGTGCCCAACCTTCTTGATCATCGACCCTGCTCCTGGGTGGTGAGAGCCCTAGCCATACTTTCCCCAACTGGGAGCCTGCAAAGACCATACTTATAAACTACCCAATAAAAGACTCCTCCCATCATATTTTATGTCTCAGTGTTAGACTAGCAGTAGAGGTGGAAAGTGCAGGGTAATGGGTTTACTCTGGGCACATTAAAAAGACCTAAGTTTGGAGCCAATGTTAACACTCTGGCTTATTCTGCTTTTTCCCCTGGACCCTCAACTTTAACCCTGCCACAGCTCTAACTCACTTAGTTTCAATAATGAGCTGAGACCTGCAACCAATGCCACCTTGCTTCTCTTTTCTTAAAAGGCTCCCCTCTCATCCCAGAAAACCACATTATAATTTCTGTCAAATTGCCTGGTTGCCCCTGTCCTGTCTGCTGCTTGGTCTGAGTTGCGGGACTCCCAAATTTCCCACAAATTCTGCAAAAAGTATAGGCTCGTTTCTCTCCTGATCTTTTTCTTTTTTTCCTAAATCAAACCTTGGTCACTTGCATCCATCTCAGAAACTTTTGTCTGCCAGTCCTCCCAAGCCTAAGATGCAAGGAAAATTAGCTTCCCTTTCAAAACAAGTGAAGAGAAGGGACAAAATATATTGCTAGTGCCACTACATAACTGTACACTTCAGAGTCCAGAATAGCCTGATTTTCATGTCTCTTTTACTCTGTGACTTTTACCCATGTCCAGAGATTCCTCTGATGTGGATCTAGGCCCTAAACATAAAAACTACCTTTTTCTGGGACTCCCTCACAATAGTCCAAATCATCTGCAGAACCTTAGACCCATTAAGCCAATCAGTGCAGTTTTAAGTCTGTGAAGATATCAAGCCTAGTCAAAGAGAACTTTGGCTGTGGGGTGCCTCCAAACATTAAATTCATAAATATTTTAGAGATGGAAGGCATATCAGACATTAATAGAAATGGACAATGCCCCAACCCCCTTGACTGTGGGGGTGTATGTTCTGCATTTCCCAGAATGACTGTTGGGTACATACTGGTTGGTAAATATTTTAGCAAGCTTCTGTGGGCTTCTTCTATCCCTTTGAGAAAACAGTGCTGTGACACAAGTGGCAGGGAAATTTTGGGGAAACTGAAGGAAGTGTGTGGAGGCAGAGATACATTTGGAACCTCAGGATCTGAATGGTTGCTTAAGAAAGCTGAGGTGCTCAAGAAAGGTAGTTCTGAGGATGAGATTTTCCAGGAACTCAAGATTATGGTAGGGGTGTTCCTGACTTTTTCAAATTAAAAACTGAGATATTCCCCAGAGCCCTCAGTATCAAAAACAACTTTCATGAATTGAAGACACACCCCAGCAATGACCCAAGCCAAAGTATTCTGAGACCCTGGGAACATACCAAATTCCTTTCTATCCCTTCCTGACCTATACTCACCAAAATTTAAACCAGTAACCCCAGCCCCTCAATGGACCTAGTCTGTGTCAGAGTACACACCAGCTACACCTCTGCACAGCCCATTGCACCCCTTCCCAGCTGCACAGTGAGGTCTTGACAGGAAAGTCCCAAGTAGCTCTCCCTGTGAATCCACTATGATCACCTACTTTGAAGCTTGTTCCTCAGCAGTGAACCTCTTCCTAGTAAAATAGTGGTTTTCCCAAGTTTTATTACACACTCTTAAGGCAAAGCTCTTGGCCTGCTCACAGGACATAAATGCCAGGGCCTAGCTTCAGCCCATCCACCACTATCTCCCATGAAGTTTCACCCAGATTTTGCCACTGAGTCCAAAAGCCAACAGCTCGCAGTCAACTACAGAGCAATCATGCTCAGCAGGTGCCCTCCCAGGTAACCTAGGCAACAGCCAGAGGCCCTACCCTGGCTGCCTTCCCAAGAGCCCCTGAAGTGTAACAAAGCAGGAAAAGGTAGTCCCAGGGTTGAGTGTGGCAGTAACTTCCCCCTAGAGCAGCGGTTCTCAACCTGTGGGTCGCAACCCCTTTGGGGGTAGAACGACCCTTTCACAGGGGTCGCCTAAGACCATTGGAAAACACATATATAATTACATATTGTTTTTGTGACTAATCACTATGCTTTAATTATGTTCAATTTGTAACAATGAAAATACATCCTGCATATCAGATATTTACATTATGATTCATAACAGTAGCAAAATTACAGTTATGAAGTAGCAACGAAAATAATTTTATGGTTGGGGGTCACCACAACATGAGGAACTGTATTAAAGTGTCGTGGCATTAGGAAGGTTGAGAACCACTGGCCTAGAAGTTGTTTCACACAGTCCAGGGACCCGCTACATTCAGGCATCAATGCAGCCTGGGCAGTCCTGAGACTGCCCTGGACAGCCACTGACCCACACTCAAACTTTCAAGTGGGGCCAGCACACTGGCATCAATGGGTCACAAGATCAGAGGCATCAAGAGCCTCCACACTCCTTCAAGTGCAGCCCAGTGAAGCTAAAAACAAGAAAGCAAAACGAGTCCTTGGTTGAGAGCGGTAGGAGAGGCTCTCCAAGGACCCAGGGGACTCACAGGTGAATGCACCTGAAAACAAGGTTTCTGTTTTCACTAAATAATTCCCAGGCCCCCTCAGAGAGCAGCAGAAGTATGTGTTGGGAGTGGGAGGGAACCCTTCAGCCCAGAGCAACACTGTGAGAAGCCATAGATTCTGAGCTGCAAACTTGCAGTGGGTCACAAATGCAGCAGTCTTATGGAGCCACAAGAGGGAGTGAGCCTAGAGGAGAGGGGCTCCACACCCCTCAGTTCCCTCCCAAGACTCCTCAACAGAACCGCTGAGGGGCTTTGCAGGGTGGCTTGCTGAGGAAATGGAGTTCTGACTTCTCTGAGCTCACACTCGGGCTAAATGAGAGGAGCGCGCAAGCCTTTGGTCTTCTGGCTGCCCCCCAACCCTGGTTGTCTTAGGGAAAAAGACCAAGTTGGCCTCCTGTGAAAGCTGGAGAGGTGGGAGCATTCTGGCTAAGGCTGAAAGAGGCTCCAGGAGGACAGAGGATAGCGGAGAGGTCTGGGGCACCAAAGAAGGATGGCTGAAGTTGGGGGCCCGCACAGAGTGAACCACAGGGCCCAGCCTGCCAGCCGCTTCATGCCTCTCTGGACTGGAGACCTCAGTGACTGCCTCCTGTCTGCTTTGGGGTTCAGCACACAGGGCACAGAGATCTGCTTGCTTCTTCAGAGTGGCAGAGGACAGCTGGGCCCGTCTGGGCCTTAACCAACGTGGGCAAAGAGACGCACACCCCCACTCGCACTCCCTCCCTCTCTTCTTCTCTCTGCTGCACACACACAATTACCATGTGTTTGACTCTTCACTCAGTCACCAGGATTCCTAAAGTGTCTACTCCCCTTACAGGAACAAGGACTAATTGCAGAGATCTGCGGTACAGTGTTTCTCTTAAAGTCTTCCCAGCCTCCCAACTCTCTTTTCTCTCCTTGAATTTGCCCCCCTCAAAAAAAAAAAAAAAAAACAACAACAAAAAAAAAACAAATACACACACACACACAAAAAACATTCTGCAAATATTTCCCCCCAGTGCACATGGTAAGGGTACTTAAACCCAAAAGATGCGTCAGGATTTGTCCCAGGGCAATAAAATTCATTCCTTGTCTGTGCTCAATGAATGTCCCAGGTCCCACCCAGGACATCTGGCGCCTAAGTCTCCACAGCTAATGCTACTCAGAGCCCCTCAACCCGCGCAATAGTAGCGTTACGGGCAATGGGCAAGGGAAGGAAATCAAAGTGACGAGCTGGAAAGGCTCCTTGGACCAGGAGGTAAGGGGTCTGAGAGCAGACACCTTTACCTTGAATGCCAGGTGGGGCGCTGGGGGCCACTCACCTGCTTGGAACTCCACTTGGCGATTCTTCTCTCTTTCCTCCTGCAGCAGCATGGAGTAGAGGATCCCGAAGGAGTTCTGGATGCCAAAGATAGAGCCATTGCACCAGGTGGCAGCGAAGACCACCATCCAGCCAAAACCACCTTCGGGGGGCTGGAAGCCGCGCGCTGTACCGCGGGTCTCCACGGTGGGCATAGGCTCCGATTCGTGCACTGGCTCAGGCTCAAGCTCCAGCTCTGGCAGGGCTGCAGGATTTGTTTGGGGCTGGGGCTCTGGCTTGGGCTCCATTGGGACCACTGGCAAGGGCTCCGGCTCTGGCTGAGGGTTACCCACTGGCTCCTGCTGTTCCTGGCCTGCCTCCCGCCAGGGCCCCTTGGCTTCCTCGCTTTCTGAGCTTTTCAGCGCCATCACAGACAGGGGACTGTGGCTGCTCGAGCCGGAGGAGACGCTTTGTGGCTGGTGGTAGTTTCTGCTGCTGCTGTTAGTGCTCGAAATGCCGCTGCCACCACTGCCTCCTCTTCCCGGTTCCTCGCCCAAGCTGGCCAGCCTGTCCCGCGACAGACGCTCCCTCCAGCCCTCTCCTCCTCCCCCTTCGAAACCCCCTCCTCCTTTCTCGTGTCATCTCTCTCCTCCCCCTCCTCCTCCCCCACCCCCACCTCTTCCTCCCTCAACCGGCAGCCGCTATGGATTTCTCTTCTTCCCTGCCCTTCCTCCTCTTCGTCATACTTGCCTACCTACTCTAGCCGCTGCTGCGTCTCTCAACTCCCTTTACAAACTATTAAATCTTGTCCTCCTTGTCCAGATGCCCAGTAAAGGGAGAGTTAAAATGGGAAAAAACTAGAGCACAAACTACCCTGTTCCCCTGCCCTCTCCTCCTCGCAAGCTCGAAACGGGTATTGATCAACTCACTCCCCAGGAAATACCCCGCCTGTCCTATGCTCCCACTTTCTCCTTCCAAACAAGCAGCCTGGAACTGGGGTGGCCCTGGGAACGTCAGGATCGAGGAGATTTAGCTTGTGAGAGAACCCCACCCTGCCCTGGGGAGTTCCTATATACTTCCCACACCTTGGGCTTGAGGGGGGACACCTGGAGGGGACGCAACCTGAAGGGGAAAGCCCGGGCTTCGGACAGAGAGGGGGCACAATGTTCTTGAGTCCAGGGGCTCAGACCCCCACAACCCTGCGTACTCCCTCTCCAGTCTCTTCCTCTCCGCCCCCGCCCTTCCCGGTAAATCCCTGGCTGGGCGCTAAGGGGAGGAGGCAGCCCAGCAGTGAAGCCCGCCCCTCTCGGCCGTCAATCAGGGCTTTGTTTGCGCCAACCTGGAGCCCAGAAAAGCCGTAGAGGGCGGGGCCAGGGGCCGGGCCAGGGAGGGAGGGAGGGAGGGAGGTGCAGTGGCCCCGGAGGAGGCCGGATCGGGCTGGGCTCCGCTCCTTCCGGCTGTCTGTTCTGTTTTGGGGAACTAGGATTAGGCGCCAGGTTGAGCCTCCAGTTTGGGCCAGGGCCGCCCAGCCCCCAACATTCCTAGTGGGCTGGTCCCCCAGGCCTCGACCATAGCTTTTTGGGCAATCAGGAATTGGAGCCACTAGCGGAGGGATGTCTTCCCAGCACCCACCGCCCCCTTCTGCCCACCTCTGGTATAAGATTTGTGACTTCCTCTGAATGCCTCAGACTAAGGCTCCAACCCTGAGAAGGTAAAAGAAAGTTTGCTCCCCAGAGAGCGCTGGGGTCCTGGGTGTGTTTGTGAGGAAGTGGGGGGCTGGGGGGTGTGATCTGCCCTGCTGGCGGCCCAGCCGAGTCTCAGCCCGCCAGGCCGGCAGAGCAATCCCCGGAAGTTCTGCTTCCCCCAAGTGCCGGCGCATCTAATGCACTAATCATGAGGTCACTGTGTGGTTACCAAGCTACTCTGATTCTCACAAGCGGGCGGGCGAGCGTCAAGCCTTTTCTATCCAACATCTCATTAACCTTCTTGATCTGTGAAAAGTCTGCATGGCCGGTGAAAATGTAGATCAGGGCTGCGCCAGCTGCCCGAGAACAAGGAGTCATTAAGCCCCTGAGGGAGGGTTGAGCTGGGTGGAAGGATAAAGGTGCCAAGGGACTTAGGGTCTGATGAGAGGAATTGGCCAAATTCACAAATCACAGGGGCCATGCTAGTCAGCATAGCAGACATTGCTCCAAAGAAGATGTTAGGTTAGGTGGCTCAGGAGGCGGCGCAAGAAATAGAGTCCAGTGAATGAGAAAAGAAAGGAAAGGAAAGTTTATTCTGCGTCCCCGGGAGACCCACGTACCCCCAAAGACAGGGCACGTGGATTCACGCCAACATGGAGGGGGGCGCTTTTTTTATACTGCAGTTGGGTGAGGGGCGGGGGCCTGAACTGAGGAAGTGTCTGCAGCAGGGATCATCACACATTCAACTGAGGGAGTCTCAGCCGCAGGGGGTGGGCGGGACATTCAGGAATGGGTCAGTATCTGTGTGGGGATCGCTGTGAATTCAGGGAGAAGAAGCAGGTATCTGTGTCTGGCACGTTGACCTGTGAGAAATCCCAGATCTGTGAGAAATTCCAGGGGGAGTCCATTGTCTCATCACATGCCTGCATGTATCCGATCCTGGGCTCTCTCCGACCTAACAGAAGAGATCATATCCCTTATTACCCCAAGGTAAGTATTATTATCACCTGTTTTTCCCAAGCAGTAAACCTGAGGCTCAACTAGGTCAAGGCGTTTATTAGCCTAACTTAGGCCTTGACTTTAGCCTAAAGTCAAGAGACAAATCAAGTACAAGCTGGAATTCAAGCCAGGTCTCCATACAGCCAAGCTCTCACAGTCCCTGAGCTTCACCACAGGAGTTCTAGGACTTGGTGCTCCCAAGGAGAGTGACAGGGAAGTTGAAGGCTTCTGGTTAGCTATCACAGTAGACTTCTTGAGGAGGTGATGGCTTAGATGGGCTTTGAATGTTGAGAAGGATTTTAATGGGGTGGGGGTTAGGGTATCCCTGCCTAATAGGGACAAAGCACAGAGGCATAGAAGGACTCTACTCATAGAAAGAGGTAAGTGAAAGCTAATCAGGCCAAAAAGTTAATATGAAGGGTGGGGTAAAAGTAGGTTTACAGTTGTGAGTATGCAAAACAGGGTTTATTTTTGTATTAGTATTTATTATTGTATTCTTTCCATACAAACAACTGTAAACCTACTCTTGCCCCACTCTGTATATGCTGCCTTTCCCAGGAAACATTTGCATTTTAATAAAAATCCACAGTGCTTCAGCCATGAGGAATAACAAATCATACTTATGGGCATTGGGACTTAATATTTGCTTTTAGTCAGAGATCTCACCATACACATCACTAATTGTTATCCCATGAGAGCTCTAGCCTTGGTTTCCATTTGCAAGGAACCTGATTAAGACCCTGAAAAAAGGTTATCTGCAAACCCAAACTAGGAATAGACCCTGGAGTCTTGCAGTCCATCCCAGACCCACTGTCTAAATTCTATTTTCCTCATTGTCTCTAAATGGATTTTTTAGATCACTGGAGTGGGGGAGAGAGTTGGTGATGACACTCATTGATGCTTCTGTGAACTTAAAGTATGTGAGCACTTTACATACATGATCTCATATAGTATTCATAACAATCCTTTAAGGTTGGAATGATTTCTCTCTGTCTTATAAGTAAGTAAACAGGCTCTAAGATGTTGTCAGTTGTTCAAGTCTACAAAGTTATTAAGATGTAAAACAGAGATCTTTGCTCATTTGTATGAGCTTCAAAGTATGTGCTTCATCCAGGAAACAGGATTGCATAACCACCATCCCACCTTGTTAACAATACATACAGTATCTACCCTTTCTCTCCTCTTTAGAAGGTACTTTATAATGGCTAGAGCACTGGCATGAGGAGACCTGGATTCTAATCTTGGGTCTACCATTGCTTACCTGTGTGATCCTAAGCAAGTTGTTTTCCCTCTCTAAGCTTCAGTTGTTGTTTTTTTTGTGTGTTTTTTAATTTGCAAAGTGGAGTTAATACCAACTTCAAAGAGTTATTAAACACTGTGCTGGAAAGTGTAGGGTTTATTTTGGATGTACAAGAAGCTACTGAAGATATTTGACTAGGAAACTAACATATCTGTATTTTAGAAAACTGTGGCAACATTGTAGAAAGATAAGAGATAAGGAAACTAAGTAATGAACAGTAAAAAATTGTTGGTCTAAAATAAGGCACTCACTGTTGGGATGAAGACAAAGGTATAGTTCTGTGATCCTCTGTTGCAGTAGAGTTGCCAGAACAGATTTGGGTAGTGAGGGAAAAAGAAGAAGCAAAGGTGATGCTGACATTTCTTGCTTGAGTGAAGGAAAGGATGGTAATAGTGTTAATTGAGATGGCGAATTAGGAGCCGAATCAAGTTAGAGGTGCCTGTGGTTTCCTGTCTCTTATTTTCCTTTAAAATTTTTTTCTATTACATTTGACATTCAATATCCTATATAATAAAAAGCTAATATGCAAATTGACCAAATGGCAGAACTACTGGTCGCTATGATGTGCACTGACCACCAGGGGGCAGACGCTCAACACAGGAGCTGCCCCCTGGTGGTCAGTGCCCTCCCATAGGGGGAGCTCCACTCAGCCAGAAGCCTAGCTCACAGCTGGTGAGTGCAGCCGTGATAAAGGGAGTCTCTCCTGCCTCCACGGCAGCACTAAGGATGTCCAACTCCCCCAGGGAGCGGGCCTAAGATGTCAGTTGGATATCACCCGAGGGCTCCCAGACTGTGAGAGGGCACAGACTGGGCTGAGGGACCCCCAGTCCAGAGCACAAATTTCATGCACCAGGCCTCTAGTTATTTTATACTAGTTTAAGGTTTACAGCATTGTGGTTAGACCAGGGGTGGGCAAACTTTTTGACTTGAGGGCCACAATGGGTTCTTAAACTGGACTGGAGGGCCGGAACAAAAGCATGGATGGAGTGTTTGTGTGAACTAATATAAATTCAAAGTAAACATCATTACATAAAAGGGTACAGTCTTTTTTTTTTTTTTTTTAGTTTTATTCATTTCAAACGGGCCGGATCCGGCCCGCGGGCCGTAGTTTGCCCACGGCTGGGTTAGACATTTATATACTTTATGACTGATCCCCCCCAATAAGTTGTCATGCACAATTATTACAATATTATTGACTATATCCCCTATGCTGAACATTACATCCCTGTGACTATTTTGTAACTACCAATTTGTAATTCTTAATTCCTTCACCTTTTTCACTCAGCCCCACAACCCCCCTCCCATCTGGCAAGCATCAATTTGTTCTCTGTTTCTATGAGTTTGCTTCTGTTTTGTTTGTTCATTTATTTTGTTCTTTACATTCCACATATAAGTGAAACTATATGGTATTTGTTTTTCTCTGTATGACTTATTTTACTTAACAAAGTACCCTCTAGATCAGCCGTGGGCAAACTACGGCCTGCGGGCCCGATCCGGCCCGCTTGAAATGAATAAAACTAAAAAAAAAAAAGACCGTACCCTTTTATGTAAAGATGTTTACTTTGAATTTATATTAGTTCACACAAACACTCCATCCATGCTTTTGTTCCGGCCCTCCGGTCCAGTTTAAGAACCCATTGTGGCCCTCAGTCAAAAAGTTTGCCCACTCCTGCTCTAGATCCATCAATGTTGTTGCAAATAGTAAGATTTCTTTCTTCTTATTGCCCAGTAGTATTCCATGTATGTGTACTACATCTTTATCCAATCATATATTGATGGGCACTTAGATTGCTTCCATATCCTGGCTGTTGTAAATAATGCTACAATGAACATAGGGATGCATGTATTTTTTCAAATTAGTGTTTTGGATTTCTTTGAATAAACACCCAGAAATGGAATTGCTGGGTCATAAAGCAGTTCCATTTTTAATCACCTCCTCCAGCAACAGTGCACCAGGGTTACTTCACTATGCCAGCATCATTTGTGGATTTATTGATGATAACCGTTCTGACAGTTATGAGATGATAATTCATTGTGGTTTTAATTTGCATATTTACAATGATTAGTGATGTTGAGCATCTTTTCATATGTCTATTGGCCATCTGTATGTCTTCTTTGGAGAATGTCTATTCAGGTCCTTTGCCCATTTTTTAATTGGATTGTTTATGGGGTTCTTTTTGGTATTAAGTTGTATGAGTTCTTTATGAATTTGGGATTTTTAAAATATATATTTTTTATTGATTTCAGAGAAGATGAGAGAGAGACAGATTGAAACATCGATGATGAGAGAATATCATTGACCGCTGCCTCCTGTACGCCCCCTACTGGTGATTGAGCCCACAACCCAGGCATATGCCCTGACCAGGAATCTAGCGGTGACCTCCTGGTCCATAGCTCGATACTCAACCACTGAGCAATGCCAGCTGGCTGGGCTAAATTTTGAATATTGAACCCCTTATTGGATGTATCATTGGTGAATATCTTCTATTCAGTAGGCTATCTTTTCATTTTGACGATGGTTTTCTTTGCTGTCTAAAAGCTTTTTATTTTTATGTAGTCTCATTTATTTATTTACTTTCATTTGTTTCCCTTGCCTGAAGATATATATTTAAAAATATTACTAATAGCAATGCCAGATAGTTTACTGCCTATGTTTTCTTCTCAGTGATAAAAGTAGGGCTAGGGCAGTGATGGCGAACCTTTTGAACTCGGTGTGTCAGCATTTTGAAAAACCCTAACTTAACTCTGGTGCCTGTCACATATAGAAATTTTTTGATATTTGCAACCATAGTAAAACAAAGACTTATATTTTTTATATTTATTTTATATATTTAAATGCCATTTAACAAAGAAAAATCAACCAAAAAAATGAGTTCACGGGTCACCTCTGACACACGTGTCATAGGTTCACCATCACTGGGCTAGGGTCTTGAAATGAATGACATTTTCTCTGAAAATTTCTCAGACTTGGTCAACAAACATCATTAATATTAACAAATCTTTAATGATGTGTAAACTCATTCAGCTTGGCCCATATTCATGACTAGTAAGTAAGTTATGGATCCTGTATACCCTTTAAATTATTTTATTTGTCTGACTGAGGACCTTGGGAAACCTTCTCTGGTTTATGCTGCAAGTGAAAGAATGTGTTTTCTTTCTGTCCCTAACAGAAACAAGTCCACAATGGAATCGTTCCAATTACTTATGTATTTGATTACTCATACTAGTGGGTGAAGCAGAGCGGTGGTTCCCTAATGTGGTTGCACATCAGAATCACAGAGATTTTGGTAAAAGTACTGACTCATGGGTCCAATTCAACACTTTCTAAAATAGAATAAATGGTGGTGGGAGCCAGGAATACATAGTTTTGACAAAGCTTCTGGTAATATTGATGCACTACCAGGTTTTTAAACCACTGCACTAAAATGACCAAAAATTTGAATCTCAAAGACTAGTACAATTTCTCTAAAAACTTTAGGGACCAACATAAAAATGTCAATATTTAATGTTTCCATGTGAAATCATGTATCATTATACACTGAGTGGCCAGATTATTATGACCACCTGATGTTTGTAGGCAAATTAGCTATAATTTCATGCAGAAGTTGCTAGAGGGACAGATCATTATAAATGTCTGAATAGCACAACATACCTAAGTATTGTTGCTGATCAAGTTCATCCTATCATGTTGATGGCATATCCCAATGGAGATGGCTTCTTTCCATAAGACAATCCCCATGCACGGTGCTCATATTGTGCAGGAGTGGTTTCAAGAACATGAGAGAGACTTTACCTTGCTTAGGTGGCCCCCACAATCACCAGATCTCAATCTAATTGAACATTTGTGGGAAGAAGTTAAAAGAGCCATCAGGCAGCTGGTTCCACAACCATCAAATCTCATAGAACTGGACAGTGCTATTCATCAGGCATGGTGTCAGATTCCTCGCATCAACTTTCAACATCTGGTGGAGTCAATGCCAAGAAGAATCACCGCAGTATTGAAGGCAAAAGGTGGCCCAACGAAGTACTGATGGGGTGGTCATAATAATCTAGCCACTCAGTGTATATTA